>NC_092719.1:93683860-93987610 GCF_047496885.1 Scyliorhinus torazame
ATAATCACTTTTTTCTCACAATGAATGGCTGGCAATAAATAGTTAATTTTGATGCAAGACGTTCTGAAACCAACCGGCAAATTACTCAAAATGCTTAACTTGCCGAGAAAATCACTTTTGTTCCACAATGAATGCCTGGCAAAAAATACTTAATTGTGATGCAAGCCGTTCTGAAACTAATGGGCAAATAACTAAAAATGCTTACCGCGCCGAGAAAATCACTTTCTTTCCACAATGAATGTCTGGCAAAAAATAGTAAATTTTAATGCAAGCCGTTCTGAAACCAATCGGCAAATTACTCAAAATGCTAAACTCGCCGAAATAATCACTTTTTTCTCACAATGAATGGCTGGCAATAAATAGTTCATTTTGATGCAAGACGTTCTGAAACCAATCGGCAAATTACTCAAAATGCTTAACTCGCCGAGATAATCACTTTTTTCCCACCATGATTGCCTGGCAAAAAATAGTTCATTTTGATGCAAGACGTTCTGAAATCAATCGGCAAAATGCTTAACTCGCCGAGAAAATCACTTTTTCCCCAATATGAATGGTTGGCAAAAAATAGTAAATTTCAATGCAAGCCGTTCTGAAACCAATCGGCAAATTACTCAAAATGCTTAATTCGCCGAGAAAATCACTTTCTTCCCACAATGAATGGTTGGCAAAAAATAGTAAATTTCAGTGCAAGACGTTCTGAAACCAATGGGCAAATAACTCAAAATGCTTACCGCGCCGAGAAAATCAATTTTTTCCCACAATGAATGTCTGGCAATAAATAGTTAATTTTGATGCAAGACATTCTGAAACCAATCGGCAAATTACTCCAAATGCTTAACTTGCCGAGAAAATCACTTTTGTTCCACAATGAATGTCTGGCAAAAAATAGTAAATTTCAATGCAAGCCGTTCTGAAACCAATCGGCAACTTACTCAAAATGCTTAATTCGCCGAGAAAATCACTATCTTTCCACAATGAATGCCTGGCAAAAAATAGTAAATTTTAATGCAAGCCGTTCTGAAACCAATCGGCAAATTGCTCAAAATGCTTAACTCGCCGAGATAATCATTTTTTTCCCACAATGAATGCCTGGCAAAAAATAGTAAATTTCAGTGCAAGACGTTCTGAAACTAATGGACAAATAACTCAAAATGCTTAACGCGCCGAGAAAAATCACTTTTTTCCCACAATGAATGTCTGGAAATAAATGGTTAATTTTGATGCAAGGCGTTCTGAAACCAATCGGCAAATTACTCAAAATGCTTAACTTGCCGAGAAAATCACTTTTTTCCCCACAATGAATGTCTGGCAAAAAATAGTAAATTTCAATGCAAGCCGTTCTGAAACAAATCGGCAAATTACTCAAAATGGTTAACTCGCCGAGATAATCACTTTATTCCCACAAAGATTGCCTGGCAAAAAATAGTTCATTTTGATGCAAGACGTTCTGAAACCAATCGGCAAATTCCTCAAAATGCTTAACTTGCCGAGAAAATCACTTTTGTTCCACAATTAATGCCTGGCAAAAAACAGTTAATTTTGATGCAAGACGTTCTGAAACCAATCGGCAAATTACTCAAAATGCTTAACTCGCCGAGAAAATCACTTTTGTTCCTCAATGAATGCCTGGTAAAAAATAGTTAATTGTGATGCATACCGTTCTGAAACCAATCGGCAAATTACTCAAAATGCTTAACTTGCCGAAAAAATCACTTTTTTCCCCACAATGAATGTCTGGCAAAAAATAGTAAATTTCAATGCAAGCCGTTCTGAAACCAATCGGCAAATTACTCAAAATGCTTAACTCGCCGAGATAATCACTTTATTCCCACAAAGATTGCCTGGCAAAAAATAGTTCATTTTGATGCAAGACGTTCTGAAACCAATCGGCAAATTCCTCAAAATGCTTAACTCGCCGAGAAAATCACTTTTTCCCCACAATGAATGGTTGGCAAAAAATAGTAAATTTCAATGCAAGCCGTTCTGAAACCAATCGGCAAATTACTCAAAATGCTTAACTCGCCGAGAAAATCACTTTCTTTCCACAATGAATGTCTGGCAAAAAATAGTAAATTTTAATGCAAGCCGTTCTGAAACCAATCGGCAAATTACTCAAAATGCTAAACTCGCCGAAATAATCACTTTTTTCTCACAATGAATGGCTGGCAATAAATAGTTCATTTTGATGCAAGCCGTTCTGAAACCAATCGGCAAATTACTCAAAATGCTTAACTCGCCGAGAAAATCACTTTCTTTCCACAATGAATGTCTGGCAAAAAATAGTAAATTTTAATGCAAGCCGTTCTGAAACCAATCGGCAAATTACTCAAAATGCTAAACTCGCCGAAATAATCACTTTTTTCTCACAATGAATGGCTGGCAATAAATAGTTAATTTTGATGCAAGACGTTCTGAAACCAACCGGCAAATTACTCAAAATGCTTAACTTGCCGAGAAAATCACTTTTGTTCCACAATGAATGCCTGGCAAAAAATACTTAATTGTGATGCAAGCCGTTCTGAAACTAATGGGCAAATAACTAAAAATGCTTACCGCGCCGAGAAAATCAATTTTTTCCCACAATGAATGTCTGGCAATAAATAGTTAATTTTGATGCAAGACATTCTGAAACCAATCGGCAAATTACTCCAAATGCTTAACTTGCCGAGAAAATCACTTTTGTTCCACAATGAATGCCTGGCAAAAAATAGTAAATTTCAGTGCAAGACGTTCTGAAACTAATGGACAAATAACTCAAAATGCTTAACGCGCCGAGAAAAATCACTTTTTTCCCACAATGAATGTCTGGAAATAAATGGTTAATTTTGATGCAAGGCGTTCTGAAACCAATCGGCAAATTACTCAAAATGCTTAACTTGCCGAGAAAATCACTTTTTTCCCCACAATGAATGTCTGGCAAAAAATAGTAAATTTCAATGCAAGCCGTTCTGAAACCAATCGGCAAATTACTCAAAATGCTTAACTCGCCGAGATAATCACTTTATTCCCACAAAGATTGCCTGGCAAAAAATAGTTCATTTTGATGCAAGACGTTCTGAAACCAATCGGCAAATTACTCAAAATGCTTAACTCGCCGAGAAAATCACTTTTTCCCCACAATGAATGGTTGGCAAAAAATAGTAAATTTCAATGCAAGCCGTTCTGAAACCAATCGGCAAATTACTCAAAATGCTTAACTCGCCGAGAAAATCACTTTCTTTCCACAATGAATGACTGGCAAAAAATAGTAAATTTTAATGCAAGCCGTTCTGAAACCAATCGGCAAATTACTCAAAATGCTAAACTCGCCGAAATAATCACTTTTTTCTCACAATGAATGGCTGGCAATAAATAGTTCATTTTGATGCAAGACGTTCTGAAACCAATCGGCAAATTACTCAAAATGCTTAACTCGCCGAGATAATCACTTTTTTCCCACCATGATTGCCTGGCAAAAAATAGTTCATTTTGATGCAAGACGTTCTGAAATCAATCGGCAAAATGCTTAACTCGCCGAGAAAATCACTTTTTCCCCAATATGAATGGTTGGCAAAAAATAGTAAATTTCAATGCAAGCCGTTCTGAAACCAATCGGCAAATTACTCAAAATGCTTAATTCGCCGAGAAAATCACTTTTTTCCCACAATGAATGGTTGGCAAAAAATAGTAAATTTCAGTGCAAGACGTTCTGAAACCAATGGGCAAATAACTCAAAATGCTTACAGCGCCGAGAAAATCAATTTTTTCCCACAATGAATGTCTGGCAATAAATAGTTCATTTTGATGCAAGACGTTCTGAAACCAATCGGCAAATTACTCAAAATGCTTAACTCGCCGAGAAAATCACTTTTTCCCCACAATGAATGGTTGGCAAAAAATAGTAAATTTCAATGCAAGCCGTTCTGAAACCAATCGGCAAATTACTCAAAATGCTTAACTCGCCGAGAAAATCACTTTCTTTCCACAATGAATGACTGGCAAAAAATAGTAAATTTTAATGCAAGCCGTTCTGAAACCAATCGGCAAATTACTCAAAATGCTAAACTCGCCGAAATAATCACTTTTTTCTCACAATGAATGGCTGGCAATAAATAGTTCATTTTGATGCAAGACGTTCTGAAACCAATCGGCAAATTACTCAAAATGCTTAACTCGCCGAGATAATCACTTTTTTCCCACCATGATTGCCTGGCAAAAAATAGTTCATTTTGATGCAAGACGTTCTGAAATCAATCGGCAAAATGCTTAACTCGCCGAGAAAATCACTTTTTCCCCAATATGAATGGTTGGCAAAAAATAGTAAATTTCAATGCAAGCCGTTCTGAAACCAATCGGCAAATTACTCAAAATGCTTAATTCGCCGAGAAAATCACTTTTTTCCCACAATGAATGGTTGGCAAAAAATAGTAAATTTCAGTGCAAGACGTTCTGAAACCAATGGGCAAATAACTCAAAATGCTTACAGCGCCGAGAAAATCAATTTTTTCCCACAATGAATGTCTGGCAATAAATAGTTAATTTTGATGCAAGACATTCTGAAACCAATCGGCAAATTACTCCAAATGCTTAACTTGCCGAGAAAATCACTTTTGTTCCACAATGAATGCCTGGCAAAAAATACTTAATTCTGATGCAAGCCGTTCTGAAACCAATCGGCAAATAACTCCAAATGCTTAACTCGACGAGAAAATCACTTTTGTTCCACAATGAATGTCTGGCAAAAAATAGTTCATTTTGATGCAAGCCGTTTTGAAACCAATCGGCAAAATGCTTAACGCGACGAGAAAATCACTTTTTCCCCAATATGAATGGTTGGCAAAAAATAGTAAATTTCAATGCAAGCCGTTCTGAAACCAATCGGCAAATTACTCAAAATGCTTAACACGCCGAGAAAATCACCTTTCCCCCACAATGAATGTCTGGCAAAAAACAGTTAATTTTGATGCAAGACGTTCTGAAACCAATCGGCAAATTCCTCAAAATGCTTAACTCGCCGAGAAAATCACTTTTTCCCCACAATGAATGGTTGGCAAAAAATAGTAAATTTCAATGCAAGCCGTTCTGAAACCAATCGGCAAATTACTCAAAATGCTTAACTCGCCGAGAAAATCACTTTCTTTCCACAATGAATGTCTGGCAAAAAATAGTAAATTTTAATGCAAGCCGTTCTGAAACCAATCGGCAAATTACTCAAAATGCTAAACTCGCCGAAATAATCACTTTTTTCTCACAATGAATGGCTGGCAATAAATAGTTCATTTTGATGCAAGCCGTTCTGAAACCAATCGGCAAATTACTCAAAATGCTTAACTCGCCGAGAAAATCACTTTCTTTCCACAATGAATGTCTGGCAAAAAATAGTAAATTTTAATGCAAGCCGTTCTGAAACCAATCGGCAAATTACTCAAAATGCTAAACTCGCCGAAATAATCACTTTTTTCTCACAATGAATGGCTGGCAATAAATAGTTAATTTTGATGCAAGACGTTCTGAAACCAACCGGCAAATTACTCAAAATGCTTAACTTGCCGAGAAAATCACTTTTGTTCCACAATGAATGCCTGGCAAAAAATACTTAATTGTGATGCAAGCCGTTCTGAAACTAATGGGCAAATAACTAAAAATGCTTACCGCGCCGAGAAAATCAATTTTTTCCCACAATGAATGTCTGGCAATAAATAGTTAATTTTGATGCAAGACATTCTGAAACCAATCGGCAAATTACTCCAAATGCTTAACTTGCCGAGAAAATCACTTTTGTTCCACAATGAATGCCTGGCAAAAAATAGTAAATTTCAGTGCAAGACGTTCTGAAACTAATGGACAAATAACTCAAAATGCTTAACGCGCCGAGAAAAATCACTTTTTTCCCACAATGAATGTCTGGAAATAAATGGTTAATTTTGATGCAAGGCGTTCTGAAACCAATCGGCAAATTACTCAAAATGCTTAACTTGCCGAGAAAATCACTTTTTTCCCCACAATGAATGTCTGGCAAAAAATAGTAAATTTCAATGCAAGCCGTTCTGAAACCAATCGGCAAATTACTCAAAATGCTTAACTCGCCGAGATAATCACTTTATTCCCACAAAGATTGCCTGGCAAAAAATAGTTCATTTTGATGCAAGACGTTCTGAAACCAATCGGCAAATTACTCAAAATGCTTAACTCGCCGAGAAAATCACTTTTTCCCCACAATGAATGGTTGGCAAAAAATAGTAAATTTCAATGCAAGCCGTTCTGAAACCAATCGGCAAATTACTCAAAATGCTTAACTCGCCGAGAAAATCACTTTCTTTCCACAATGAATGACTGGCAAAAAATAGTAAATTTTAATGCAAGCCGTTCTGAAACCAATCGGCAAATTACTCAAAATGCTAAACTCGCCGAAATAATCACTTTTTTCTCACAATGAATGGCTGGCAATAAATAGTTCATTTTGATGCAAGACGTTCTGAAACCAATCGGCAAATTACTCAAAATGCTTAACTCGCCGAGATAATCACTTTTTTCCCACCATGATTGCCTGGCAAAAAATAGTTCATTTTGATGCAAGACGTTCTGAAATCAATCGGCAAAATGCTTAACTCGCCGAGAAAATCACTTTTTCCCCAATATGAATGGTTGGCAAAAAATAGTAAATTTCAATGCAAGCCGTTCTGAAACCAATCGGCAAATTACTCAAAATGCTTAATTCGCCGAGAAAATCACTTTTTTCCCACAATGAATGGTTGGCAAAAAATAGTAAATTTCAGTGCAAGACGTTCTGAAACCAATGGGCAAATAACTCAAAATGCTTACAGCGCCGAGAAAATCAATTTTTTCCCACAATGAATGTCTGGCAATAAATAGTTAATTTTGATGCAAGACATTCTGAAACCAATCGGCAAATTACTCCAAATGCTTAACTTGCCGAGAAAATCACTTTTGTTCCACAATGAATGCCTGGCAAAAAATACTTAATTCTGATGCAAGCCGTTCTGAAACCAATCGGCAAATAACTCCAAATGCTTAACTCGACGAGGAAATCACTTTTGTTCCACAATGAATGTCTGGCAAAAAATAGTTCATTTTGATGCAAGCCGTTTTGAAACCAATCGGCAAAATGCTTAACGCGACGAGAAAATCACTTTTTCCCCAATATGAATGGTTGGCAAAAAATAGTAAATTTCAATGCAAGCCGTTCTGAAACCAATCGGCAAATTACTCAAAATGCTTAACACGCCGAGAAAATCACCTTTCCCCCACAATGAATGTCTGGCAAAAAACAGTTAATTTTGATGCAAGACGTTCTGAAACCAATCGGCAAATTACTCAAAATGCTTAACTTGCCGAGAAAATCACTTTTTTTCCCACAATGAATGTCTGGCAAAAAATAGTTCATTTTGATGCAAGCCGTTCTGAAACCAATCGGCAAATTACTCAAAATGCTTAACTCGCCGAGAAAATCACTTTTTTCCCAAAATGAATGTCTGGCAAAAAATAGTAAATTTCAGTGCAAGACGTTCTGAAACTAATGGACAAATAACTCAAAATGCTTAACTCGCCGAGAAAATCACTTTTTCCCCACAATGAATGGTTGGCAAAAAATAGTAAATTTCAGTGCAAGACGTTCTGAAACTAATGGACAAATAACTCAAAATGCTTAACGCGCCGAGAAAATCAATTTTTTCCCACAATGAATGTCTGGCAATAAATAGTTAATTTTGATTCAAGACATTCTGAAACCAACCGGCAAATTACTCCAAATGCTTAACTTGCCGAGAAAATCACTTTTGTTCCACAATGAATGCCTGGCAAAAAATACTTAATTGTGATGCAAGCCGTTCTGAAACCAACCGGCAAATTACTCCAAATGCTTAACTTGCCGAGAAAATCACTTTTGTTCCACAATGAATGTCTGGCAAAAAATAGTTCATTTTGATGCAAGCCGTTTTGAAACCAATCGGCAAAATGATTAACGCGACGAGAAAATCAATTATTCCCCTATATGAAAGGTTGGCAAAAAATAGTAAATTTCAATGCAAGCCGTTCTGAAACCAATCGGCAAATTACTCAAAATGCTTAATTCGCCGAGAAAATCACTATCTTTCCACAATGAATGCCTGGCAAAAAATAGTAAATTTTAATGCAAGCCGTTCTGAAACGAATCGGCAAATTGCTCAAAATGCTTAACTCGCGGAGATAATCACTCTTTTCCCACAATGAATGCCTGGCAAAAAATAGTAAATTTCAGTGCAAGACGTTCTGAAACTAATGGACAAATAACTCAAAATGCTTAACGCGCCGAGAAAAATCACTTTTTTCCCACAATGAATGTCTGGCAATAAATGGTTAATTTTGATTCAAGACGTTCTGAAACCAATCGGCAAATTACTCAAAATGCTTAACTCGCCGAGAAAATCACTTTTGTTCCACAATGAATGTCTGGCAAAAAATAGTTCATTTTGATGCAAGCCGTTCTGAAACCAATCGGCAAATTACTCAAAATGCTTAACTCGCCGAGAAAATCACTTTTGTTCCACAATGAATGTCTGGCAAAAAAAAGTTCATTTTGAGGCAAGACGTTCTGAAACCAATCGGCAAATTACTCAATATGCTTAACTCGCCGAGAAAATCACTTTTGTTCCACAATGAATGCCTGGCAAAAAATAGTTAATTGTGATGCAAGCCGTTCTGAAACCACTCGGCAAATTACTCAAAATGCTTAACGCGCCGAGAAAATCACTTTTTCCCCACAATGAATGGTTGGCAAAAAATAGTAAATTTCAATGCAAGCCGTTCTGAAACCAATCGGCAAATTACTCAAAATGCTTAACTCGCCGAGAAAATCACTTTTGTTCCACAATGAATGTCTGGCAAAAAATAGTCCATTTTGATGCAAGCCGTTCTGAAACCAATCGGCAAATTACTCAAAATGCTAAACTCGCCGAAATAATCACTTTTTTCCCACAATGAATGGCTGGCAATAAATAGGTCATTTTGATGCAAGACGTTGTGAAACCAATCGGCAAATAACTCAAAATGCTTAACTCGCCGAGAAAATCACTTTTTCCCCACAATGAATGGTTGGCAAAAAATAGTAAATTTCAATGCAAGCCGTTCTGAAACCAATCGGCAAATTACTCAAAATGCTTAACTCGCCGAGAAAATCACTTTTGTTCCACAATGAATGTCTGGCAAAAAATAGTCCATTTTGATGCAAGCCGTTCTGAAACCAATCGGCAAATTACTCAAAATGCTAAACTCGCCGAAATAATCACTTTTTTCCCACAATGAATGTCTGGCAATAAATAGTTAATTTTGATGCAAGACATTCTGAAACCAACCGGCAAATTACTCCAAATGCTTAACTTGCCGAGAAAATCACTTTTGTTCCACAATGAATGCCTGGCAAAAAATACTTAATTGTGATGCAAGCCGTTCTGAAACCAATCGGCAAATAACTCAAAATGCTTAACTCGACGAGAAAATCACTTTTTTCCCACAATGAATGCCTGGCAAAAAATAGTAAATTTCTGTGCAAGCAGTTCTGAAACCAATCGGCAAATTACTCAAAATGCTTAACTAGCCGAGAAAATCACTTTTGTTCCACAATGAATGTCTGGCAAAAAATAGTTCATTTTGATGCAAGCCGTTCTGAAACCAATCGGCAACTTACTCAAAGTGCTGAATTCGCCGAGAAAATCACTATCTTTCCACAATGAATGCCTGGCAGAAAATAGTAAATTTTAATGCAAGCCGTTCTGAAACCAATCGGCAAATTGCTCAAAATGCTTAACTCGCCGAGATAATCACTTTTTTCCCACAATGAATGCCTGGCAAAAAATAGTAAATTTCAGTGCAAGACGTTCTGAAACTAATGGACAAATAACTCAAAATGCTTAACGCGCCGAGAAAAATCACTTTTTTCCCACAATGAATGTCTGGCAATAAATGGTTAATTTTGATGCAAGACGTTCTGAAACCAATCGGCAAATTACTCAAAATGCTTAACTTGCCGAGAAAATCACTTTTTTCCCCACAATGAATGTCTGGCAAAAAATAGTAAATTTCAATGCAAGCCGTTCTGAAACCAATCGGCAAATTACTCAAAATGCTTAACTCGCCGAAAAAATCACTTTTGTTCCACAATGAATGTCTGGCAAAAAATAGTTCATTTTGATGCAAGCCGTTCTGAAACCAATCGGCAAATTACTCAAAATGCTTAACTCGCCGAGAAAATCACTTTTGTTCCACAATGAATGTCTGGCAAAAAAAAGTTCATTTTGAGGCAAGACGTTCTGAAACCAATCGGCAAATTACTCAATATGCTTAACTCGCCGAGAAAATCACTTTTGTTCCACAATGAATGCCTGGCAAAAAATAGTTAATTGTGATGCAAGCCGTTCTGAAACCACTCGGCAAATTACTCAAAATGCTTAACGCGCCGAGAAAATCACTTTTTCCCCACAATGAATGGTTGGCAAAAAATAGTAAATTTCAATGCAAGCCGTTCTGAAACCAATCGGCAAATTACTCAAAATGCTTAACTCGCCGAGAAAATCACTTTTGTTCCACAATGAATGTCTGGCAAAAAATAGTCCATTTTGATGCAAGCCGTTCTGAAACCAATCGGCAAATTACTCAAAATGCTAAACTCGCCGAAATAATCACTTTTTTCCCACAATGAATGGCTGGCAATAAATAGTTCATTTTGATGCAAGACGTTGTGAAACCAATCGGCAAATAACTCAAAATGCTTAACTCGCCGAGAAAATCACTTTTTCCCCACAATGAATGGTTGGCAAAAAATAGTAAATTTCAATGCAAGCCGTTCTGAAACCAATCGGCAAATTACTCAAAATGCTTAACTCGCCGAGAAAATCACTTTTGTTCCACAATGAATGTCTGGCAAAAAATAGTCCATTTTGATGCAAGCCGTTCTGAAACCAATCGGCAAATTACTCAAAATGCTAAACTCGCCGAAATAATCACTTTTTTCCCACAATGAATGTCTGGCAATAAATAGTTAATTTTGATGCAAGACATTCTGAAACCAACCGGCAAATTACTCCAAATGCTTAACTTGCCGAGAAAATCACTTTTGTTCCACAATGAATGCCTGGCAAAAAATACTTAATTGTGATGCAAGCCGTTCTGAAACCAATCGGCAAATAACTCAAAATGCTTAACTCGACGAGAAAATCATTTTTTTCCCACAATGAATGTCTGGCAAAAAATAGTAAATTTCTGTGCAAGCAGTTCTGAAACCAATCGGCAAATTACTCAAAATGCTTAACTAGCCGAGAAAATCACTTTTGTTCCACAATGAATGTCTGGCAAAAAATAGTTCATTTTGATGCAAGCCGTTCTGAAACCAATCGGCAACTTACTCAAAGTGCTGAATTCGCCGAGAAAATCACTATCTTTCCACAATGAATGCCTGGCAGAAAATAGTAAATTTTAATGCAAGCCGTTCTGAAACCAATCGGCAAATTGCTCAAAATGCTTAACTCGCCGAGATAATCATTTTTTTCCCACAATGAATGCCTGGCAAAAAATAGTAAATTTCAGTGCAAGACGTTCTGAAACTAATGGACAAATAACTCAAAATGCTTAACGCGCCGAGAAAAATCACTTTTTTCCCACAATGAATGTCTGGCAATAAATGGTTAATTTTGATGCAAGACGTTCTGAAACCAATCGGCAAATTACTCAAAATGCTTAACTTGCCGAGAAAATCACTTTTTTCCCCACAATGAATGTCTGGCAAAAAATAGTAAATTTCAATGCAAGCCGTTCTGAAACCAATCGGCAAATTACTCAAAATGCTTAACTCGCCGAAAAAATCACTTTTGTTCCACAATGAATGTCTGGCAAAAAATAGTTCATTTTGATGCAAGCCGTTCTGAAACCAATCGGCAAATTACTCAAAATGCTGAACTCGCCGAGAAAATCACTTTTTCCCCACAATGAATGGTTGGCTAAAAATAGTAAACTTCAATGCAAGCCGTTCTGAAACCAATCGGCAAAATGCTTAACGCGACGAGAAAATCACTTTTTCCCCAATATGAATGGTTGGCAAAAAATAGTAAATTTCAATGCAAGCCGTTCTGAAACCAATCGGCAACTTACTCAAAATGCTTAATTCGCCCAGAAAATCACTATCTTTCCACAATGAATGCCTGGCAAAAAATAGTAAATTTTAATGCAAGCCGTTCTGAAACCAATCGGCAAATTGTTCAAAATGCTTAACTCGCCGAGATAATCACTTTTTTCCCACAATGAATGCCTGGCAAAAAATAGTAAATTTCAGTGCAAGACGTTCTGAAACTAATGGACAAATGACTCAAAATGCTTAACGCGCCGAGAAAAATCACTTTTTTCCCACAATGAATGTCTGGCAATAAATGGTTAATTTTGATGCAAGACGTTCTGAAACCAATCGGCAAATTACTCAAAATGCTTAACTCGCCGAGAAAATCACTTTTGTTCCACAATGAATGTCTGGCAAAAAATAGTTCATTTTGATGCAAGCCGTTCTGAAACCAATCGGCAAATTACTCAAAATGCTTAACTCGCCGAGAAAATCACTTTTGTTCCACAATGAATGTCTGGCAAAAAAAAGTTCATTTTGAGGCAAGACGTTCTGAAACCAATCGGCAAATTACTCAATATGCTTAACTCGCCGAGAAAATCACTTTTGTTCCACAATGAATGCCTGGCAAAAAATAGTTAATTGTGATGCAAGCCGTTCTGAAACCACTCGGCAAATTACTCAAAATGCTTAACGCGCCGAGAAAATCACTTTTTCCCCACAATGAATGGTTGGCAAAAAATAGTAAATTTCAATGCAAGCCGTTCTGAAACCAATCGGCAAATTACTCAAAATGCTTAATCGCCGAGAAAATCACTTTTGTTCCACAATGAATGTCTGGCAAAAAATAGTCCATTTTGATGCAAGCCGTTCTGAAACCAATCGGCAAATTACTCAAAATGCTAAACTCGCCGAAATAATCACTTTTTTCCCACAATGAATGGCTGGCAATAAATAGTTCATTTTGATGCAAGACGTTGTGAAACCAATCGGCAAATAACTCAAAATGCTTAACTCGCCGAAATAATCACTTTTTCCCCACAATGAATGGTTGGCAAAAAATAGTAAATTTCAATGCAAGCCGTTCTGAAACCAATCGGCAAATTACTCAAAATGCTTAACTCGCCGAGAAAATCACTTTTGTTCCACAATGAATGTCTGGCAAAAAATAGTCCATTTTGATGCAAGCCGTTCTGAAACCAATCGGCAAATTACTCAAAATGCTAAACTCGCCGAAATAATCACTTTTTTCCCACAATGAATGTCTGGCAATAAATAGTTAATTTTGATGCAAGACATTCTGAAACCAACCGGCAAATTACTCCAAATGCTTAACTTGCCGAGAAAATCACTTTTTTTCCACAATGAATGCCTGGCAAAAAATACTTAATTGGGATGCAAGCCGTTCTGAAACCAATCGGCAAATAACTCAAAATGCTTAACTCGACGAGAAAATCACTTTTTTCCCACAATGAATGTCTGGCAAAAAATAGTAAATTTCTGTGCAAGCAGTTCTGAAACCAATCGGCAAATTACTCAAAATGCTTAACTAGCCGAGAAAATCACTTTTGTTCCACAATGAATGCCTGGCAAAAAATAGTTCATTTTGATGCAAGCCGTTCTGAAACCAATCGGCAACTTACTCAAAGTGCTGAATTCGCCGAGAAAATCACTATCTTTCCACAATGAATGCCTGGCAGAAAATAGTAAATTTTAATGCAAGCCGTTCTGAAACCAATCGGCAAATTGCTCAAAATGCTTAACTCGCCGAGATAATCACTTTTTTCCCACAATGAATGCCTGGCAAAAAATAGTAAATTTCAGTGCAAGACGTTCTGAAACTAATGGACAAATAACTCAAAATGCTTAACGCGCCGAGAAAAATCACTTTTTTCCCACAATGAATGTCTGGCAATAAATGGTTAATTTTGATGCAAGACGTTCTGAAACCAATCGGCAAATTACTCAAAATGCTGAACTCGCCGAGAAAATCACTTTTTCCCCACAATGAATGCCTGGCAAAAAATAGTAAATTTCAATGCAAGCCGTTCTGAAACCAATCGGCAAATTACTGAAAATGCTTAACTCGCCGAGAAAATCACTTTCTTTCCACAATGAATGTCTGGCAAAAAAGAATAAATTTTAATGCAAGCCGTTCTGGAACCAATCGGCAAATTACTAAAAATGCTTAACTCGCCGAGAAAATCACTTTTTTCCCACATTGAATGTTGGCAAAAAATAGTAAATTTCAGTGCAAGACGTTCTGAAACTAATGGGCAAATAACTCAAAATGCTTAACGCGCCGAGAAAATCAATTTTTTCCCAAAATGAATGTCTTGCAATAAGTAGTTAATTTTGATGCAAGACGTTCTGAAATCAATCGGCACATAACTCAAAATGCTTAACTCGACGAGAAAATCACTTTTTTCCCACAATGAATGTCTGGCAAAAAATAGTAAATTTCAATGCAAGCAGTTCTGAAACCAATCGGCAAATTACTCAAAATGCTTAACTCGCCGAGAAAATCTCTTTTGTTCCACAATGAATGTCTGGCAAAAAATAGTTCATTTTGATGCAAGCCGTTCTGAAACCAATCGGCAAAATGCTTAACGCGACGAGAAAATCACTTTTTTCCCACAATGAATGGCTGGCAAAAAATAGTTCATTTTGATGCAAGCCGTTCTGAAACCAATCGGCAAATTACTCAAAATGCTGAACTCGCCGAGAAAATCACTTTTTTCCCAAAATGAATGTCTGGCAAAAAATAGTAAATTTCAATGCAACCCGTTCTGAAACCAATCGGCAAATTACTCAAAATGCTTAACTCGCCGAAAAAAATCACTTTTGTTCCACAATGAATGTCTGGCAAAAAATAGTTCATTTTGATGCAAGCCGTTCTGAAACCAATCGGCAAATTACTCAAAATGCTGAACTCGCCGAGAAAATCACTTTTTCCCCACAATGAATGGTTGGCAAAAAATAGTAAATTTCAATGCAAGCCGTTCTGAAACCAATCGGCAAAATGCTTAACGCGACGAGAAAATCACTTTTTCCCCAATATGAATGGTTGGCAAAAAATAGTAAATTTCAATGCAAGCCGTTCTGAAACCAATCGGCAACTTACTCAAAATGCTTAATTCGCCGAGAAAATCACTATCTTTCCACAATGAATGCCTGGCAAAAAATAGTAAATTTTAATGCAAGCCGTTCTGAAACCAATCGGCAAATTGCTCAAAATGCTTAACTCGCCGAGATAATCACTTTTTTCCCACAATGAATGCCTGGCAAAAAATAGTAAATTTCAGTGCAAGACGTTCTGAAACTAATGGACAAATAACTCAAAATGCTTAACGCGCCGAGAAAAATCACTTTTTTCCCACAATGAATGTCTGGCAATAAATGGTTAATTTTGATGCAAGACGTTCTGAAACCAATTGGCAAATTACTCAAAATGCTTAACTTGCCGAGAAAATCACTTTTTTCCCCACAATGAATGTCTGGCAAAAAATAGTAAATTTCAATGCAAGCCGTTCTGAAACCAATCGGCAAATTACTCAAAATGCTTAACTCGCCGAAAAAATCACTTTTGTTCAACAACAAATGTCTGGCAAAAAATAGTTCATTTTGATGCAAGCCGTTCTGAAACCAATCGGCAAATTACTCAAAATGCTGAACTCGCCGAGAAAATCACTTTTTCCCCACAATGAATGGTTGGCAAAAAATAGTAAATTTCAATGCAAGCCGTTCTGAAACCAATCGGCAAATTACTGAAAATGCTTAACTCGCCGAGAAAATCACTTTCTTTCCACAATGAATGTCTGGCAAAAAAGAATAAATTTTAATGCAAGCCGTTCTGAAACCAATCGGCAAATTACTCAAAATAACTCGTCGAGAAAATCACTTTTTTCCCACATTGAATGGTTGGCAAAAAATAGTAAATTTCAGT
The DNA here is from genome assembly GCF_047496885.1 of Scyliorhinus torazame. Lineage (NCBI taxonomy): Eukaryota > Metazoa > Chordata > Chondrichthyes > Carcharhiniformes > Scyliorhinidae > Scyliorhinus > Scyliorhinus torazame. The sequence continues at coordinate 93,699,886 of NC_092719.1, forward strand.
GCAAGACGTTCTGAAACTAATGGGCAAATAACTCAAAATGCTTAACGCGCCGAGAAAATCAATTTTTTCCCAAAATGAATGTCTGGCAATAAATAGTTAATTTTGATGCAAGCCGTTCTGAAACTAATCGGCAAATTACTCAAAATGCTTAACGCGCCGAGAAAACCACTTTTTTCCCACAATGAATGTCTGGCAAAAAATAGTAAATTTCAATGCAAGCCGTTCTGAAACCAATCGGCAAATTACTCAAAATGCTTAACTCGCCGAGATAATCACTTGTTTCCCACAATGAATGTCTGGCAATAAATAGTAAATTTCAATGCAAGCAGTTCTGAAACCAATCGGCAAATTACTCAAAATGTATAACTCGCCGAGAAAATCTCTTTTGTTCCACAATGAATGTCTGGCAAAAAATAGTTCATTTTGATGCAAGCCGTTCTGAAACCAATCGGCAAAATGCTTAACGCGACGAGAAAATCACTTTTTTCCCACAATGAATGGCTGGCAAAAAATAGTTCATTTTGATGCAAGCCGTTCTGAACCCAATCGGCAAATTACTCAAAATGCTTAACTCGCCGAGACAATCAATTTTGTTCCACAATGAATGTCTGGCAAAAAATTGTAAGTTTCAATGCAAGCCGTTCTGAAACTAATCGGCAAATTACTCAAAATGCTTAACGCGCCGAGAAAGCCACTTTTTCCCCACAATGAATGTCTGGCAAAAAATAGTAAATTTCAATGCAAGCCGTTCTGAAACCAATCGGCAAATTACTCAAAATGCTTAACTCGCCGAGATAATCACGTGTTTCCCACAATGAATGTCTGGCAATAAATAGTTAACTTTGATGCAAGACGTTCTGAAACCAATCGGCAAATTACTCAAAATGCTTAACTCGCCGAGATAATCACTTTTTCCCCACAATGAATGTCTGGCAAAAAATAGTTAATTGTGATGCAAGCCGTTCTAAAACCAATCGGCAAATTACACAAAATGCTTAACGCGCCGAGAAAATCACTTTTTCCCCACAATGAATGTCTGGCAAAAAGTAGTTAATTTTGATGCAAGACGTTCTGAAACCAATCGGCAAATTACTCAAAATGCTTAACTCGCCAAGAAAATCAGTTTTTCCCACAATGAATGCCTGGCAAAAAATAGTTCATTTTGATGCAAGACTTTCTGAAACCAATCGGCAAATTACTCAAAATGCTTAACTCGCCGAGATAATCACTTTTTTCCCACAATGAATGCCTGGCAAAAAATAGTAAATTTCAGCGCAAGACGTACTGAAACTAATGGCCAAATAACTCAAAATGCTTAACGCGCCGAGAAAATCACTTTTACCCCACAATGAATGCCTGGCAATAAATAGTTAATTTTGATGCAAGACGTTCTGAAACCAATCGGCAAATTACTCAAAATGCTTAACTCGCCGAGAAAATCACTTTTTCCCCATAATGAATGGTTGGCAAAAAATAGTAAATTTCAATGCAAGCCGTTCTGAAACCAATCGGCAAATTACACAAAGTGCTTAACTCGCCGAGAAAATCACTTTCTTTCCACAATGAATGTCTGGCAAAAAATAGTAAATTTTAATGCAAGCCGTTCTGAAACCAATCGGCAAATTACACAAAATGCCTAACTCGCCGAGAAAATCACAATGAATCCGACAATGAATGGTTGGCAAAATATAGTAAATTTCAGTGCAAGACGTTCTGAAACTAATGGGCAAATAACTCAAAATGCTTAACGCGCCGAGAAAATCATTTTTTTCCCACAATGAATGTCTGGCAATAAATAGTTAATTTTGATGCAAGACGTTCTGAAACCAATCGGCAAATTACTCCAAATGCTTAACTTGCCGAGAAAATCACTTTTGTTCCACAATGAATGCCTGGCAAAAAATACTTAATTGTGATGCAAGCCGTTCTGAAACCAATCGGCATATAACTCAAAATGCTTAACTCGACGAGAAAATCACTTTTTTCCCACAATGAATGTCTGGCAAAAAATAGAGAATTTCAATGCAAGCAGTTCTGAGACCAATCGGCAAATTGCTCAAAATGCTTAACTCGCCGAGAAAATCACTTTTGTTCCACAATGAATGTCTGGCAAAAAATAGTTCATTTTGGTGCAAGGCGTACTGAAACCAATCCGCAAATTACTCAAAATGCTTAAATCGCCGAGAAAATCACTTTTGTTCCACAATGAATGTCTGGCAAAAAATAGTAAATTTCAATGCAAGCCGTTCTGAAACCAATCGGCAAATTACTGAAAATGCTTAACGCGCCGAGAAAATCCCTTTTCTCCCATAATGAATATCTGGCAAAAAATAGTAAATTTCAATGCAAGCCGTTCTGAAACCAATCGGCACATTTCTCAAAATGCTTAACTCGCAGAGAAAATCACTTTTTTCCCTCAATGAATGTCTGGCAAAAAATAGTTCATTTTGATGCAAGCCGTTCTGAAACCAATCGGCAAAATGCTTAACGCGACGGGAAAATCACTTTTTTCCCACAATGAATGCCTGGCAAAAAATAGTAAATTTCAGTGCAAGACGTTCTGAAACTAATGGACAAATAACTCAAAATGCTTAACGCGCCGAGAAAAATCACTTTTTTCCCACAATGAATGTCTGGCAAAAAATAGTTCATTTTGATGCAAGCCGTTCTGAAACCAATCGGCAAATTACTCAATATGCTTAACTCGCCGAGAAAATCACTTTTGTTCCACAATGAATGCCTGGCAAAAAATAGTTAATTGTGATGCAAGCCGTTCTGAAACCAATCGGCAAATTACTCAAAATGCTTAACGCGCCGAGAAAATCACTTTTTCCCCACAATGAATGGTTGGCAAAAAATAGTAAATTTCAATGCAAGCCGTTCTGAAACCAATCGGCAAATTACTCAAAATGCTTAACTCGCCGAGAAAATCACTTTTGTTCCACAATGCATGTCTGGCAAAAAATAGTTCATTTTGATGCAAGCAGTTCTGAAACCAATCGGCAAATTACTCAAAATGCTAAACTCGCCTAAATAATCACTTTTTTCCCACAATGAATGGCTGGCAATAAATAGTTCATTTTGATGCAAGACGTTCTGAAACCAATCGGCAAATAACTCAAAAGGCTTAACTCGCCGAGTAAATCAATTTTTTCCCACAATGAATGGTTGGCAAAAAATAGTAAATTTCAGTGCAAGACGTTCTGAAACTAATGGGCAAATAACTCAAAATGCTTAACGCGCCGAGAAAATCAATTTTTTTCCACAATGAATGTCTGGCAATAAATAGTTAATTTTGATGCAAGACATTCTGAAACCAACCGGCAAATTACTCCAAATGCTTAACTTGCCGAGAAAATCACTTTTGTTCCACAATGAATGCCTGGCAAAAAATACTGAATTGTGATGCAAGCCGTTCTGAAACCAATCGGCAAATAACTGAAAATGCTTAACTCGACGAGAAAATCACTTTTTTCCCACAATGAATGTCTGGCAAAAAATAGTAAATTTCTGTGCAAGCAGTTCTGAAACCAATCGGCAAATTACTCAAAATGCTTAACTCGCCGAGAAAATCACTTTTGTTCCACAATGAATGTCTGGCAAAAAATAGTTCATTTTGATGCAAGCCGTTCTGAAACCAATCGGCAAATTACTCAAAATGCTTAATTCGCCGAGAAAATCACTATCTTTCCACAATGAATGCCTGGCAAAAAATAGTAAATTTTAATGCAAGCCGTTCTGAAACCAATCGGCAAATTGCTCAAAATGCTTAACTCGCCGAGATAATCACTTTTTTCCCACAATGAATGCCTGGCAAAAAATAGTAAATTTCAGTGCAAGACGTTCTGAAACTAATGGACAACTAACTCAAAATGCTTAACGCGCCGAGAAAAATCATTTTTTTCCCACAATGAATGTCTGGCAATAAATGGTTAATTTTGATGCAAGACGTTCTGAAACCAATCGGCAAATTACTCAAAATGCTTAACTCGCCGAGATAATCACTTTATTCCCACAAAGATTGCCTGGCAAAAAATAGTTCATTTTGATGCAAGCCGTTCTGAAACCAATCGGCAAATTACTCAAAAAGCTTAACTCGCCGAGAAAATCACTTTTTCCCCACAATGAATGGTTGGCAAAAAATAGTAAATTTCAATGCAAGCCGTTCTGAAACAAATCGGCAAATTACTCAAAATGCTTAACTCGCCGAGAAAATCACTTTCTTTCCACAATGAATGTCTGGCAAAAAAGAATAAATTTTAATGCAAGCCGTTCTGGAACCAATCGGCAAATTGCTCAAAATGCTTAACTAGCCGAGATAATGACTTTTTTCCCACAATGAATGGTTGGCAAAAAATAGTTCATTTTGATGCAAGACGTTCTGAAACCAATCGGCAAATTACTCAAAATGCTTAACTCGCCGAGAAAATCACTTTTTTCCCACATTGAATGGTTGGCAAAAAATAGTAAATTTCAGTGCAAGACGTTCTGAAACTAATGGGCAAATAACTCAAAATGCTTAACGCGCCGAGAAAATCAATTTTTTCCCAAAATGAATGTCTGGCAATAAATAGTTAATTTTGATGCAAGCCGTTCTGAATCCAATCGGCACATAACTCAAAATGCTTAACTCGACGACAAAATCACTTTTTTCCCACAATGAATGTCTGGCAAAAAATAGTAAATTTCAATGCAAGCAGTTCTGAAACCAATCGGCAAATTACTCAAAATGCGTAACTCGCCGAGAAAATCACTTTTGTTCCACAATGAATGTCTGGCAAAAAATAGTTCATTTTGATGCAAGCCGTTCTGAAACCAATCGGCAAAATGCTTAACGCGACGAGAAAATCACTTTTTTCCCACAATGAATGGCTGGCAAAAAATAGTTCATTTTGATGCAAGCCGTTCTGAAACCAATCGGCAAATTACTCAAAATGCTTAACTCGCCGAGACAATCACTTTTATTCCACAATGAATGTCTGGCAAAAAATTGTAAGTTTCAATGCAAGCCGTTCTGAAACTAATCGGCAAATTACTCAAAATGCTTAACGCGCCGAGAAAACCACTTTTTTCCCACAATGAATGTCTGGCAAAAAATAGTAAATTTCAATGCAAGCCGTTCTGAAACCAATCGGCAAATTACTCAAAATGCTTAACGCGCCGAGAAAATCACTTTTTCCCCACAATGAATGTCTGGCAAAAAATAGTTAATTGTGATGCAAGCCGTTCTGAAGCCAATCGGCAAATTACACAAAATGCTTAACTCGCCGAGAAAATCACTTTTTTCCCACAATGAATGGTTGGCAAAAAATAGTAAATTTCAGTGCAAGACGTTCTGAAACTAATGGGCAAATAACTCAAAATGCTTAACGCGCCGAGAAAATCATTTTTTTCCCACAATGAATGTCTGGCAATAAATAGTTAATTTTGATGCAAGACGTTCTGAAAGCAATCGGCAAATTACTCCAAATGCTTAACTTGCCGAGAAAATCACTTTTGTTCCACAATGAATGCCTGGCAAAAAATACTTAATTGTGATGCAAGCCGTTCTGAAACCAATCGGCATATAACTCAAAATGCTTAACTCGACGAGAAAATCACTTTTTTCCCACAATGAATGTCTGGCTAAAAATAGTAAATTTCAATGCAAGCAGTTCTGAAACCAATCGGCAAATTGCTCAAAATGCTTAACTCGCCGAGAAAATCACTTTTGTTCCACAATGAATGTCTGGCAAAAAATAGTTCATTTTGATGCAAGCCGTTCTGAAACGAATCGGCAAAATGCTTAACGCGACGAGAAAATCACTGTTTTCCCACAATGAATGTCTGTCAAAAAATAGTTCATTTTGGTGCAAGGCGTACTGAAACCAATCGGCAAATTACTCAAAATGCTTAAATCGCCGAGAAAATCACTTTTGTTCCAGAATGAATGCCTGGCAAAAAATAGTAAATTTCAATGCAAGCCGTTCTGAAACCAATCGGCAAATTACTCAAAATGCTTAACGCGCCGAGAAAATCCCTTTTTTCCCAGAATGAATGTCTGGCAAAAAATAGTAAATTTCAATGCAAGCCGTTCTGAAACCAATCGGCACATTTCTCAAAATGCTTAACTCGCCGAGAAAATCACTTTTTTCCCACAATGAATGTCTGGCAAAAAGTAGTTCATTTTGATGCAAGCCGTTCTGAAACGAATCGGCAAAATGCTTAACGCGACGAGAAAATCACTGTTTTCCCACAATGAATGTCTGGCAAAAAATAGTAAATTTCTGTGCAAGCAGTTCTGAAACCAATCGGCAAATTACTCAAAATGCTTAACACGCCGAGAAAATCACTTTTGTTCCACAATGAATGTCTGGCAAAAAATAGTTCATTGTGATGCAAGCCGTTCTGAAACTAATCGGCAAAATGCTTAACGCGACGAGAAAATCACTTTTTCCCCAATATGAATGGTTGGCAAAAAATAGTAAATTTCAATGCAAGCCGTTCTGAAACGAATCGGCAAATTGCTCAAAATGCTTAACTCGCCGAGATAATCACTTTTTTCCCACAATGAATGCCTGGCAAAAAATAGTAAATTTCAGTGCAAGACGTTCTGAAACTAATGGACAAATAACTCAAAATGCTTGACGCGCCGAGAAAAATCACTTTTTTCCCACAATGAATGTCTGGCAATAAATGGTTAATTTTGATGCAAGACTTTCTGAAACCAATCGGCAAATTACTCAAAATGCTTAACTCGCCGAGAAAATCACTTTTGTTCCACAATGAATGTCGTGCAAAAAATAGTTCATTTTGATGCAAGCCGTTCTGAAACCAATCGGCAAATTACTCAAAATGCTTAACTCGCCGAGAAAATCACTTTTGTTCCACAATGAATGTCTGGCAAAAAAAAGTTCATTTTGAGGCAAGCCGTTCTGAAACCAATCGGCAAATTACTTTTGTTCCACAATGAATGCCCGGCAAAAAATAGTTAATTGTGATGCAAGCCGTTCTGAAACCAATCGGCAAATTACTCAAAATGCTTAACGCGCCGAGAAAATCACTTTTTCCCCACAATGAATGGTTGGCAAAGAATAGTAAATTTCAATGCAAGCCGTTCTGAAACCAATCGGCAAATTATTCAAAATGCTTAACGCGCCGAGAAAATCACTTTTTCCCCACAATGAATGGTTGGCAAAAAATACTTAATTGTGATGCAAGCCGTTCTGAAACCAATCGGCAAATAACTCAAAATGCTTAACTCGACGAGAAAATCACTTTTTTCCCACAATGAATGTCTGGCAAAAAAATAGTAAATTTCTGTGCAAGCAGTTCTGAAACTCGACGAAAAAATCACTTTTGTTCCACAATGAATGTCTGGCAAAAAAAAGTTCATTTTGAGGCAAGCCGTTCTGAAACCAATCGGCAAATTACTCAATATGCTTAACTCGCCGAGAAAATCACTTTTGTTCCACAATGAATGCCTGGCAAAAAATTGTTAATTGTGATGCAAGCCGTTCTGAAACCAATCGGCAAATTACTCAAAATGCTTATCGCGCCGAGAAAATCACTTTTTTCCCACAATGAATGTCTGTCAAAAAATAGTAAATTTCTGTGCAAGCAGTTCTGAAACCAATCGTCAAATTACTCAAAATGCTTAACTCGCCGAGAAAATCACTTTTGTTCCACAATGAATGTCTGGCAAAAAATAGTTCATTTTGATGCAAGCCGTTCTGAAACCAATCGGCAAAATGCTTAACGCGACGAGAAAATCACTTTTTCCCCAATATGAATGGTTGGCAAAAAATAGAAGATTTAAATGCAAGCCGTTCTGAAACCAATCGGCAAATTACTCAAAATGCTTAACTCGCCGAGAAAATCCACTTTCTTTCCACAATGAATGCCTGGCAAAAAATAGTAAATTTTAATGCAAGCCGTTCTGAAACCAATCGGCAAATTGCTCAAAATGCTTAACTAGCCGAGATAATCACTTTTTTCCCACAATGAATGCCTGGCAAAAAATAGTTCATTTTGATGCAAGACGTTCTGAAACCAATCGGCAAATGACTCAAAATGCTTAACTCGCCGAGAAAATCACTTTTTTCCCACATTGAATGGTTGGCAAAAAATAGTAAATTTCAGTGCAAGACGTTCTGAAACTAATGGGCAAATAACTCAAAATGCTTAACGCGCCGAGAAAATCAATTTTTTCCCAAAATGAATGCCTGGCAATCAATAGTTAATTTTGATGCAAGACGTTCTTAAACCAATCGGCACATAACTCAAAATGCTTAACTCGACGAGACAATGACTTTTGTTCCACAATGAATGTCTGGCAAAAAATTGTAAGTTTCAATGCAAGCCGTTCTGAAACTAATCGGCAAATTACTCAAAATGCTTAACGCGCCGAGAAAACCACTTTTTTCCCACAATGAATGCCTGGCAAAAAATAGTTCATTTTGATGCAAGACGTTCTGAAACCAATCGGCAAATTACTCCAAATGCTTAACTTGCCGAGAAAATCACTTTTGTTCCACAATGAATGCCTGGCAAAAAATACTTAATTGTGATGCAAGCCGTTCTGAAACCAATCGGCATATAACTCAAAATGCTTAACTCGACGAGAAAATCACTTTTTTCCCACAATGAATGTCTGGCTAAAAATAGTAAATTTCAATGCAAGCAGTTCTGAAACCAATCGGCAAATTGCTCAAAATGCTTAACTCGCCGAGAAAATCACTTTTGTTCCACAATGAATGTCTGGCAAAAAATAGTTCATTTTGATGCAAGCCGTTCTGAAACGAATCGGCAAAATGCTTAACGCGACGAGAAAATCACTGTTTTCCCACAATGAATGTCTGTCAAAAAATAGTTCATTTTGGTGCAAAGCGTACTGAAACCAATCGGCAAATTACTCAAAATGCTTAAATCGCCGAGAAAATCACTTTTGTTCCAGAATGAATGCCTGGCAAAAAATAGTAAATTTCAATGCAAGCCGTTCTGAAACCAATCGGCAAATTACTCAAAATGCTTAACGCGCCGAGAAAATCCCTTTTTTCCCAGAATGAATGTCTGGCAAAAAATAGTAAATTTCAATGCAAGCCGTTCTGAAACCAATCGGCACATTTCTCAAAATGCTTAACTCGCCGAGAAAATCACTTTTTTCCCACAATGAATGTCTGGCAAAAAGTAGTTCATTTTGATGCAAGCCGTTCTGAAACGAATCGGCAAAATGCTTAACGCGACGAGAAAATCACTGTTTTCCCACAATGAATGTCTGGCAAAAAATAGTAAATTTCTGTGCAAGCAGTTCTGAAACCAATCGGCAAATTACTCAAAATGCTTAACACGCCGAGAAAATCACTTTTGTTCCACAATGAATGTCTGGCAAAAAATAGTTCATTTTGATGCAAGCCGTTCTGAAACTAATCGGCAAAATGCTTAACGCGACGAGAAAATCACTTTTTCCCCAATATGAATGGTTGGCAAAAAATAGTAAATTTCAATGCAAGCCGTTCTGAAACGAATCGGCAAATTGCTCAAAATGCTTAACTCGCCGAGATAATCACTTTTTTCCCACAATGAATGCCTGGCAAAAAATAGTAAATTTCAGTGCAAGACGTTCTGAAACTAATGGACAAATAACTCAAAATGCTTAACGCGCCGAGAAAAATCACTTTTTTCCGACAATGAATGTCTGGCAATAAATGGTTAATTTTGATGCAAGACTTTCTGAAACCAATCGGCAAATTACTCAAAATGCTTAACTCGCCGAGAAAATCACTTTTGTTCCACAATGAATGTCTGGCAAAAAAAAGTTCATTTTGAGGCAAGCCGTTCTGAAACCAATCGGCAGATTACTCAATATGCTTAACTCGCCGAGAAAATGACTTTTGTTCCACAATGAATGCCCGGCAAAAAATAGTTAATTGTGATGCAAGCCGTTCTGAAACCAATCGGCAAATTACTCAAAATGCTTAACGCGCCGAGAAAATCACTTTTTCCCCACAATGAATGGTTGGCAAAAAATACTTAATTGTGATGCAAGCCGTTCTGAAACCAATCGGCAAATAACTCAAAATGCTTAACTCGACGAGAAAATCACTTTTTTCCCACAATGAATGTCTGGCAAAAAATAGTAAATTTCTGTGCAAGCAGTTCTGAAACCAATCGTCAAATTACTCAAAATGCTTAACTCGCCGAGAAAATCACTTTTGTTCCACAATGAATGTCTGGCAAAAAATAGTTCATTTTGATGCAAGCCGTTCTGAAACCAATCGGCAAAATGCTTAACGCGACGAGAAAATCACTTTTTCCCCAATATGAATGGTTGGCAAAAAATAGAAGATTTAAATGCAAGCCGTTCTGAAACCAATCGGCCAATTACTCAAAATGCTTAACTCGCCGAGAAAATCACTTTCTTTCCACAATGAATGCCTGGCAAAAAATAGTAAATTTTAATGCAAGCCGTTCTGAAACCAATCGGCAAATTGCTCAAAATGCTTAACTAGCCGAGATAATCACTTTTTTCCCACAATGAATGCCTGGCAAAAAATAGTTCATTTTGATGCAAGACGTTCTGAAACCAATCGGCAAATTACTCAAAATGCTTAACTCGCCGAGAAAATCACTTTTTTCCCACATTGAATGGTTGGCAAAAAATAGTAAATTTCAGTGCAAGACGTTCTGAAACTAATGGGCAAATAACTCAAAATGCTTAACGCGCCGAGAAAATCAATTTTTTCCCAAAATGAATGTCTGGCAATCAATAGTTAACTTTGATGCAAGACGTTCTGAAACCAATCGGCACATAACTCAAAATGCTTAACTCGACGAGACAATCACTTTTGTTCCACAATGAATGTCTGGCAAAAAATTGTAAGTTTCAATGCAAGCCGTTCTGAAACTAATCGGCAAATTACTCAAAATGCTTAACGCGCCGAGAAAACCACTTTTTTCCCACAATGAATGCCTGGCAAAAAATAGTTCATTTTGATGCAAGCCGTTCTGAAACCAATCGGCAAAATGCTTAACGCGACGAGAAAATCACTTTTTTCCCACAATGAATGGCTGGCAAAAAATAGTTCATTTTGATGCAAGCCGTTCTGAAACCAATCGGCAAATTACTCAAAATGCTTAACTCGCCGAGACAATCACTTTTGTTCCACAATGAATGTCTGGCAATAAATAGTTAACTTTGATGCAAGGCGTTCTGAAACCAATCGGCAAATTACTCAAAATGCTTAACTCGCCGAGAAAATCACTTTTTCCCCACATTGAATGTCTGGCAAAAAATAGTTAATTGTGATGCAAGCCGTTCTGAAACCAATCGGCAAATTACACAAAATGCTTAACGCGCCGAGAAAATCACTTTTTCCCCACAATGAATGTCTGGCAAAAAATAGTTAATTTTGATGCAAGACGTTCTGAAACCAATCGGCAAATTACTCAAAATGCTTAACTCGCCGAGATAATCATTTTTTTCCCACAATGAATGCCTGGCAAAAAATAGTAAATTTCAGCGCAAGACGTACTGAAACTAATGGGCAAATAACTCAAAATGCTTAACGCGCCGAGAAAATCACTTTTACCCCACAATGAATGCCTGGCAATAAATAGTTAATTTTGATGCAAGCCGTTCTGAAACCAATCGGCAAATTACTCAAAATGCTTAACGCGCCGAGAAAATCCCGTTTTTCCCAGAATGAATGTCTGGCAAAAAATAGTAAATTTCAATGCAAGCCGTTCTGAAACCAATCGGCACATTTCTCAAAATGCTTAACTCGCCGAGAAAATCACTTTTTTCCCACAATGAATGTCTGGCAAAAAGTAGTTCATTTTGATGCAAGCCGTTCTGAAACGAATCGGCAAAATGCTTAACGCGACGAGAAAATCACTGTTTTCCCACAATGAATGTCTGGCAAAAAATAGTAAATTTCTGTGCAAGCAGTTCTGAAACCAATCGGCAAATTACTCAAAATGCTTAACTCGCCGAGAAAATCACTTTTGTTCCACAATGAATGTCTGGCAAAAAATAGTTCATTTTGATGCAAGCCGTTCTGAAACTAATCGGCAAAATGCTTAACGCGACGAGAAAATCACTTTTTCCCCAATATGAATGGTTGGCAAAAAATAGTAAATTTCAATGCAAGCCGTTCTGAAACGAATCGGCAAATTGCTCAAAATGCTTAACTCGCCGAGATAATCACTTTTTTCCCACAATGAATGCCTGGCAAAAAATAGTAAATTTCAGTGCAAGACGTTCTGAAACTAATGGACAAATAACTCAAAATGCTTAACGCGCCGAGAAAAATCACTTTTTTCCCACAATGAATGTCTGGCAATAAATGGTTAATTTTGATGCAAGACTTTCTGAAACCAATCGGCAAATTACTCAAAATGCTTAACTCGCCGAGAAAATCACTTTTGTTCCACAATGAATGTCGTGCAAAAAATAGTTCATTTTGATGCAAGCCGTTCTGAAACCAATCGGCAAATTACTCAAAATGCTTAACTCGCCGAGAAAATCACTTTTGTTCCACAATGAATGTCTGGCAAAAAAAAGTTCATTTTGAGGCAAGCCGTTCTGAAACCAATCGGCAAATTACTCAATATGCTTAACTCGCCGAGAAAATGACTTTTGTTCCACAATGAATGCCCGGCAAAAAATAGTTAATTGTGATGCAAGCCGTTCTGAAACCAATCGGCAAATTACTCAAAATGCTTAACGCGCCGAGAAAATCACTTTTTTCCCACAATGAATGTCTGGCAAAAAATAGTAAATTTCTGTGCAAGCAGTTCTGAAACCAATCGTCAAATTACTCAAAATGCTTAACTCGCCGAGAAAATCACTTTTGTTCCACAATGAATGTCTGGCAAAAAATAGTTCATTTTGATGCAAGCCGTTCTGAAACCAATCGGCAAAATGCTTAGCGCGACGAGAAAATCACTTTTTCCCCAATATGAATGGTTGGCAAAAAATAGAAGATTAAATGCAAGCAGTTCTGAAACCAATCGTCAAATTGCTCAAAATGCTTAACTAGCCGAGATAATCACTTTTTTCCCACAATGAATGCCTGGCAAAAAATAGTTCATTTTGATGCAAGACGTTCTGAAACCAATCGGCAAATTACTCATAATGCTTAACTCGCCGAGAAAATCACTTTTTTCCCACATTGAATGGTTGGCAAAAAATAGTAAATTTCAGTGCAAGACGTTCTGAAACTAATGGGCAAATAACTCAAAATGCTTAACGCGCCGAGAAAATCAATTTTTCCCCAAAATGAATGTCTGGCAATCAATAGTTAATTTTGATGCAAGACGTTCTGAAACCAATCGGCACATAACTCAAAATGCTTAACTCGACGAGACAATCACTTTTGTTCCACAATGAATGTCTGGCAAAAAATTGTAAGTTTCAATGCAAGCCGTTCTGAAACTAATCGGCAAATTACTCAAAATGCTTAACGCGCCGAGAAAACCACTTTTTTCCCACAATGAATGCCTGGCAAAAAATAGTTCATTTTGATGCCAGACGTTCTGAAACCAATCGGCAAATTACTCCAAATGCTTAACTTGCCGAGAAAATCACTTTTTTCCCACAATGAATGTCTGGCTAAAAATAGTGAATTTCAATGCAAGCAGTTCTGAGACCAATCGGCAAATTACTCAAAATGCTTAACTCGCCGAGATAATCATTTTTTTCCCACAATGAATGCCTGGCAAAAAATAGTAAATTTCAGCGCAAGACGTACTGAAACTAATGGGCAAATAACTCAAAATGCTTAACGCGCCGAGAAAATCACTTTTACCCCACAATGAATGCCTGGTAATAAATAGTTAATTTTGATGCAAGCCGTTCTGAAACCAATCGGCAAATTACTCAAAATGCTTAACGCGCCGAGAAAATCCCGTTTTTCCCAGAATGAATGTCTGGCAAAAAATAGTAAATTTCAATGCAAGCAGTTCTGAAACCAATCGGCACATTTCTCAAAATGCTTAACTCGCCGAGAAAATCACTTTTTTCCCACAATGAATGTCTGGCAAAAAGTAGTTCATTTTGATGCAAGCCGTTCTGAAACGAATCGGCAAAATGCTTAACGCGACGAGAAAATCACTGTTTTCCCACAATGAATGTCTGGCAAAAAATAGTAAATTTCTGTGCAAGCAGTTCTGAAACCAATCGGCAAATTACTCAAAATGCTTAACTCGCCGAGAAAATCACTTTTGTTCCACAATGAATGTCTGGCAAAAAATAGTTCATTTTGATGCAAGCCGTTCTGAAACTAATCGGCAAAATGCTTAACGCGACGAGAAAATCACTTTTTCCCCAATATGAATGGTTGGCAAAAAATAGTAAATTTCAATGCAAGCCGTTCTGAAACGAATCGGCAAATTGCTCAAAATGCTTAACTCGCCGAGATAATCACTTTTTTCCCACAATGAATGCCTGGCAAAAAATAGTAAATTTCAGTGCAAGACGTTCTGAAACTAATGGACAAATAACTCAAAATGCTTAACGCGCCGAGAAAAATCACTTTTTTCCCACAATGAATGTCTGGCAATAAATGGTTAATTTTGATGCAAGACTTTCTGAAACCAATCGGCAAATTACTCAAAATGCTTAACTCGCCGAGAAAATCACTTTTGTTCCACAATGAATGTCGTGCAAAAAATAGTTCATTTTGATGCAAGCCGTTCTGAAACCAATCGGCAAATTACTCAAAATGCTTAACTCGCCGAGAAAATCACTTTTGTTCCACAATGAATGTCTGGCAAAAAAAAGTTCATTTTGAGGCAAGCCGTTCTGAAACCAATCGGCAAATTACTCAATATGCTTAACTCGCCGAGAAAATGACTTTTGTTCCACAATGAATGCCCGGCAAAAAATAGTTAATTGTGATGCAAGCCGTTCTGAAACCAATCGGCAAATTGCTCAAAATGCTTAACTAGCCGAGATAATCACTTTTTTCCCACAATGAATGCCTGGCAAAAAATAGTTCATTTTGATGCAAGACGTTCTGAAACCAATCGGCAAATTACTCAAAATGCTTAACTCGCCGAGAAAATCACTTTTTTCCCACATTGAATGGTTGGCAAAAAATAGTAAATTTCAGTGCAAGACGTTCTGAAACTAATGGGCAAATAACTCAAAATGCTTAACGCGCCGAGAAAATCAATTTTTCCCCAAAATGAATGTCTGGCAATCAATAGTTAATTTTGATGCAAGACGTTCTGAAACCAATCGGCACATAACTCAAAATGCTTAACTCGACGAGACAATCACTTTTGTTCCACAATGAATGTCTGGCAAAAAATTGTAAGTTTCAATGCAAGCCGTTCTGAAACTAATCGGCAAATTACTCAAAATGCTTAACGCGCCGAGAAAACCACTTTTTTCCCACAATGAATGCCTGGCAAAAAATAGTTCATTTTGATGCAAGACGTTCTGAAACCAATCGGCAAATTACTCCAAATGCTTAACTTGCCGAGAAAATCACTTTTGTTCCACAATGAATGCCTGGCAAAAAATACTTAATTGTGATGCAAGCCGTTCTGAAACCAATCGGCATATAACTCAAAATGCTTAACTCGACGAGAAAATCACTTTTTTCCCACAATGAATGTCTGGCTAAAAATAGTAAATTTCAATGCAAGCAGTTCTGAAACCAATCGGCAAATTGCTCAAAATGCTTAACTCGCCGAGAAAATCACTTTTGTTCCACAATGAATGTCTGGCAAAAAATAGTTCATTTTGATGCAAGCCGTTCTGAAACGAATCGGCAAAATGCTTAACGCGACGAGAAAATCACTGTTTTCCCACAATGAATGTCTGTCAAAAAATAGTTCATTTTGGTGCAAGGCGTACTGAAACCAATCGGCAAATTACTCAAAATGCTTAAATCGCCGAGAAAATCACTTTTGTTCCAGAATGAATGCCTGGCAAAAAATAGTAAATTTCAATGCAAGCCGTTCTGAAACCAATCGGCAAATTACTCAAAATGCTTAACGCGACGAGAAAATCCCTTTTTTCCCAGAATGAATGTCTGGCAAAAAATAGTAAATTTCAATGCAAGCCGTTCTGAAACCAATCGGCACATTTCTCAAAATGCTTAACTCGCCGAGAAAATCACTTTTTTCCCACAATGAATGTCTGGCAAAAAGTAGTTCATTTTGATGCAAGCCGTTCTGAAACGAATCGGCAAAATGCTTAACGCGACGAAAAAATCACTGTTTTCCCATAATGAATGTCTGGCAAAAAATAGTAAATTTCTGTGCAAGCAGTTCTGAAACCAATCGGCAAATTACTCAAAATGCTTAACACGCCGAGAAAATCACTTTTGTTCCACAATGAATGTCTGGCAAAAAATAGTTCATTTTGATGCAAGCCGTTCTGAAACTAATCGGCAAAATGCTTAACGCGACGAGAAAATCACTTTTTCCCCAATATGAATGGTTGGCAAAAAATAGTAAATTTCAATGCAAGCCATTCTGAAACGAATCGGCAAATTGCTCAAAATGCTTAACTCGCCGAGATAATCACTTTTTTCCCACAATGAATGCCTGGCAAAAAATAGTAAATTTCAGTGCAAGACGTTCTGAAACTAATGGACAAATAACTCAAAATGCTAAACGCGCCGAGAAAAATCACTTTTTTCCCACAATGAATGTCTGGCAATAAATGGTTGATTTTGATGCAAGACTTTCTGAAACCAATCGGCAAATTACTCAAAATGCTTAACTCGCCGAGAAAATCACTTTTGTTCCACAATGAATGTCGTGCAAAAAATAGTTCATTTTGATGCAAGCTGTTCTGAAACCAATCGGCAAATTACTCAAAATGCTTAACTCGCCGAGAAAATCACTTTTGTTCCACAATGAATGTCTGGCAAAAAAAAGTTCATTTTGAGGCAAGCCGTTCTGAAACCAATCGGCAAATTACTTTTGTTCCACAATGAATGCCCGGCAAAAAATAGTTAATTGTGATGCAAGCCGTTCTGAAACCAATCGGCAAATTACTCAAAATGCTTAACGCGCCGAGAAAATCACTTTTTCCCCACAATGAATGGTTGGCAAAGAATAGTAAATTTCAATGCAAGCCGTTCTGAAACCAATCGGCAAATTATTCAAAATGCTTAACGCGCCGAGAAAATTACTTTTTCCCCACAATGAATGGTTGGCAAAAAATACTTAATTGTGATGCAAGGCGTTCTGAAACCAATCGGCAAATAACTCAAAATGCTTAACTCGACGAGAAAATCACTTTTTTCCCACAATGAATGTCTGGCAAAAAATAGGAAATTTCTGTGCAAGCAGTTCTGAAACTCGACGAAAAAATCACTTTTGTTCCACAATGAATGTCTGGCAAAAAAAAGTTCATTTTAAGGCAAGCCGTTCTGAAACCAATCGGCAAATTACTCAATATGCTTAACTCGCCGAGAAAATCACTTTTGTTCCACAATGAATGCCTGGCAAAAAATAGTTAATTGTGATGCAAGCCGTTCTGAAACCAATCGGCAAATTACTCAAAATGCTTATCGCGCCGAGAAAATCACTTTTTTCCCACAATGAATGTCTGGCAAAAAATAGTAAATTTCTGTGCAAGCAGTTCTGAAACCAATCGTCAAATTACTCAAAATGCTTAACTCGCCGAGAAAATCACTTTTGTTCCACAATGAATGTCTGGCAAAAAATAGTTCATTTTGATGCAAGCCGTTCTGAAACCAATCGGCAAAATGCTTAACGCGACGAGAAAATCACTTTTTCCCCAATATGAATGGTTGGCAAAAAATAGAAGATTTAAATGCAAGCCGTTCTGAAACCAATCGGCAAATTACTCAAAATGCTTAACTCGCCGAGAAAATCACTTTCTTTCCACAATGAATGCCTGGCAAAAAATAGTAAATTTTAATGCAAGCCGTTCTGAAACCAATCGGCAAATTGCTCAAAATGCTTAACTAGCCGAGATAATCACTTTTTTCCCACAATGAATGCCTGGCAAAAAATAGTTCATTTTGATGCAAGACGTTCTGAAACCAATCGGCAAATTACTCAAAATGCTTAACTCGCCGAGAAAATCACTTTTTTCCCACATTGAATGGTTGGCAAAAAATAGTAAATTTCAGTACAAGACGTTCTGAAACTAATGGGCAAATAACTCAAAATGCTTAACGCGCCGAGAAAATCATTTTTTTCCCAAAATGAATGTCTGGCAATCAATAGTTAATTTTGATGCAAGACGTTCTGAAACCAATCGGCACATAACTCAAAATGCTTAACTCGACGAGACAATCACTTTTGTTCCACAATGAATGTCTGGCAAAAAATTGTAAGTTTCAATGCAAGCCGTTCTGAAACTAATCGGCAAAATGCTTAACGCGACGAGAAAATCACTTTTTTCCCACAATGAATGCCTGGCAAAAAATAGTTCATTTTGATGCAAGCCGTTCTGAAACCAATCGGCAAAATGCTTAACGCGACGAGAAAATCACTTTTTTCCCACAATGAATGGCTGGCAAAAAATAGTTCATTTTGATGCAAGCCGTTCTGAAACCAATCGGCAAATTACTCAAAATGCTTAACTCGCCGAGACAATCACTTTTGTTCCACAATGAATGTCTGGCAATAAATAGTTAACTTTGATGCAAGACGTTCTGAAACCAATCGGCAAATTACTCAAAATGCTTAACTCGCCGAGAAAATCACTTTTTCCCCACATTGAATGTCTGGCAAAACATAGTTAATTGTGATGCAAGCCGTTCTGAAACCAATCGGCAAATTACACAAAATGCTTAACGCGCCGAGAAAATCACTTTTTCCCCACATTGAATGGTTGGCAAAAAATAGTAAATTTCAGTGCAAGACGTTCTGAAACTAATGGGCAAATAACTCAAAATGCTTAACGCGCCGAGAAAATCATTTTTTTCCCAAAATGAATGTCTGGCAATCAATAGTTAATTTTGATGCAAGACGTTCTGAAACCAATCGGCACATAACTCAAAATGCTTAACTCGACGAGACAATCACTTTTGTTCCACAATGAATGTCTGGCAAAAAATTGTAAGTTTCAATGCAAGCCGTTCTGAAACTAATCGGCAAATTACTCAAAATGCTTAACGCGCCGAGAAAACCACTTTTTTCCCACAATGAATGCCTGGCAAAAAATAGTTCATTTTGATGCAAGCCGTTCTGAAACCAATCGGCAAAATGCTTAACGCGACGAGAAAATCACTTTTTTCCCACAATGAATGGCTGGCAAAAAATAGTTCATTTTGATGCAAGCCGTTCTGAAACCAATCGGCAAATTACTCAAAATGCTTAACTCGCCGAGACAATCACTTTTGTTCCACAATGAATGTCTGGCAATAAATAGTTAACTTTGATGCAAGACGTTCTGAAACCAATCGGCAAATTACTCAAAATGCTTAACTCGCCGAGAAAATCACTTTTTCCCCACATTGAATGTCTGGCAAAACATAGTTAATTGTGATGCAAGCCGTTCTGAAACCAATCGGCAAATTACACAAAATGCTTAACGCGCCGAGAAAATCACTTTTTCCCCACAATGAATGTCTGGCAAAAAATAGTTAATTTTGATGCAAGACGTTCTGAAACCAATCGGCAAATTACTCAAAATGCTTAACTCGCCGAGATAATCACTTTTTTCCCACAATGAATGCCTGGCAAAAAATAGTAAATTTCAGCGCAAGACGTACTGAAACTAATGGGCAAATAACTCAAAATGCTTAACGCGCCGAGAAAATCACTTTTACCCCACAATGAATGCCTGGCAATAAATAGTTAATTTTGATGCAAGCCGTTCTGAAACCAATCGGCAGATTACTCAAAATGCTTAACTTGCCGAGATAATCACTTTTTTCCCACAATGATTGCCTGGCAAAAAATAGTTCATTTTGATGCAAGACGTTCTGAAACCAATCGGCACATAACTCAAAATGCTTAACTCGACGAGACAATCACTTTTGTTCCACAATGAATGTCTGGCAAAAAATTGTAAGTTTCAATGCAAGCCGTTCTGAAACTAATCGGCAAATTACTCAAAATGCTTAACGCGCCGAGAAAACCACTTTTTTCCCACAATGAATGCCTGGCAAAAAATAGTTCATTTTGATGCAAGCCGTTCTGAAACCAATCGGCAAAATGCTTAACGCGACGAGAAAATCACTTTTTTCCCACAATGAATGGCTGGCAAAAAATAGTTCATTTTGATGCAAGCCGTTCTGAAACCAATCGGCAAATTACTCAAAATGCTTAACTCGCCGAGACAATCACTTTTGTTCCACAATGAATGTCTGGCAATAAATAGTTAACTTTGATGCAAGACGTTCTGAAACCAATCGGCAAATTACTCAAAATGCTTAACTCGCCGAGAAAATCACTTTTTCCCCACATTGAATGTCTGGCAAAACATAGTTAATTGTGATGCAAGCCGTTCTGAAACCAATCGGCAAATTACACAAAATGCTTAACGCGCCGAGAAAATCACTTTTTCCCCACAATGAATGTCTGGCAAAAAATAGTTAATTTTGATGCAAGACGTTCTGAAACCAATCGGCAAATTACTCAAAATGCTTAACTCGCCGAGATAATCACTTTTTTCCCACAATGAATGCCTGGCAAAAAATAGTAAATTTCAGCGCAAGACGTACTGAAACTAATGGGCAAATAACTCAAAATGCTTAACGCGCCGAGAAAATCACTTTTACCCCACAATGAATGCCTGGCAATAAATAGTTAATTTTGATGCAAGCCGTTCTGAAACCAATCGGCAGATTACTCAAAATGCTTAACTTGCCGAGATAATCACTTTTTTCCCACAATGATTGCCTGGCAAAAAATAGTTCATTTTGATGCAAGGCGTTCTGAAACCAATCGGCAAATTACTCAAAATGCTTAACTCGCCGAGAAAATCACTTTTTTCCCACATTGAATGGTTGGCAAAAAATAGTAAATTTCAGTGCAAGACGTTCTGAAACTAATGGGCAAATAACTCAAAATGCTTAACGCGCCGAGAAAACCACTTTTTTCCCACAATGAATGCCTGGCAAAAAATAGTTCATTTTGATGCAAGCCGTTCTGAAACCAATCGGCAAAATTCTTAACGCGACGAGAAAATCACTTTTTTCCCACAATGAATGGCTGGCAAAAAATAGTTCATTTTGATGCAAGCCGTTCTGAAACCAATCGGCAAATTACTCAAAATGCTTAACTCGCCGAGACAATCACTTTTGTTCCACAATGAATGTCTGGCAATAAATAGTTAACTTTGATGCAAGACGTTCTGAAACCAATCGGCAAATTACTCAAAATGCTTAACTCGCCGAGAAAATCACTTTTTCCCCACATTGAATGTCTGGCAAAACATAGTTAATTGTGATGCAAGCCGTTCTGAAACCAATCGGCAAATTACACAAAATGCTTAACGCGCCGAGAAAATCACTTTTTCCCCACAATGAATGTCTGGCAAAAAATAGTTAATTTTGATGCAAGACGTTCTGAAACCAATCGGCAAATTACTCAAAATGCTTAACTCGCCGAGATAATCACTTTTTTCCCACAATGAATGCCTGGCAAAAAATAGTAAATTTCAGCGCAAGACGTACTGAAACTAATGGGCAAATAACTCAAAATGCTTAACGCGCCGAGAAAATCACTTTTACCCCACAATGAATGCCTGGCAATAAATAGTTAATTTTGATGCAAGCCGTTCTGAAACCAATCGGCAGATTACTCAAAATGCTTAACTTGCCGAGATAATCACTTTTTTCCCACAATGATTGCCTGGCAAAAAATAGTTCATTTTGATGCAAGGCGTTCTGAAACCAATCGGCAAATTACTCAAAATGCTTAACTCGCCGAGAAAATCACTTTTTCCCCACAATGAATGGTTGGCAAAAAATAGTAAATTTCAATGCAAGCCGTTCTGAAACCAATCGGCAAATTACTCAAAATGCTTAACTCGCCGAGAAAATCACTTTCTTTCCACAATGAATGCCTGGCAAAAAATAGTAAATTTCAATGCAAGCCGTTCTGAAGCCAATCGGCAAATTACACAAAATGCTTAACTAGTCGAGAAAATCACTTTTTTCCCACAATGAATGGTTGGCAAAAAATAGTAAATTTCAGTGCAAGACGTTCTGAAACTAATGGGCAAATAACTCAAAATGCTTAACGCGCCGAGAAAATCATTTTTTTCCCACAATGAATGTCTGGCAATAAATAGTTAATTTTGATGCAAGACGTTCTGAAACCAATCGGCAAATTACTCCAAATGCTTAACTTGCCGAGAAAATCACTTTTGTTCCTCAATGAATGCCTCGCAAAAAATGCTTAATTGTGATGCAAGCCGTTCTGAAACCAATCGGCATATAACTGAAAATGCTTAACTCGACGAGAAAATCACTTTTTTCCCACAATGAATGTCTGGCAAAAAATAGTAAATTTCTGTGCAAGCAGTTCTGAAACCAATCGTCAAATTACTCAAAATGCTTAACTCGCCGAGAAAATCACTTTTGTTCCACAATGAATGTCTGGCAAAAAATAGTTCATTTTGATGCAAGCCGTTCTGAAACCAATCGGCAAAATGCTTAACGCGACGAGAAAATCACTTTTTCCCCAATATGAATGGTTGGCAAAAAATAGAAGATTTAAATGCAAGCCGTTCTGAAACCAATCGGCAAATTACTCAAAATGCTTAACTCGCCGAGAAAATCACTTTCTTTCCACAATGAATGCCTGGCAAAAAATAGTAAATTTTAATGCAAGCCGTTCTGAAACCAATCGGCAAATTGCTCAAAATGCTTAACTAGCCGAGATAATCACTTTTTTCCCACAATGAATGCCTGGCAAAAAATAGTTCATTTTGATGCAAGACGTTCTGAAACCAATCGGCAAATTACTCAAAATGCTTAACTCGCCGAGAAAATCACTTTTTTCCCACATTGAATGGTTGGCAAAAAATAGTAAATTTCAGTGCAAGACGTTCTGAAACTAATGGGCAAATAACTCAAAATGCTTAACGCGCCGAGAAAATCATTTTTTTCCCAAAATGAATGTCTGGCAATCAATAGTTAATTTTGATGCAAGACGTTCTGAAACCAATCGGCACATAACTCAAAATGCTTAACTCGACGAGACAATCACTTTTGTTCCACAATGAATGTCTGGCAAAAAATTGTAAGTTTCAATGCAAGCCGTTCTGAAACTAATCGGCAAATTACTCAAAATGCTTAACGCGCCGAGAAAACCACTTTTTTCCCACAATGAATGCCTGGCAAAAAATAGTTCATTTTGATGCAAGCCGTTCTGAAACCAATCGGCAAAATGCTTAACGCGACGAGAAAATCACTTTTTTCCCACAATGAATGGCTGGCAAAAAATAGTTCATTTTGATGCAAGCCGTTCTGAAACCAATCGGCAAATTACTCAAAATGCTTAACTCGCCGAGACAATCACTTTTGTTCCACAATGAATGTCTGGCAATAAATAGTTAACTTTGATGCAAGACGTTCTGAAACCAATCGGCAAATTACTCAAAATGCTTAACTCGCCGAGAAAATCACTTTTTCCCCACATTGAATGTCTGGCAAAACATAGTTAATTGTGATGCAAGCCGTTCTAAAACCAATCGGCAAATTACACAAAATGCTTAACGCGCCGAGAAAATCACTTTTTCCCCACAATGAATGTCTGGCAAAAAATAGTTAATTTTGATGCAAGACGTTCTGAAACCAATCGGCAAATTACTCAAAATGCTTAACTCGCCGAGATAATCACTTTTTTCCCACAATGAATGCCTGGCAAAAAATAGTAAATTTCAGCGCAAGACGTACTGAAACTAATGGGCAAATAACTCAAAATGCTTAACGCGCCGAGAAAATCACTTTAACCCCACAATGAATGCCTGGCAATAAATAGTTAATTTTGATGCAAGCCGTTCTGAAACCAATCGGCAGATTACTCAAAATGCTTAACTTGCCGAGATAATCACTTTTTTCCCACAATGATTGCCTGGCAAAAAATAGTTCATTTTGATGCAAGGCGTTCTGAAACCAATCGGCAAATTACTCAAAATGCTTAACTCGCCGAGAAAATCACTTTTTCCCCACAATGAATGGTTGGCAAAAAATAGTAAATTTCAATGCAAGCCGTTCTGAAACCAATCGGCAAATTACTCAAAATGCTTAACTCGCCGAGAAAATCACTTTCTTTCCACAATGAATGTCTGGCAAAAAATAGTAAATTTCTGTGCAAGCAGTTCTGAAACTCGACGAAAAAATCACTTTTGTTCCACAATGAATGTCTGGCAAAAAAAAGTTCATTTTGAGGCAAGCCGTTCTGAAACCAATCGGCAAATTACTCAATATGCTTAACTCGCCGAGAAAATCACTTTTGTTCCACAATGAATGCCTGGCAAAAAATAGTTAATTGTGATGCAAGCCGTTCTGAAACCAATCGGCAAATTACTCAAAATGCTTATCGCGCCGAGAAAATCACTTTTTTCCCACAATGAATGTCTGGCAAAAAATAGTAAATTTCTGTGCAAGCAGTTCTGAAACCAATCGTCAAATTACTCAAAATGCTTAACTCGCCGAGAAAATCACTTTTGTTCCACAATGAATGTCTGGCAAAAAATAGTTCATTTTGATGCAAGCCGTTCTGAAACCAATCGGCAAATTACTCAAAATGCTTAACGCGCCGAGAAAATCACTTTTTCCCCACAATGAATGGTTGGCAAAGAATAGTAAATTTCAATGCAAGCCGTTCTGAAACCAATCGGCAAATTATTCAAAATGCTTAACGCGCCGAGAAAATTACTTTTTCCCCACAATGAATGGTTGGCAAAAAATACTTAATTGTGATGCAAGCCGTTCTGAAACCAATCGGCAAATAACTCAAAATGCTTAACTCGACGTGAAAATCACTTTTTTCCCACAATGAATGTCTGGCAAAAAATAGGAAATTTCTGTGCAAGCAGTTCTGAAACTCGACGAAAAAATCACTTTTGTTCCACAATGAATGTCTGGCAAAAAAAAGTTCATTTTGAGGCAAGCCGTTCTGAAACCAATCGGCAAATTACTCAATATGCTTAACTCGCCGAGAAAATCACTTTTGTTCCACAATGAATGCCTGGCAAAAAATAGTTAATTGTGATGCAAGCCGTTCTGAAACCAATCGGCAAATTACTCAAAATGCTTATCGCGCCGAGAAAATCACTTTTTTCCCACAATGAATGTCTGGCAAAAAATAGTAAATTTCTGTGCAAGCAGTTCTGAAACCAATCGTCAAATTACTCAAAATGCTTAACTCGCCGAGAAAATCACTTTTGTTCCACAATGAATGTCTGGCAAAAAATAGTTCATTTTGATGCAAGCCGTTCTGAAACCAATCGGCAAATTACTCAAAATGCTTAACGCGCCGAGAAAATCACTTTTCCCCCCTCAATGAATGGTTGGCCAAAAATAGTAAATTTAAATGCAAGCCGTTCTGAAACCAATCGGCAAATTACTCAAAATGCTTAACTCGCCGAGAAAATCACTTTCTTTCCACAATGAATGCCTGGCAAAAAATAGTAAATTTTAATGCAAGCCGTTCTGAAACCAATCGGCAAATTGCTCAAAATGCTTAACTAGCCGAGATAATCACTTTTTTCCCACAATGAATGCCTGGCAAAAAATAGTTCATTTTGATGCAAGACGTTCTGAAACCAATCGGCAAATTACTCAAAATGCTTAACTCGCCGAGAAAATCACTTTTTTCCCACATTGAATGGTTGGCAAAAAATAGTAAATTTCAGTGCAAGACGTTCTGAAACTAATGGGCAAATAACTCAAAATGCTTAACGCGCCGAGAAAATCATTTTTTTCCCAAAATGAATGTCTGGCAATCAATAGGTAATTTTGATGCAAGACGTTCTGAAACCAATCGGCACATAACTCAAAATGCTTAACTCGACGAGACAATCACTTTTGTTCCACAATGAATGTCTGGCAAAAAATTGTAAGTTTCAATGCAAGCCGTTCTGAAACTAATCGGCAAATTACTCAAAATGCTTAACGCGCCGAGAAAACCACTTTTTTCCCACAATGAATGCCTGGCAAAAAATAGTTCATTTTGATGCAAGCCGTTCTGAAACCAATCGGCAAATTACTCAAAATGCTTAACTCGCCGAGACAATCACTTTTGTTCCACAATGAATGTCTGGCAATAAATAGTTAACTTTGATGCAAGACGTTCTGAAACCAATCGGCAAATTACTCAAAATGCTTAACTCGCCGAGAAAATCACTTTTTCCCCACATTGAATGTCTGGCAAAACATAGTTAATTGTGATGCAAGCCGTTCTGAAACCAATCGGCAAATTACACAAAATGCTTAACGCGCCGAGAAAATCACTTTTTCCCCACAATGAATGTCTGGCAAAAAATAGTTAATTTTGATGCAAGACGTTCTGAAACCAATCGGCAAATTACTCAAAATGCTTAACTCGCCGAGATAATCACTTTTTTCCCACAATGAATGCCTGGCAAAAAATAGTAAATTTCAGCGCAAGACGTACTGAAACTAATGGGCAAATCACTCAAAATGCTTAACGCGCCGAGAAAATCACTTTTACCCCACAATGAATGCCTGGCAATAAATAGTTAATTTTGATGCAAGCCGTTCTGAAACCAATCGGCAGATTACTCAAAATGCTTAACTTGCCGAGATAATCACTTTTTTCCCACAATGATTGCCTGGCAAAAAATAGTTCATTTTGATGCAAGGCGTTCTGAAACCAATCGGCAAATTACTCAAAATGCTTAACTCGCCGAGAAAATCACTTTTTCCCCACAATGAATGGTTGGCAAAAAATAGTAAATTTCAATGCAAGCCGTTCTGAAACCAATCGGCAAATTACTCAAAATGCTTAACTCGCCGAGAAAATCACTTTCTTTCCACAATGAATGCCTGGCAAAAAATAGTAAATTTCAATGCAAGCCGTTCTGAAGCCAATCGGCAAATTACACAAAATGCTTAACTAGTCGAGAAAATCACTTTTTTCCCACAATGAATGGTTGGCAAAAAATAGTAAATTTCAGTGCAAGACGTTCTGAAACTAATGGGCAAATAACTCAAAATGCTTAACGCGCCGAGAAAATCATTTTTTTCCCACAATGAATGTCTGGCAATAAATAGTTAATTTTGATGCAAGACGTTCTGAAACCAATCGGCAAATTACTCCAAATGCTTAACTTGCCGAGAAAATCACTTTTGTTCCTCAATGAATGCCTCGCAAAAAATGCTTCATTGTGATGCAAGCCGTTCTGAAACCAATCGGCATATAACTGAAAATGCTTAACTCGACGAGAAAATCACTTTTTTCCCAACATGAATGTCTGGCAAAAAATAGTAAATTTCAATGCAAGCAGTTCTGAAACCAATCGGCAAATTGCTCAAAATGCTTAACTCGCCGAGAAAATCACTTTTGTTCCACAATGAATGTCTGGGAAAAAAAAGTTCATTTTAAGGCAAGCCGTTCTGAGACCAATCGGCAAATTACTTTTGTTCCACAATGAATGCCCGGCAAAAAATAGTTAATTGTGATGCAAGCCGTTCTGAAACCAATCGGCAAATTACTCAAAATGCTTAACGCGCCGAGAAAATCACTTTTTCCCCACAATGAATGGTTGGCAAAGAATAGTAAATTTCAATGCAAGCCGTTCTGAAACCAATCGGCAAATTATTCAAAATGCTTAACGCGCCGAGAAAATTACTTTTTCCCCACAATGAATGGTTGGCAAAAAATACTTAATTGTGATGCAAGCCGTTCTGAAACCAATCGGCAAATAACTCAAAATGCTTAACTCGACGAGAAAATCACTTTTTTCCCACAATGAATGTCTGGCAAAAAATAGTAAATTTCTGTGCAAGCAGTTCTGAAACTCGACGAAAAAATCACTTTTGTTCCACAATGAATGTCTGGCAAAAAAAAGTTCATTTTGAGGCAAGCCGTTCTGAAACCAATCGGCAAATTACTCAATATGCTTAACTCGCCGAGAAAATCACTTTTGTTCCACAATGAATGCCTGGCAAAAAATAGTTAATTGTGATGCAAGCCGTTCTGAAACCAATCGGCAAATTACTCAAAATGCTTATCGCGCCGAGAAAATCACTTTTTTCCCACAATGAATGTCTGGCAAAAAATAGTAAATTTCTGTGCAAGCAGTTCTGAAACCAATCGTCAAATTACTCAAAATGCTTAACTCGCCGAGAAAATCACTTTTGTTCCACAATGAATGTCTGGCAAAAAATAGTTCATTTTGATGCAAGCCGTTCTGAAACCAATCGGCAAAATGCTTAACGCGACGAGAAAATCACTTTTTCCCCAATATGAATGGTTGGCAAAAAATAGAAGATTTAAATGCAAGCCGTTCTGAAACCAATCGGCAAATTACTCAAAATGCTTAACTCGCCGAGAAAATCACTTTCTTTCCACAATGAATGCCTGGCAAAAAATAGTAAATTTTAATGCAAGCCGTTCTGAAACCAATCGGCAAATTGCTCAAAATGCTTAACTAGCCGAGATAATCACTTTTTTCCCACAATGAATGCCTGGCAAAAAATAGTTCATTTTGATGCAAGACGTTCTGAAACCAATCGGCAAATTACTCAAAATGCTTAACTCGCCGAGAAAATCACTTTTTTCCCACATTGAATGGTTGGCAAAAAATAGTAAATTTCAGTGCAAGCAGTTCTGAAACTCGACGAAAAAATCACTTTTGTTCCACAATGAATGTCTGGCAAAAAAAAGTTCATTTTGAGGCAAGCCGTTCTGAAACCAATCGGCAAATTACTCAATATGCTTAACTCGCCGAGAAAATCACTTTTGTTCCACAATGAATGCCTGGCAAAAAATAGTTAATTGTGATGCAATCCGTTCTGAAACCAATCGGCAAATTACTCAAAATGCTTATCGCGCCGAGAAAATCACTTTTTTCCCACAATGAATGTCTGGCAAAAAATAGTAAATTTCTGTGCAAGCAGTTCTGAAACCAATCGTCAAATTACTCAAAATGCTTAACTCGCCGAGAAAATCACTTTTGTTCCACAATGAATGTCTGGCAAAAAATAGTTCATTTTGATGCAAGCCGTTCTGAAACCAATCGGCAAAATGCTTAACGCGACGAGAAAATCACTTTTTCCCCAATATGAATGGTTGGCAAAAAATAGAAGATTTAAATGCAAGCCGTTCTGAAACCAATCGGCAAATTACTCAAAATGCTTAACTCGCCGAGAAAATCACTTTCTTTCCACAATGAATGCCTGGCAAAAAATAGTAAATTTTAATGCAAGCCGTTCTGAAAACAATCGGCAAATTGCTCAAAATGCTTAACTCGCCGAGATAATCACTTTTTTCCCACAATGAATGCCTGGCAAAAAATAGTTCATTTTGATGCAAGACGTTCTGAAACCAATCGGCAAATTACTCAAAATGCTTAACTCGCCGAGAAAATCACTTTTTTCCCACATTGAATGGTTGGCAAAAAATAGTAAATTTCAGTGCAAGACGTTCTGAAACTAATGGGCAAATAACTCAAAATGCTTAACGCGCCGAGAAAATCAATTTTTTCCCAAAATGAATGTCTGGCAATCAATAGTTAATTTTGATGCAAGACGTTCTGAAACCAATCGGCACATAACTCAAAATGCTTAACTCGACGAGACAATCACTTTTGTTCCACAATGAATGTCTGGCAAAAAATTGTAAGTTTCAATGCAAGCCGTTCTGAAACTAATCGGCAAATTACTCAAAATGCTTAACGCGCCGAGAAAACCACTTTTTTCCCACAATGAATGCCTGGCAAAAAATAGTTCATTTTGATGCAAGCCGTTCTGAAACCAATCGGCAAAATGCTTAACGCGACGAGAAAATCACTTTTTTCCCACAATGAATGGCTGGCAAAAAATAGTTCATTTTGATGCAAGCCGTTCTGAAACCAATCGGCAAATTACTCAAAATGCTTAACTCGCCGAGAAAATCACTTTTTCCCCACATTGAATGTCTGGCAAAAAATAGTTAATTGTGATGCAAGCCGTTCTGAAACCAATCGGCAAATTACACAAAATGCTTAACGCGCCGAGAAAATCACTTTTTCCCCACAATGAATGTCTGGCAAAAAATAGTTAATTTTGATGCAAGACGTTCTGAAACCAATCGGCAAATTACTCAAAATGCTTAACTCGCCGAGATAATCACTTTTTTCCCACAATGAATGCCTGGCAAAAAATAGTAAATTTCAGCGCAAGACGTACTGAAACTAATGGGCAAATAACTCAAAATGCTTAACGCGCCGAGAAAATCACTTTTACCCCACAATGAATGCCTGGCAATAAATAGTTAATTTTGATGCTAGCCGTTCTGAAACCAATCGGCAAATTACTCAAAATGCTTAACGCGCCGAGAAAATCCCTTTTTTCCCAGAATGAATGTCTGGCAAAAAATAGTAAATTTCAATGCAAGCCGTTCTGAAACCAATCGGCACATTTCTCAAAATGCTTAACTCGCCGAGAAAATCACTTTTTTCCCACAATGAATGTCTGGCAAAAAGTAGTTCATTTTGATGCAAGCCGTTCTGAAACGAATCGGCAAAATGCTTAACGCGACGAGAAAATCACTGTTTTCCCACAATGAATGTCTGGCAAAAAATAGTAAATTTCTGTGCAAGCAGTTCTGAAACCAATCGGCAAATTACTCAAAATGCTTAACTCGCCGAGAAAATCACTTTTTTCCCACATTGAATGGTTGGCAAAAAATAGTAAATTTCAGTGCAAGCAGTTCTGAAACTCGACGAAAAAATCACTTTTGTTCCACAATGAATGTCTGGCAAAAAAAAGTTCATTTTGAGGCAAGCCGTTCTGAAACCAATCGGCAAATTACTCAATATGCTTAACTCGCCGAGAAAATCACTTTTGTTCCACAATGAATGCCTGGCAAAAAATAGTTAATTGTGATGCAATCCGTTCTGAAACCAATCGGCAAATTACTCAAAATGCTTATCGCGCCGAGAAAATCACTTTTTTCCCACAATGAATGTCTGGCAAAAAATAGTAAATTTCTGTGCAAGCAGTTCTGAAACCAATCGTCAAATTACTCAAAATGCTTAACTCGCCGAGAAAATCACTTTTGTTCCACAATGAATGTCTGGCAAAAAATAGTTCATTTTGATGCAAGCCGTTCTGAAACCAATCGGCAAAATGCTTAACGCGACGAGAAAATCACTTTTTCCCCAATATGAATGGTTGGCAAAAAATAGAAGATTTAAATGCAAGCCGTTCTGAAACCAATCGGCAAATTACTCAAAATGCTTAACTCGCCGAGAAAATCACTTTCTTTCCACAATGAATGCCTGGCAAAAAATAGTAAATTTTAATGCAAGCCGTTCTGAAAACAATCGGCAAATTGCTCAAAATGCTTAACTCGCCGAGATAATCACTTTTTTCCCACAATGAATGCCTGGCAAAAAATAGTTCATTTTGATGCAAGACGTT
Organism: Scyliorhinus torazame; assembly: GCF_047496885.1. Taxonomy (NCBI): domain Eukaryota; kingdom Metazoa; phylum Chordata; class Chondrichthyes; order Carcharhiniformes; family Scyliorhinidae; genus Scyliorhinus; species Scyliorhinus torazame. Next base: position 93,731,415 of record NC_092719.1, read on the forward strand.
CTGAAACCAATCGGCAAATTACTCAAAATGCTTAACTCGCCGAGAAAATCACTTTTTTCCCACATTGAATGGTTGGCAAAAAATAGTAAATTTCAGTGCAAGACGTTCTGAAACTAATGGGCAAATAACTCAAAATGCTTAACGCGCCGAGAAAATCAATTTTTTCCCAAAATGAATGTCTGGCAATCAATAGTTAATTTTGATGCAAGACGTTCTGAAACCAATCGGCACATAACTCAAAATGCTTAACTCGACGAGACAATCACTTTTGTTCCACAATGAATGTCTGGCAAAAAATTGTAAGTTTCAATGCAAGCCGTTCTGAAACTAATCGGCAAATTACTCAAAATGCTTAACGCGCCGAGAAAACCACTTTTTTCCCACAATGAATGCCTGGCAAAAAATAGTTCATTTTGATGCAAGCCGTTCTGAAACCAATCGGCAAAATGCTTAACGCGACGAGAAAATCACTTTTTTCCCACAATGAATGGCTGGCAAAAAATAGTTCATTTTGATGCAAGCCGTTCTGAAACCAATCGGCAAATTACTCAAAATGCTTAACTCGCCGAGACAATCACTTTTGTTCCACAATGAATGTCTGGCAATAAATAGTTAACTTTGATGCAAGACGTTCTGAAACCAATCGGCAAATTACTCAAAATGCTTAACTCGCCGAGAAAATCACTTTTTCCCCACATTGAATGTCTGGCAAAAAATAGTTAATTGTGATGCAAGCCGTTCTGAAACCAATCGGCAAATTACACAAAATGCTTAACGCGCCGAGAAAATCACTTTTTCCCCACAATGAATGTCTGGCAAAAAATAGTTAATTTTGATGCAAGACGTTCTGAAACCAATCGGCAAATTACTCAAAATGCTTAACTCGCCGAGATAATCACTTTTTTCCCACAATGAATGCCTGGCAAAAAATAGTAAATTTCAGCGCAAGACGTACTGAAACTAATGGGCAAATAACTCAAAATGCTTAACGCGCCGAGAAAATCACTTTTACCCCACAATGAATGCCTGGCAATAAATAGTTAATTTTGATGCTAGCCGTTCTGAAACCAATCGGCAAATTACTCAAAATGCTTAACGCGCCGAGAAAATCCCTTTTTTCCCAGAATGAATGTCTGGCAAAAAATAGTAAATTTCAATGCAAGCCGTTCTGAAACCAATCGGCACATTTCTCAAAATGCTTAACTCGCCGAGAAAATCACTTTTTTCCCACAATGAATGTCTGGCAAAAAGTAGTTCATTTTGATGCAAGCCGTTCTGAAACGAATCGGCAAAATGCTTAACGCGACGAGAAAATCACTGTTTTCCCACAATGAATGTCTGGCAAAAAATAGTAAATTTCTGTGCAAGCAGTTCTGAAACCAATCGGCAAATTACTCAAAATGCTTAACTCGCCGAGAAAATCACTTTTTTCCCACATTGAATGGTTGGCAAAAAATAGTAAATTTCAGTGCAAGCAGTTCTGAAACTCGACGAAAAAATCACTTTTGTTCCACAATGAATGTCTGGCAAAAAAAAGTTCATTTTGAGGCAAGCCGTTCTGAAACCAATCGGCAAATTACTCAATATGCTTAACTCGCCGAGAAAATCACTTTTGTTCCACAATGAATGCCTGGCAAAAAATAGTTAATTGTGATGCAATCCGTTCTGAAACCAATCGGCAAATTACTCAAAATGCTTATCGCGCCGAGAAAATCACTTTTTTCCCACAATGAATGTCTGGCAAAAAATAGTAAATTTCTGTGCAAGCAGTTCTGAAACCAATCGTCAAATTACTCAAAATGCTTAACTCGCCGAGAAAATCACTTTTGTTCCACAATGAATGTCTGGCAAAAAATAGTTCATTTTGATGCAAGCCGTTCTGAAACCAATCGGCAAAATGCTTAACGCGACGAGAAAATCACTTTTTCCCCAATATGAATGGTTGGCAAAAAATAGAAGATTTAAATGCAAGCCGTTCTGAAACCAATCGGCAAATTACTCAAAATGCTTAACTCGCCGAGAAAATCACTTTCTTTCCACAATGAATGCCTGGCAAAAAATAGTAAATTTTAATGCAAGCCGTTCTGAAAACAATCGGCAAATTGCTCAAAATGCTTAACTCGCCGAGATAATCACTTTTTTCCCACAATGAATGCCTGGCAAAAAATAGTTCATTTTGATGCAAGACGTTCTGAAACCAATCGGCAAATTACTCAAAATGCTTAACTCGCCGAGAAAATCACTTTTTTCCCACATTGAATGGTTGGCAAAAAATAGTAAATTTCAGTGCAAGACGTTCTGAAACTAATGGGCAAATAACTCAAAATGCTTAACGCGCCGAGAAAATCAATTTTTTCCCAAAATGAATGTCTGGCAATCAATAGTTAATTTTGATGCAAGACGTTCTGAAACCAATCGGCACATAACTCAAAATGCTTAACTCGACGAGACAATCACTTTTGTTCCACAATGAATGTCTGGCAAAAAATTGTAAGTTTCAATGCAAGCCGTTCTGAAACTAATCGGCAAATTACTCAAAATGCTTAACGCGCCGAGAAAACCACTTTTTTCCCACAATGAATGCCTGGCAAAAAATAGTTCATTTTGATGCAAGCCGTTCTGAAACCAATCGGCAAAATGCTTAACGCGACGAGAAAATCACTTTTTTCCCACAATGAATGGCTGGCAAAAAATAGTTCATTTTGATGCAAGCCGTTCTGAAACCAATCGGCAAATTACTCAAAATGCTTAACTCGCCGAGACAATCACTTTTGTTCCACAATGAATGTCTGGCAATAAATAGTTAACTTTGATGCAAGACGTTCTGAAACCAATCGGCAAATTACTCAAAATGCTTAACTCGCCGAGAAAATCACTTTTTCCCCACATTGAATGTCTGGCAAAAAATAGTTAATTGTGATGCAAGCCGTTCTGAAACCAATCGGCAAATTACACAAAATGCTTAACGCGCCGAGAAAATCACTTTTTCCCCACAATGAATGTCTGGCAAAAAATAGTTAATTTTGATGCAAGACGTTCTGAAACCAATCGGCAAATTACTCAAAATGCTTAACTCGCCGAGATAATCACTTTTTTCCCACAATGAATGCCTGGCAAAAAATAGTAAATTTCAGCGCAAGACGTACTGAAACTAATGGGCAAATAACTCAAAATGCTTAACGCGCCGAGAAAATCACTTTTACCCCACAATGAATGCCTGGCAATAAATAGTTAATTTTGATGCTAGCCGTTCTGAAACCAATCGGCAAATTACTCAAAATGCTTAACGCGCCGAGAAAATCCCTTTTTTCCCAGAATGAATGTCTGGCAAAAAATAGTAAATTTCAATGCAAGCCGTTCTGAAACCAATCGGCACATTTCTCAAAATGCTTAACTCGCCGAGAAAATCACTTTTTTCCCACAATGAATGTCTGGCAAAAAGTAGTTCATTTTGATGCAAGCCGTTCTGAAACGAATCGGCAAAATGCTTAACGCGACGAGAAAATCACTGTTTTCCCACAATGAATGTCTGGCAAAAAATAGTAAATTTCTGTGCAAGCAGTTCTGAAACCAATCGGCAAATTACTCAAAATGCTTAACTCGCCGAGAAAATCACTTTTGTTCCACAATGAATGTCTGGCAAAAAATAGTTCATTTTGATGCAAGCCGTTCTGAAACTAATCGGCAAAATGCTTAACGCGACGAGAAAATCACTTTTTCCCCAATATGAATGGTTGGCAAAAAATAGTAAATTTCAATGCAAGCCGTTCTGAAACGAATCGGCAAATTGCTCAAAATGCTTAACTCGCCGAGATAATCACTTTTTTCCCACAATGAATGCCTGGCAAAAAATAGTAAATTTCAGTGCAAGACGTTCTGAAACTAATGGACAAATAACTCAAAATGCTTAACGCGCCGAGAAAAATCACTTTTTTCCCACAATGAATGTCTGGCAATAAATGGTTAATTTTGATGCAAGACTTTCTGAAACCAATCGGCAAATTACTCAAAATGCTTAACTCGCCGAGAAAATCACTTTTTCCCCACAATGAATGGTTGGCAAAAAATACTTAATTGTGATGCAAGCCGTTCTGAAACCAATCGGCAAATAACTCAAAATGCTTAACTCGACGAGAAAATCACTTTTTTCCCACAATGAATGTCTGGCAAAAAATAGTAAATTTCTGTGCAAGCAGTTCTGAAACCAATCGTCAAATTACTCAAAATGCTTAACTCGCCGAGAAAATCACTTTTGTTCCACAATGAATGTCTGGCAAAAAATAGTTCATTTTGATGCAAGCCGTTCTGAAACCAATCGGCAAAATGCTTAACGCGACGAGAAAATCACTTTTTCCCCAATATGAATGGTTGGCAAAAAATAGAAGATTTAAATGCAAGCCGTTCTGAAACCAATCGGCAAATTACTCAAAATGCTTAACTCGCCGAGAAAATCACTTTCTTTCCACAATGAATGCCTGGCAAAAAATAGTAAATTTTAATGCAAGCCGTTCTGAAACCAATCGGCAAATTGCTCAAAATGCTTAACTAGCCGAGATAATCACTTTTTTCCCACAATGAATGCCTGGCAAAAAATAGTTCATTTTGATGCAAGACGTTCTGAAACCAATCGGCAAATTACTCAAAATGCTTAACTCGCCGAGAAAATCACTTTTTTCCCACATTGAATGGTTGGCAAAAAATTGTAAATTTCAGTGCAAGACGTTCTGAAACTAATGGGCAAATAACTCAAAATGCTTAACGCGCCGAGAAAATCAATTTTTTCCCAAAATGAATGTCTGGCAATCAATAGTTAATTTTGATGCAAGACGTTCTGAAACCAATCGGCACATAACTCAAAATGCTTAACTCGACGAGACAATCACTTTTGTTCCACAATGAATGTCTGGCAAAAAATTGTAAGTTTCAATGCAAGCCGTTCTGAAACTAATCGGCAAATTACTCAAAATGCTTAACGCGCCGAGAAAACCACTTTTTTCCCACAATGAATGCCTGGCAAAAAATAGTTCATTTTGATGCAAGCCGTTCTGAAACCAATCGGCAAAATGCTTAACGCGACGAGAAAATCACTTTTTCCCCAATATGAATGGTTGGCAAAAAATAGAAGATTTAAATGCAAGCCGTTCTGAAACCAATCGGCAAATTACTCAAAATGCTTAACTCGCCGAGAAAATCACTTTCTTTCCACAATGAATGCCTGGCAAAAAATAGTAAATTTTAATGCAAGCCGTTCTGAAACCAATCGGCAAATTGCTCAAAATGCTTAACTAGCCGAGATAATCACTTTTTTCCCACAATGAATGCCTGGCAAAAAATAGTTCATTTTGATGCAAGACGTTCTGAAACCAATCGGCAAATTACTCAAAATGCTTAACTCGCCGAGAAAATCACTTTTTTCCCACATTGAATGGTTGGCAAAAAATAGTAAATTTCAGTGCAAGACGTTCTGAAACTAATGGGCAAATAACTCAAAATGCTTAACGCGCCGAGAAAATCAATTTTTTCCCAAAATGAATGTCTGGCAATCAATAGTTAATTTTGATGCAAGACGTTCTGAAACCAATCGGCACATAACTCAAAATGCTTAACTCGACGAGACAATCACTTTTGTTCCACAATGAATGTCTGGCAAAAAATTGTAAGTTTCAATGCAAGCCGTTCTGAAACTAATCGGCAAATTACTCAAAATGCTTAACGCGCCGAGAAAACCACTTTTTTCCCACAATGAATGCCTGGCAAAAAATAGTTCATTTTGATGCAAGCCGTTCTGAAACCAATCGGCAAAATGCTTAACGCGACGAGAAAATCACTTTTTTCCCACAATGAATGGCTGGCAAAAAATAGTTCATTTTGATGCAAGCCGTTCTGAAACCAATCGGCAAATTACTCAAAATGCTTAACTCGCCGAGACAATCACTTTTGTTCCACAATGAATGTCTGGCAATAAATAGTTAACTTTGATGCAAGACGTTCTGAAACCAATCGGCAAATTACTCAAAATGCTTAACTCGCCGAGAAAATCACTTTTTCCCCACATTGAATGTCTGGCAAAAAATAGTTAATTGTGATGCAAGCCGTTCTGAAACCAATCGGCAAATTACACAAAATGCTTAACGCGCCGAGAAAATCACTTTTTCCCCACAATGAATGTCTGGCAAAAAATAGTTAATTTTGATGCAAGACGTTCTGAAACCAATCGGCAAATTACTCAAAATGCTTAACTCGCCGAGATAATCACTTTTTTCCCACAATGAATGCCTGGCAAAAAATAGTAAATTTCAGCGCAAGACGTACTGAAACTAATGGGCAAATAACTCAAAATGCTTAACGCGCCGAGAAAATCACTTTTACCCCACAATGAATGCCTGGCAATAAATAGTTAATTTTGATGCAAGCCGTTCTGAAACCAATCGGCAGATTACTCAAAATGCTTAACTTGCCGAGATAATCACTTTTTTCCCACAATGATTGCCTGGCAAAAAATAGTTCATTTTTATGCAAGGCGTTCTGAAACCAATCGGCAAATTACTCAAAATGCTTAACTCGCCGAGAAAATCACTTTTTCCCCACAATGAATGGTTGGCAAAAAATAGTAAATTTCAATGCAAGCCGTTCTGAAACCAATCGGCAAATTACTCAAAATGCTTAACTCGCCGAGAAAATCACTTTCTTTCCACAATGAATGCCTGGCAAAAAATAGTAAATTTCAATGCAAGCCGTTCTGAAGCCAATCGGCAAATTACACAAAATGCTTAACTCGTCGAGAAAATCACTTTTTTCCCACAATGAATGGTTGGCAAAAAATAGTAAATTTCAGTGCTAGACGTTCTGAAACTAATGGGCAAATAACTCAAAATGCTTAACGCGCCGAGAAAATCATTTTTTTCCCACAATGAATGTCTGGCAATAAATAGTTAATTTTGATGCAAGACGTTCTGAAACCAATCGGCAAATTACTCCAAATGCTTAACTTGCCGAGAAAATCACTTTTGTTCCTCAATGAATGCCTCGCAAAAAATGCTTAATTGTGATGCAAGCCGTTCTGAAACCAATCGGCATATAACTGAAAATGCTTAACTCGACGAGAAAATCACTTTTTTCCCAACATGAATGTCTGGCAAAAAATAGTAAATTTCAATGCAAGCAGTTCTGAAACCAATCGGCAAATTGCTCAAAATGCTTAACTCGCCGAGAAAATCACTTTTCTCCCCACAATGAATGTCTGGCAAAAAATAGTAAATTTCAATGCAAGCCGTTCTGAAACCAATCGGCAAATTACTCAAAATGCTTAACTCGCCGAGAAAATCACTTTTGTTCCACAATGAATGTCTGGCAAATAATAGTTCATTTTGATGCAAGCCGTTCTGAAACCAATCGGCAAAATGCTTAACGCGACGAGAAAATCACTTTTTTCCCACAATGAATGTCTGGCAAAAAATAGTTTATTTTGATGCAAGCCGTTCTGAAACCAATCGGCAAATTACTCAAAATGCTTAACTCGCCGAGAAAATCACTTTCTTTCCACGATGAATGTCTGGCATAAAATAGTAAATTTTAATGCAAGCCGTTCTGAAACCAATCGGCAAATTACTCAAAATGCTTAACTAGCCGAGAAAATCACTGTTGTTCCACAATGAATGCCTGGCAAAAAATATTAAATTTCAATGCAAGCCGTTCTGAAACCAATCGGCAAAATGCTTAAGGCGCCGAGAAAATCACTTTTTCCCCACAATGAATGTCTGTCAAAAAATAGTTCATTTTGATGCAAGACGTTCTGAAACCAATCGGCAAATTACTCAAAATGCTTAACTCGCCGAGAAAATCACTGTTGTTCCACAATGAATGCCTGGCAAAAAATAGTAAATTTCAATGCAAGCCGTTCAGAAACCAATCGGCAAAATGCTTAACGCGCCGAGAAAATCACTTTTTCCCCACAATGAATGTCTGGCAAAAAATAGTTCATTTTGATGCAAGCCGTTCTGAAACCAATCGGCAAATTACTCAAAATGCTTAACGCGCCGAGAAAATCACTTTTCCCCCCTCAATGAATGGTTGGCCAAAAATAGTAAATTTCAATGCAAGCCGTTCTGAAACCAATCGGCAAATTACTCAAAATGCTTAACTCGCCGAGAAAATCACTTTCATTCCACGATGAATGTCTGGCATAAAATAGTAAATTTTAATGCAAGCCGTTCTGAAACCAATCGGCAAATTACTCAAAATGCTTAACTCGCCGAGAAAATCACTGTTGTTCCACAATGAATGCCTGGCAAAAAATATTAAATTTCAATGCAAGCCGTTCTGAAACCAATCGGCAAAATGCTTAACGCGCCGAGAAAATCACCTTTTCCCCACAATGAATGTCTGTCAAAAAATAGTTCATTTTGATGCAAGACGTTCTGAAACCAATTGGCAAATTACTCAAAATGCTTAACTCGCCTATAAAATCAGTTTTTTCCCACAATGAATGGCTGGCAAAAAATAGTTCATTTTGATGCAAGTAGTTCTGAATCCAATCGGCAAATTACTCAAAATGCTTAACGCGCCGAGAAAATCACTTTTTTCCCCACAATTAATGTCTGGCAAAAAATAGTAAATTTCAATGCAAGCCGTTCTGAAACCAATCGGCAAATTACTCAAAATGCTTAACTCGCCGAGAAAATCACTTTTGTTCCACAATGAATGTCTGGCAAATAATAGTTCATTTTGATGCAAGCCGTTCTGAAACCAATCGGCAAAATGCTTAACGCGACGAGAAAATCACTTTTTTCCCACAATGAATGTCTGGCAAAAAATAGTTTATTTTGATGCAAGACGGTCTGAAACCAATCGGCAAATTACTCAAAATGCTTAACGCGCCGAGAAAATCACTTTTTTCCCCACAATTAATGTCTGGCAAAAAATAGTAAATTTCAATGCAAGCCGTTCTGAAACCAATCGGCAAATTACTCAAAATGCTTAACTCGCCGAGAAAATCACTTTTGTTCCACAATGAATGTCTGGCAAATAATAGTTCATTTTGATGCAAGCCGTTCTGAAACCAATCGGCAAAATGCTTAACGCGACGAGAAAATCACTTTTTTCCCACAATGAATGTCTGGCAAAAAATAGTTTATTTTGATGCAAGACGGTCTGAAAGCAATCGGCAAATTACTCAAAATGCTTAACGCGCCGAGAAAATCACTTTTTCCCCACAATGAATGTCTGGCAAAAAATAGTTCATTTTGATGCAAGCCGTTCTGAAACCAATCGGCAAATTACTCAAAATGCTTAACGCGCCGAGAAAATCACTTTTCCCCCCTCAATGAATGGTTGGCCAAAAATAGTAAATTTCAATGCAAGCCGTTCTGAAACCAATCGGCAAATTACTCAAAATGCTTAACTCGCCTATAAAATCAGTTTTTTCCCACAATGAATGGCTGGCAAAAAATTGTTCATTTTGATGCAAGCAGTTCTGAATCCAATCGTCAAATTACTCAAAATGCTTAACGCGCCGAGAAAATCAATTTTTTCCCACAATGAATGTCTGGCAAAAAATAGTAAATTTCAATGCAAGCCGTTCTGAAACCAATCGGCACATTTCTCAAAATGCTTAACTCGCGAGAAAATCACTTTTGTTCCACAATGAATGTCTGGCAAAAAATAGTTAATTGTGATGCAAGCCGTTCTGAAACCAATCGGCAAATTACTCAAAATGCTTAACTCGCCGAGAAAATCACTTTTTTCCCCACAATGAATGTCTGGCAAAAAATAGTAAATTTCAATGCAAGCCGTTCTGAAACCAATCGGCAAAATGCTTAACTCGCCGAGAAAATCACTTTTGTTCCACAATGAATGTCTGGCAAAAAATAGTTCATTTTGATGCAAGCCGTTCTGAAACCAATCGGCAAAATGCTTAACGCGACGAGGAAATCACTTTTTCCCCACAATGAATGTCTGGCAATAAATAGTTAATTTCAATGCAAGCCGTTCTGAAACCAATCGGCAAATTACTCAAAATGCTTAACTCGCCGAGATAATCACTTTTTTCCCACAATGAATGTTTGGCAATAAATAGTTAATTTTGATGCAAGACGTTCTGAAACCAATCGGCAAATTACTCAAAATGCTTAACTTGCCGAGAAAACCACTTTTGTTCCACAATGAATGCCTGGCAAAAAATAGTTCATTTTGATGCAAGCCGTTCTGAAACCAATCGGCACATTTCTCAAAATGCTTAACTCGCCGAGAAAATCACTTTTTTCCCACAATGAATGTCTTGGCAATAAATAGTTAATTTTAATGCAAGACGTTCTGAAACCAATCGGCAAATCACTCAAAATGCTTAACTCGCCGAGAAAATCACTTTTGTTCCACAATGAATGTCTGGCAAACAAAAGTTCATTTTGAGGCAAGCCGTTCTGAAACCAATCGGCAAATTACTCAAAATGATTAAGTCGCCGAGAAAATCACTTTTGTTCCACAATGAATGCCTGGCAAAAAATAGTTAATTTTGATGCAAGATGTTCTGAAACCAATCGGCAAATTACTCAAAATGCTTAAGTCGCCAAGAAAATCAGTTTTTCCCACAATGAATGCTTGGCATAAAATAGTTAATTTTGATGCAAGACGTTCTGAAACCAATCAGCAAATTACTCAAAATGCTTAACTCGCCGAGAAAATCACTTTTGTTCCACAATGAATGTCTGGCAAAAAATAGTTAATTGTGATGCAAGCCGTTCTGAAACCAATCGGCAAGTTACTCAAAATACTCAACTCGCCGAGAAAATCACTTTTTTCCCCACAATGAATGTCTGGCAAAAAATAGTAAATTTCAATGCAAGCCGTTCTGAAACCAATCGGCAAATTACTCAAAATGCTTAACTCGCCGAGAAAATCACTTTTCTCCCCACAATGAATGTCTGGCAAAAAATAGTAAATTTCAATGCAAGCCGTTCTGAAACCAATCGGCAAATTACTCAAAATGCTTAACTCGCCGAGAAAATCACTTTTGTTCCACAATGAATGTCTGGCAAATAATAGTTCATTTTGATGCAAGCCGTTCTGAAACCAATCGGCAAAATGCTTAACGCGACGAGAAAATCACTTTTTTCCCACAATGAATGTCTGGCAAAAAATAGTTTATTTTGATGCAAGCCGTTCTGAAACCAATCGGCAAATTACTCAAAATGCTTAACTCGCGGAGAAAATCACTTTCTTTCCACGATGAATGTCTGGCATAAAATAGTAAATTTTAATGCAAGCCGTTCTGAAACCAATCGGCAAATTACTCAAAATTCTTAACTAGCCGAGAAAATCACTGTTGTTCCACAATGAATGCCTGGCAAAAAATATTAAATTTCAATGCAAGCCGTTCTGAAACCAATCTGCAAAATGCTTAAGGCGCCGAGAAAATCACTTTTTCCCCACAATGAATGTCTGTCAAAAAATAGTTCATTTTGATGCAAGACGTTCTGAAACCAATCGGCAAATTACTCAAAATGCTTAACTCGCCGAGAAAATCACTGTTGTTCCACAATGAATGCCTGGCAAAAAATAGTAAATTTCAATGCAAGCCGTTCAGAAACCAATCGGCAAAATGCTTAACGCGCCGAGAAAATCACTTTTTCCCCACAATGAATGTCTGGCAAAAAATAGTTCATTTTGATGCAAGCCGTTCTGAAACCAATCGGCAAATTACTCAAAATGCTTAACGCGCCGAGAAAATCACTTTTCCCCCCTCAATGAATGGTTGGCCAAAAATAGTAAATTTCAATGCAAGCCGTTCTGAAACCAATCGGCAAATTACTCAAAATGCTTAACTCGCCGAGAAAATCACTTTCATTCCACGATGAATGTCTGGCATAAAATAGTAAATTTTAATGCAAGCCGTTCTGAAACCAATCGGCAAATTACTCAAAATGCTTAACTCGCCGAGAAAATCACTGTTGTTCCACAATGAATGCCTGGCAAAAAATATTAAATTTCAATGCAAGCCGTTCTGAAACCAATCGGCAAAATGCTTAACGCGCCGAGAAAATCACTTTTTCCCCACAATGAATGTCTGTCAAAAAATAGTTCATTTTGATGCAAGACGTTCTGAAACCAATCGGCAAATTACTCAAAATGCTTAACTCGCCTATAAAATCAGTTTTTTCCCACAATGAATGGCTGGCAAAAAATAGTTCATTTTGATGCAAGTAGTTCTGAATCCAATCGGCAAATTACTCAAAATGCTTAACGCGCCGAGAAAATCACTTTTTTCCCCACAATTAATGTCTGGCAAAAAATAGTAAATTTCAATGCAAGCCGTTCTGAAACCAATCGGCAAATTACTCAAAATGCTTAACTCGCCGAGAAAATCACTTTTTTCCCCACAATGAATGTCTGGCAAAAAATAGTAAATTTCAACGCAAGCCGTTCTGAAACCAATCGGCAAATTACTCAAAATGCTTAACTCGCCGAGAAAATCACTTTTGTTCCACAATGAATGTCTGGCAAATAATAGTTCATTTTGATGCAAGCCGTTCTGAAACCAATCGGCAAAATGCTTAACGCGACGAGAAAAACACTTTTTTCCCACAATGAATGTCTGGCAAAAAATAGTTTATTTTGATGCAAGACGGTCTGAAACCAATCGGCAAATTACTCAAAATGCTTAACTCGCCGAGAAAATCACTTTCTTTCCACGATGAATGTCTGGCATAAAATAGTAAATTTTAATGCAAGCCGTTCTGAAACCAATCGGCAAATTACTCAAAATGCTTAACTCGCCGAGAAAATCACTTTCTTTCCACGATGAATGTCTGGCATAAAATAGTAAATTTTAATGCAAGCCGTTCTGAAGCCAATCGGCAAATTACTCAAAATGCTTAACTAGCCGAGAAAATCACTGTTGTTCCACAATGAATGCCTGGCAAAAAATATTAAATTTCAATGCAAGCCGTTCTGAAACCAATCGGCAAAATGCTTAAGGCGCCGAGAAAATCACTTTTTCCCCACAATGAATGTCTGTCAAAAAATAGTTCATTTTGATGCAAGACGTTCTGAAACCAATCGGCAAATTACTCAAAATGCTTAACTCGCCGAGAAAATCACTGTTGTTCCACAATGAATGCCTGGCAAAAAATAGTAAATTTCAATGCAAGCCGTTCAGAAACCAATCGGCAAAATGCTTAACGCGCCGAGAAAATCACTTTTTCCCCACAATGAATGTCTGGCAAAAAATAGTTCATTTTGATGCAAGCCGTTCTGAAACCAATCGGCAAATTACTCAAAATGCTTAACGCGCCGAGAAAATCACTTTTCCCCCCTCAATGAATGGTTGGCCAAAAATAGTAAATTTCAATGCAAGCCGTTCTGAAACCAATCGGCAAATTACTCAAAATGCTTAACTCGCCGAGAAAATCACTTTCATTCCACGATGAATGTCTGGCATAAAATAGTAAATTTTAATGCAAGCCGTTCTGAAACCAATCGGCAAATTACTCAAAATGCTTAACTCGCCGAGAAAATCACTGTTGTTCCACAATGAATGCCTGGCAAAAAATATTAAATTTCAATGCAAGCCGTTCTGAAACCAATCGGCAAAATGCTTAACGCGCCGAGAAAATCACTTTTTCCCCACAATGAATGTCTGTCAAAAAATAGTTCATTTTGATGCAAGACGTTCTGAAACCAATCGGCAAATTACTCAAAATGCTTAACTCGCCTATAAAATCAGTTTTTTCCCACAATGAATGGCTGGCAAAAAATAGTTCATTTTGATGCAAGTAGTTCTGAATCCAATCGGCAAATTACTCAAAATGCTTAACGCGCCGAGAAAATCACTTTTTTCCCCACAATTAATGTCTGGCAAAAAATAGTAAATTTCAATGCAAGCCGTTCTGAAACCAATCGGCAAATTACTCAAAATGCTTAACTCGCCGAGAAAATCACTTTTTTCCCTACAATTAATGTCTGGCAAAAAATAGTAAATTTCAATGCAAGCCGTTCTGAAACCAATCGGCAAATTACTCAAAATGCTTAACTCGCCGAGAAAATCACTTTTTTCCCCACAATGAATGTCTGGCAAAAAATAGTAAATTTCAACGCAAGCCGTTCTGAAACCAATCGGCAAATTACTCAAAATGCTTAACTCGCCGAGAAAATCACTTTTGTTCCACAATGAATGTCTGGCAAATAATAGTTCATTTTGATGCAAGCCGTTCTGAAACCAATCGGCAAAATGCTTAACGCGACGAGAAAATCACTTTTTTCCCACAATGAATGTCTGGCAAAAAATAGTTTATTTTGATGCAAGACGGTCTGAAACCAATCGGCAAATTACTCAAAATGCTAAACTCGCCGAGAAAATCACTTTCTTTCCACGATGAATGTCTGGCATAAAATAGTAAATTTTAATGCAAGCCGTTCTGAAACCAATCGGCAAATTACTCAAAATGCTTAACTCGCCGAGAAAATCACTTTCTTTCCACGATGAATGTCTGGCATAAAATAGTAAATTTTAATGCAAGCCGTTCTGAAACCAATCGGCAAATTACTCAAAATGCTTAACTAGCCGAGAAAATCACTGTTGTTCCACAATGAATGCCTGGCAAAAAATATTAAATTTCAATGCAAGCCGTTCTGAAACCAATCGGCAAAATGCTTAAGGCGCCGAGAAAATCACTTTTTCCCCACAATGAATGTCTGTCAAAAAATAGTTCATTTTGATGCAAGACGTTCTGAAACCAATCGGCAAATTACTCAAAATGCTTAACTCGCCGAGAAAATCACTGTTCTTCCACAATGAATGCCTGGCAAAAAATAGTAAATTTCAATGCAAGCCGTTCAGAAACCAATCGGCAAAATGCTTAACGCGCCGAGAAAATCACTTTTTCCCCACAATGAATGTCTGGCAAAAAATAGTTCATTTTGATGCAAGCCGTTCTGAAACCAATCGGCAAATTACTCAAAATGCTTAACGCGCCGAGAAAATCACTTTTCCCCCCTCAATGAATGGTTGGCCAAAAATAGTAAATTTCAATGCAAGCCGTTCTGAAACCAATCGGCAAATTACTCAAAATGCTTAACTCGCCGAGAAAATCACTTTCATTCCACGATGAATGTCTGGCATAAAATAGTAAATTTTAATGCAAGCCGTTCTGAAACCAATCGGCAAATTACTCAAAATGCTTAACTCGCCGAGAAAATCACTGTTGTTCCACAATGAATGCCTGGCAAAAAATATTAAATTTCAATGCAAGCCGTTCTGAAACCAATCGGCAAAATGCTTAACGCGCCGAGAAAATCACTTTTTCCCCACAATGAATGTCTGTCAAAAAATAGTTCATTTTGATGCAAGACGTTCTGAAACCAATCGGCAAATTACTCAAAATGCTTAACTCGCCTATAAAATCAGTTTTTTCCCACAATGAATGGCTGGCAAAAAATAGTTCATTTTGATGCAAGTAGTTCTGAATCCAATCGGCAAATTACTCAAAATGCTTAACGCGCCGAGAAAATCACTTTTTTCCCCACAATTAATGTCTGGCAAAAAATAGTAAATTTCAATGCAAGCCGTTCTGAAACCAATCGGCAAATTACTCAAAATGCTTAACTCGCCGAGAAAATCACTTTTTTCCCCACAATGAATGTCTGGCAAAAAATAGTAAATTTCAACGCAAGCCGTTCTGAAACCAATCGGCAAATTACTCAAAATGCTTAACTCGCCGAGAAAATCACTTTTGTTCCACAATGAATGTCTGGCAAATAATAGTTCATTTTGATGCAAGCCGTTCTGAAACCAATCGGCAAAATGCTTAACGCGCCGAGAAAATCACCTTTTCCCCACAATGAATGTCTGGCAAAAAATAGTTTATTTTGATGCAAGCCGTTCTGAAACCAATCGGCAAATTACTCAAAATGCTTAACTCGCCGAGAAAATCACTTTCTTTCCACGATGAATGTCTGGCATAAAATAGTAAATTTTAATGCAAGCCGTTCTGAAACCAATCGGCAAATTACTCAAAATGCTTAACTCGCCGAGAAAATCACTGTTGTTCCACAATGAATGCCTGGCAAAAAATAGTAAATTTCAATGCAAGCCGTTCAGAAACCAATCGGCAAAATGCTTAACGCGCCGAGAAAATCACCTTTTCCCCACAATGAATGTCTGGCAAAAAATAGTTCATTTTGATGCAAGCCGTTCTGAAACCAATCGGCACATTTCTCAAAATGCTTAACTCGCCGAGAAAATCACTTTTCCCCCCTCAATGATTGGTTGGCCAAAAATAGTAAATTTCAATGCAACCCGTTCTGAAACCAATCGGCAAATTACTCAAAATGCTTAACTCGCCTATAAAATCAGTTTTTTCCCACAATGAATGGCTGGCAAAAAATAGTTCATTTTGATGCAAGCAGTTCTGAATCCAATCGGCAAATTACTCAAAATGCTTAACGCGCCGAGAAAATCAATTTTTTCCCACAATGAATGTCTGGCAAAAAATAGTAAATTTCAATGCAAGCCGTTCTGAAACCAATCGGCACATTTCTCAAAATGCTTAACTCGCCGAGAAAATCACTTTTGTTCCACAATGAATGCCTGGCAAAAAATAGTTAATTGTGATGCAAGCCGTTCTGAAACCAATCGGCAAATTACTCAAAATGCTTAACGCGCCGAGAAAATCACTTTTTCCCCACAATGAATGTCTGGCAAAAAATAGTTAATTTTGATGCAAGACGTTCTGAAACCAATCGGCAAATTACTCAAAATGCTTAACTCGCCGAGAAAATCACTGTTGTTCCACAATGAATGCCTGGCAAAAAATAGTAAATTTCAATGCAAGCCGTTCAGAAACCAATCGGCAAAATGCTTAACGCGCCGAGAAAATCACTTTTGTCCCACAATGAATGTCTTGGCAATAAATAGTTAATTTTGACGCAAGACGTTCTGAAACCAATCGGCAAATTACTCAAAATGCTTAACTCGCCGAGAAAAACACTTTTGTTCCACAATGAATGCCTGGCAAAAAATAGTTCATTTTGATGCAAGCCGTTCTGAATCCAATCGGCAAATTACTCAAAAGGCTTAACGCGCCGAGAAAATCACTGTTTTCCCACAATGAATGTCTGGCAAAAAATAGTAAATTTCAATGCAAGCCGTTCTGAAACCAATCGGCACATTTCTCAAAATGCTTAACTCGCCGAGAAAATCACTTTTCCCCCCTCAATGATTGGTTGGCCAAAAATAGTAAATTTCAATGCAAGCCGTTCTGAAACCAATCGGCAAATTACTCAAAATGCTTAACTCGCCGAGAAAATCACTTTTTTCCCACAATGAATGTCTGGCAAAAAATAGTAAATTTCAATGCAAGCCGTTCTGAAACCAATCGGCAAATTACTCAAAATGCTTAACTCGCCGAGAAAATCACTTTTGTCCCACAATGAATGTCTTGGCAATAAATAGTTAATTTTGACGCAAGACGTTCTGAAACCAATCGGCAAATTACTCAAAATGCTTAACTCGCCGAGAAAAACACTTTTGTTCCACAATGAATGTCTGGCAAAAGAAAGTTCATTTTGAGGCAAGCCGTTCTGAAACCAATCGGCAAATTACTCAAAATGCTTAACTCGCCGAGAAAATCACTTTTGTTCCACAATGAATGTCTGGCAAAAAATAGTTCATTTTGATGCAAGCCGTTCTGAAACCAATCGGCAAATTACTCAAAATGCTTAACTCGCCGAGA
This sequence comes from Scyliorhinus torazame, assembly GCF_047496885.1. Classification (NCBI taxonomy): domain Eukaryota; kingdom Metazoa; phylum Chordata; class Chondrichthyes; order Carcharhiniformes; family Scyliorhinidae; genus Scyliorhinus; species Scyliorhinus torazame. The sequence continues at coordinate 93,749,141 of NC_092719.1, forward strand.
TAATCACTTTTTTCCCACAATGAATGTTTGGCAATAAATAGTTAATTTTGATGCAAGACGTTCTGAAACCAATCGGCAAATTACTCAAAATGCTTAACTTGCCGAGAAAACCACTTTTGTTCCACAATGAATGCCTGGCAAAAAATAGTTCATTTTGATGCAAGCCGTTCTGAAACCAATCGGCACTTTTCTCAAAATGCTTAACTCGCCGAGAAAATCACTTTTTTCCCACAATGAATGTCTTGGCAATAAATAGTTAATTTTGATGCAAGACGTTCTGAAACCAATCGGCAAATTACTCAAAATGCTTAAGTCGCCGAGAAAATCACTTTTGTTCCACAATGAATGCCTGGCAAAAAATAGTTAATTTTGATGCAAGATGTTCTGAAACCAATCGGCAAATTACTCAAAATGCTTAAGTCGCCAAGAAAATCAGTTTTTCCCACAATGAATGCTTGGCAAAAAATAGTTAATTTTGATGCAAGACGTTCTGAAACCAATCAGCAAATTACTCAAAATGCTTAACTCGCCGAGAAAATCACTTTTGTTCCACAATGAATGTCTGGCAAAAAATAGTTAATTGTGATGCAAGCCGTTCTGAAACCAATCGGCAAATTACTCAAAATACTCAACTCGCCGAGAAAATCACTTTTTTCCCCACAATGAATGTCTGGCAAAAAATATTAAATTTCAATGCAAGCCGTTCTGAAACCAATCGGTAAAATGCTTAACGCGCCGAGAAAATCACTTTTTCCCCACAATGAATGTCTGTCAAAAAATAGTTCATTTTGATGCAAGACGTTCTGAAACCAATCGGCAAATTACTCAAAATGCTTAACTCGCCAATAAAATCAGTTTTTTCCCACAATGAATTGCTGGCAAAAAATAGTTCATTTTGATGCAAGCCGTTCTGAATCCAATCGGCAAATTACTCAAAATGCTTAACGCGCCGCGAAAATCACTTTTTTCCCACAATGAATGGCTGGCAAAAAATAGTAAATTTCAATGCAAGCCGTTCTGAAACCAATCGGCACATTTCTCAAAATGCTTAACTCGCCAAGAAAATCACTTTTTTCCCACAATGAATGTCTTGGCAATAAATAGTTAATTTTGATGCAAGACGTTCTGAAACCAATCGGCAAATTACTCAAAATGCTTAACTCGCCGAGAAAATCACTTTTGTTCCACAATGAATGTCTGGCAAAAAAAAGTTCATTTTGATGCAAGACGTTCTGAAACCAATCGGCAAATTACTCAAAATGCTTAACTCGCCGAGAAAATCACTGTTGTTCCACAATGAATGCCTGGCAAAAAATAGTAAATTTCAATGCAAGCCGTTCAGAAACCAATCGGCAAAATGCTTAACGCGCCGAGAAAATCACTTTTTCCCCACAATGAATGTCTGGCAAAAAATAGTTCATTTTGATGCAAGCCGTTCTGAAACCAATCGGCAAATTACTCAAAATGCTTAACTCGCCGAGAAAATCACTGTTGTTCCACAATGAATGCCTGGCAAAAAATAGTAAATTTCAATGCAAGCCGTTCAGAAACCAATCGGCAAAATGCTTAACGCGCCGAGAAAATCACTTTTGTCCCACAATGAATGTCTTGGCAATAAATAGTTAATTTTGACGCAAGACGTTCTGAAACCAATCGGCAAATTACTCAAAATGCTTAACTCGCCGAGAAAATCACTTTTGTTCCACAATGAATGTCTGGCAAAAAAAAGTTCATTTTGATGCCAGCCGTTCTGAAACCAATCGGCAAATTACTCAAAATGCTTAACTCGCCGAGAAAATCACTTTTGTTCCACAATGAATGCCTGGCAAAAAATAGTTAATTGTGATGCAAGCCGTTCTGAAACCAATCGGCAAATTACTCAAAATGCTTAACGCGCCGAGAAAATCACTTTTTTCCCACAATGAATGTCTTGGCAATAAATAGTTAATTTTGATGCAAGACGTTCTGAAACCAATCGGCAAATTACTCAAAATGCTTAACTCGCCGAGAAAATCACTTTTGTTCCACAATGAATGTCTGGCAAAAAAAAGTTTATTTTGAGGCAAGCCGTTCTGAAACCAATCGGCAAATTACTCAAAATGCTTAACTCGCCGAGAAAATCACTTTTGTTCCACAATGAATGCCTGGCAAAAAATAGTTAATTGTGATGCAAGCCGTTCTGAAAGCAATCGGCAAATTACTCAAAATGCTTAACGCGCCGAGAAAATCACTTTTTCCCCCACAATGAATGTCTGGCAAAAAATAGTTAATTTTGATGCAAGATGTTCTGAAACCATTCGGCAAATTACTCAAAATGCTTAAGTCGCCAAGAAAATCAGTTTTTCCCACAATGAATGCTTGGCAAAAAATAGTTAATTTTGATGCAAGACGTTCTGAAACCAATCGGCAAATTACTCAAAATGCTTAACTCGCCGAGAAAATCACTTTTGTTCCACAATGAATGTCTGGCAAAAAATAGTTAATTGTGATGCAAGCCGTTCTGAAACCAATCGGCAAATTACTCAAAATGCTTAACTCGCCGAGAAAATCACTTTTTTCCCCACAATGAATGACTGGCAAAAAATAGTAAATTTCAATGCAAGCCGTTCTGAAACCAATCGGCAAATTACTCTAAATGCTTAACTCGCCGAGAAAATCACTTTTTTCCCACAATGAATGTCTGGCAAAAAATAGTAAATTTCAATGCAAGCCGTTCTGAAACCAATCGGCAAATTACTCAAAATGCTTAACTCGCCGAGAAAATCACTTTTGTTCCACAATGAATGTCTGGCAAAAAATAGTTCATTTTGATGCAAGCCGTTCTGAAACCAATCGGCAAAATGCTTAACGCGACGAGAAAATCACTTTTTTCCCACAATGAATGTCTGGCAAAAATTAGTTAATTTTGATGCAAGACGTTCTGAAACCAATCGGCAAATTACTCAAAATGCTTAACGCGCCGAGAAAATCACTTTTCCCCCCTCAATGAATGGTTGGCCAAAAATAGTAAATTTCAATGCAAGCCGTTCTGAAACCAATCGGCAAATTACTCAAAATGCTTCACTCGCCGAGAAAATCACTTTCTTTCCACGATGAATGTTGGCATAAAATAGTAAATTTTAATGCAAGCCGTTCTGAACCCAATCGGCAAATTACTCAAAATGCTTAAGTCGCCGAGAAAATCACTGTTGTTTCACAATGAATGCCTGGCAAAAAATAGTAAATTTCAATGCAAGCCGTTCTGAAACCAATCGGCAAAATGCTTAACTCGCCGAGAAAATCACTTTTGTTCCACAATGAATGTCTGGCAAAAAATAGTTCATTTTGATGCAAGCCGTTCTGAAACCAATCGGCAAAATGCTTAACGCGACGAGAAAATCACTTTTTCCCCACAATGAATGTCTGGCAATAAATAGTTAATTTCAATGCAAGCCGTTCTGAAACCAATCGGCAAATTACTCAAAATGCTTAACTCGCCGAGAAAATCACTTTTGTTCCACAATGAATGTCTGGCAAAAAATAGTTCATTTTGATGCAAGCCGTTCTGAAACCAATCGGCAAAATGCTTAACGCGACGAGAAAATCACTTTTTTCCCACAATGAATGTCTGGCAAAAATTAGTTAATTTTGATGCAAGGCGTTCTGAAACCAATCGGCAAATTACTCAAAATGCTTAACGCGCCGAGAAAATCACTTTTCCCCCCTCAATGAATGGTTGGCCAAAAATAGTAAATTTCAATGCAAGCCGTTCTGAAACCAATCGGCAAATTACTCAAAATGCTTAACTCGCCGAGAAAATCACTTTCTTTCCACGATGAATGTTGGCATAAAATAGTAAATTTTAATGCAAGCCGTTCTGAACCCAATCGGCAAATTACTCAAAATGCTTAAGTCGCCGAGAAAATCACTGTTGTTTCACAATGAATGCCTGGCAAAAAATAGTAAATTTCAATGCAAGCCGTTCTGAAACCAATCGGCAAAATGCTTAACTCGCCGAGAAAATCACTTTTGTTCCACAATGAATGTCTGGCAAAAAATAGTTCATTTTGATGCAAGCCGTTCTGAAACCTATCGGCAAAATGCTTAACGCGACGAGGAAATCACTTTTTCCCCACAATGAATGTCTGGCAATAAATAGTTAATTTCAATGCAAGCCGTTCTGAAACCAATCGGCAAATTACTCAAAATGCTTAACTCGCCGAGATAATCACTTTTTTCCCACAATGAATGTTTGGCAATAAATAGTTAATTTTGATGCAAGACGTTCTGAAACCAATCGGCAAATTACTCAAAATGCTTAACTTGCCGAGAAAACCACTTTTGTTCCACAATGAATGCCTGGCAAAAAATAGTTCATTTTGATGCAAGCCGTTCTGAAACCAATCGGCACATTTCTCAAAATGCTTAACTCGCCGAGAAAATCACTTTTTTCCCACAATGAATGTCTTGGCAATAAATAGTTAATTTTAATGCAAGACGTTCTGAAACCAATCGGCAAATCACTCAAAATGCTTAACTCGCCGAGAAAATCACTTTTGTTCCACAATGAATGTCTGGCAAACAAAAGTTCATTTTGAGGCAAGCCGTTCTGAAACCAATCGGCAAATTACTCAAAATGATTAAGTCGCCGAGAAAATCACTTTTGTTCCACAATGAATGCCTGGCAAAAAATAGTTAATTTTGATGCAAGATGTTCTGAAACCAATCGGCAAATTACTCAAAATGCTTAAGTCGCCAAGAAAATCAGTTTTTCCCACAATGAATGCTTGGCAAAAAATAGTTAATTTTGATGCAAGACGTTCTGAAACCAATCAGCAAATTACTCAAAATGCTTAACTCGCCGAGAAAATCACTTTTGTTCCACAATGAATGTCTGGCAAAAAATAGTTAATTGTGATGCAAGCCGTTCTGAAACCAATCGGCAAATTACTCAAAATGCTTAACTTGCCGAGAAAACCACTTTTGTTCCACAATGAATGCCTGGCAAAAAATAGTTCATTTTGATGCAAGCCGTTCTGAAACCAATCGGCACATTTCTCAAAATGCTTAACTCGCCGAGAAAATCACTTTTTTCCCACAATGAATGTCTTGGCAATAAATAGTTAATTTTAATGCAAGACGTTCTGAAACCAATCGGCAAATCACTCAAAATGCTTAACTCGCCGAGAAAATCACTTTTGTTCCACAATGAATGTCTGGCAAACAAAAGTTCATTTTGAGGCAAGCCGTTCTGAAACCAATCGGCAAATTACTCAAAATGATTAAGTCGCCGAGAAAATCACTTTTGTTCCACAATGAATGCCTGGCAAAAAATAGTTAATTTTGATGCAAGATGTTCTGAAACCAATCGGCAAATTACTCAAAATGCTTAAGTCGCCAAGAAAATCAGTTTTTCCCACAATGAATGCTTGGCAAAAAATAGTTAATTTTGATGCAAGACGTTCTGAAACCAATCAGCAAATTACTCAAAATGCTTAACTCGCCGAGAAAATCACTTTTGTTCCACAATGAATGTCTGGCAAAAAATAGTTAATTGTGATGCAAGCCGTTCTGAAACCAATCGGCAAATTACTGAAAATACTCAACTCGCCGAGAAAATCACTTTTTTCCCCACAATGAATGTCTGGCAAAAAATAGTAAATTTCAATGCAAGCCGTTCTGAAACCAATCGGCAAATTACTCAAAATGCTTAACTCGCCGAGAAAATCACTTTTCTCCCCACAATGAATGTCTGGCAAAAAATAGTAAATTTCAATGCAAGCCGTTCTGAAACCAATCGGCAAATTACTCAAAATGCTTAACTCGCCGAGAAAATCACTTTTGTTCCACAATGAATGTCTGGCAAATAATAGTTCATTTTGATGCAAGCCGTTCTGAAACCAATCGGCAAAATGCTTAACGCGACGAGAAAATCACTTTTTTCCCACAATGAATGTCTGGCAAAAAATAGTTTATTTTGATGCAAGCCGTTCTGAAACCAATCGGCAAATTACTCAAAATGCTTAACTCGCCGAGAAAATCACTTTCTTTCCACGATGAATGTCTGGCATAAAATAGTAAATTTTAATGCAAGCCGTTCTGAAACCAATCGGCAAATTACTCAAAATGCTTAACTCGCCGAGAAAATCACTGTTGTTACACAATGAATGCCTGGCAAAAAATATTAAATTTCAATGCAAATTACTCAAAATGCTTAACGCGCCGAGAAAATCACTTTTTTCCCACAATGAATGTCTGGCAAAAAATAGTAAATTTCAATGCAAGCCGTTCTGAAACCAATCGGCACATTTCTCAAAATGCTTAACTCGCCGAGAAAATCACTTTTTTCCCCACAATGAATGTCTTGGCAATAAATAGTTAATTTTGATGCAAGACGTTCTGAAGCCAATCGGCAAATCACTCAAAATGCTTAACTCGCCGAGAAAATCACTTTTGTTCCACAATGAATGTCTGGCAAAAAAAAGTTCATTTTGAGGCAAGCCGTTCTGAAACCAATCGGCAAATTACTCAAAATGCTTAACGCGCCGAGAAAATCACTTTTTCCCCACAATGAATGTCTGGCAAAAAATAGTTAATTTTGATGCAAGACGTTCTGAAACCAATCGGCAAATTACTCAAAATGCTTAACTCGCCGAGAAAATCACTGTTGTTCCACAATGAATGCCTGGCAAAAAATAGTAAATTTCAATGCAAGCCGTTCAGAAACCAATCGGCAAAATGCTTAACGCGCCGAGAAAATCACTTTTGTCCCACAATGAATGCCTTGGCAATAAATAGTTAATTTTGACGCAAGACGTTCTGAAACCAATCGGCAAATTACTCAAAATGCTTAACTCGCCGAGAAAAACACTTTTGTTCCACAATGAATGTCTGGCAAAAGAAAGTTAATTTTCAGGCAAGCCGTTCTGAAACCAATCGGCAAATTACTCAAAATGCTTAACTCGCCGAGAAAATCACTTTTGTTCCACAATGAATGCCTGGCAAAAAATAGTTCATTTTGATGCAAGCCGTTCTGAATCCAATCGGCAAATTACTCAAAAGGCTTAACGCGCCGAGAAAATCACTGTTTTCCCACAATGAATGTCTGGCAAAAAATAGTAAATTTCAATGCAAGCCGTTCTGAAACCAATCGGCACATTTCTCAAAATGCTTAACTCGCCGAGAAAATCACTTTTCCCCCCTCAATGATTGGTTGGCCAAAAATAGTAAATTTCAATGCAAGCCGTTCTGAAACCAATCGGCAAATTACTCAAAATGCTTAACTCGCCGAGAAAATCACTTTTTTCCCACAATGAATGTCTGGCAAAAAATAGTAAATTTCAATGCAAGCCGTTCTGAAACCAATCGGCAAATTACTCAAAATGCTTAACTCGCCGAGAAAATCACTTTTGTCCCACAATGAATGTCTTGGCAATAAATAGTTAATTTTGACGCAAGACATTCTGAAACCAATCGGCAAATTACTCAAAATGCTTAACTCGCCGAGAAAAACACTTTTGTTCCACAATGAATGTCTGGCAAAAAAAGTTCATTTTGAGGCAAGCCGTTCTGAAACCAATCGGCAAATTACTCAAAATGCTTAACTCGCCGAGAAAATCACTTTTGTTCCACAATGAATGTCTGGCAAAAAATAGTTCATTTTGATGCAAGCCGTTCTGAAACCAATCGGCAAATTACTCAAAATGCTTAACTCGCCGAGATAATCACTTTTTTCCCACAATGAATGTTTGGCAATAAATAGTTAATTTTGATGCAAGACGTTCTGAAACCAATCGGCAAATTACTCAAAATGCTTAACTTGCCGAGAAAACCACTTTTGTTCCACAATGAATGCCTGGCAAAAAATAGTTCATTTTGATGCAAGCCGTTCTGAAACCAATCGGCACATTTCTCAAAATGCTTAACTCGCCGAGAAAATCTCTTTTTTACCACAATGAATGTCTTGGCAATAAATAGCTAATTTTGATGCAAGACGTTCTGAAACCAATCGGCAAATTACTCAAAATGCTTAAGTCGCCGAGAAAATCACTTTTGTTCCACAATGAATGCCTGGCAAAAAATAGTTAATTTTGATGCAAGATGTTCTGAAACCAATCGGCAAATTACTCAAAATGCTTAAGTCGCCAAGAAAATCAGTTTTTCCCACAATGAATGCTTGGCAAAAAATAGTTAATTTTGATGCAAGACGTTCTGAAACCAATCAGCAAATTACTCAAAATGCTTAACTCGCCGAGAAAATCACTTTTGTTCCACAATGAATGTCTGGCAAAAAATAGTTAATTGTGATGCAAGCCGTTCTGAAACCAATCGGCAAATTACTCAAAATACTCAACTCGCCGAGAAAATCACTTTTTTCCCCACAATGAATGTCTGGCAAAAAATATTAAATTTCAATGCAAGCCGTTCTGAAACCAATCGGCAAAATGCTTAACGCGCCGAGAAAATCACTTTTTCCCCACAATGAATGTCTGTCAAAAAATAGTTCATTTTGATGCAAGACGTTCTGAAACCAATCGGCAAATTACTCAAAATGCTTAACTCGCCAATAAAATCAGTTTTTTCCCACAATGAATTGCTGGCAAAAAATAGTTCATTTTGATGCAAGCCGTTCTGAATCCAATCGGCAAATTACTCAAAATGCTTAACGCGCCGCGAAAATCACTTTTTTCCCACAATGAATGGCTGGCAAAAAATAGTAAATTTCAATGCAAGCCGTTCTGAAACCAATCGGCACATTTCTCAAAATGCTTAACTCGCCAAGAAAATCACTTTTTTCCCACAATGAATGTCTTGGCAATAAATAGTTAATTTTGATGCAAGACGTTCTGAAACCAATCGGCAAATTACTCAAAATGCTTAACTCGCCGAGAAAATCACTTTTGTTCCACAATGAATGTCTGGCAAAAAAAAGTTCATTTTGATGCAAGACGTTCTGAAACCAATCGGCAAATTACTCAAAATGCTTAACTCGCCGAGAAAATCACTGTTGTTCCACAATGAATGCCTGGCAAAAAATAGTAAATTTCAATGCAAGCCGTTCAGAAACCAATCGGCAAAATGCTTAACGCGCCGAGAAAATCACTTTTTCCCCACAATGAATGTCTGGCAAAAAATAGTTCATTTTGATGCAAGCTGTTCTGAAACCAATCGGCAAATTACTCAAAATGCTTAACTCGCCGAGAAAATCACTGTTGTTCCACAATGAATGCCTGGCAAAAAATAGTAAATTTCAATGCAAGCCGTTCAGAAACCAATCGGCAAAATGCTTAACGCGCCGAGAAAATCACTTTTGTCCCACAATGAATGTCTTGGCAATAAATAGTTAATTTTGACGCAACACGTTCTGAAACCAATCGGCAAATTACTCAAAATGCTTAACTCGCCGAGAAAATCACTTTTGTTCCACAATGAATGTCTGGCAAAAAAAAGTTCATTTTGATGCCAGCCGTTCTGAAACCAATCGGCAAATTACTCAAAATGCTTAACTCGCCGAGAAAATCACTTTTGTTCCACAATGAATGCCTGGCAAAAAATAGTTAATTGTGATGCAAGCCGTTCTGAAACCAATCGGCAAATTACTCAAAATGCTTAACGCGCCGAGAAAATCACTTTTTTCCCACAATGAATGTCTTGGCAATAAATAGTTAATTTTGATGCAAGACGTTCTGAAACCAATCGGCAAATTACTCAAAATGCTTAACTCGCCGAGAAAATCACTTTTGTTCCACAATGAATGTCTGGCAAAAAAAAGTTTATTTTGAGGCAAGCCGTTCTGAAACCAATCGGCAAATTACTCAAAATGCTTAACTCGCCGAGAAAATCACTTTTGTTCCACAATGAATGCCTGGCAAAAAATAGTTAATTGTGATGCAAGCCGTTCTGAAAGCAATCGGCAAATTACTCAAAATGCTTAACGCGCCGAGAAAATCACTTTTTCCCCCACAATGAATGTCTGGCAAAAAATAGTTAATTTTGATGCAAGATGTTCTGAAACCATTCGGCAAATTACTCAAAATGCTTAAGTCGCCAAGAAAATCAGTTTTTCCCACAATGAATGCTTGGCAAAAAATAGTTAATTTTGATGCAAGACGTTCTGAAACCAATCGGCAAATTACTCAAAATGCTTAACTCGCCGAGAAAATCACTTTTGTTCCACAATGAATGTCTGGCAAAAAATAGTTAATTGTGATGCAAGCCGTTCTGAAACCAATCGGCAAATTACTCAAAATGCTTAACTCGCCGAGAAAATCACTTTTTTCCCCACAATGAATGACTGGCAAAAAATAGTAAATTTCAATGCAAGCCGTTCTGAAACCAATCGGCAAATTACTCAAAATGCTTAACTCGCCGAGAAAATCACTTTTTTCCCACAATGAATGTCTGGCAAAAAATAGTAAATTTCAATGCAAGCCGTTCTGAAACCAATCGGCAAATTACTCAAAATGCTTAAGTCGCCGAGAAAATCACTGTTGTTTCACAATGAATGCCTGGCAAAAAATAGTAAATTTCAATGCAAGCCGTTCTGAAACCAATCGGCAAAATGCTTAACTCGCCGAGAAAATCACTTTTGTTCCACAATGAATGTCTGGCAAAAAATAGTTCATTTTGATGCAAGCCGTTCTGAAACCAATCGGCAAAATGCTTAACGCGACGAGGAAATCACTTTTTCCCCACAATGAATGTCTGGCAATAAATAGTTAATTTCAATGCAAGCCGTTCTGAAACCAATCGGCAAATTACTCAAAATGCTTAACTCGCCGAGATAATCACTTTTTCCCCACAATGAATGCCTGGCAAAAAATAGTTCATTTTGATGCAAGCCGTTCTGAAACCAATCGGCACATTTCTCAAAATGCTTAACTCGCCGAGAAAATCACTTTTTTCCCACAATGAATGTCTTGGCAATAAATAGTTAATTTTAATGCAAGACGTTCTGAAACCAATCGGCAAATCACTCAAAATGCTTAACTCGCCGAGAAAATCACTTTTGTTCCACAATGAATGTCTGGCAAACAAAAGTTCATTTTGAGGCAAGCCGTTCTGAAACCAATCGGCAAATTACTCAAAATGATTAAGTCGCCGAGAAAATCACTTTTGTTCCACAATGAATGCCTGGCAAAAAATAGTTAATTTTGATGCAAGATGTTCTGAAACCAATCGGCAAATTACTCAAAATGCTTAAGTCGCCAAGAAAATCAGTTTTTCCCACAATGAATGCTTGGCAAAAAATAGTTAATTTTGATGCAAGACGTTCTGAAACCAATCAGCAAATTACTCAAAATGCTTAACTCGCCGAGAAAATCACTTTTGTTCCACAATGAATGTCTGGCAAAAAATAGTTAATTGTGATGCAAGCCGTTCTGAAACCAATCGGCAAATTACTCAAAATACTCAACTCGCCGAGAAAATCACTTTTTTCCCCACAATGAATGTCTGGCAAAAAATAGTAAATTTCAATGCAAGCCGTTCTGAAACCAATCGGCAAATTACTCAAAATGCTTAACTCGCCGAGAAAATCACTTTTCTCCCCACAATGAATGTCTGGCAAAAAATAGTAAATTTCAATGCAAGCCGTTCTGAAACCAATCGGCAAATTACTCAAAATGCTTAACTCGCCGAGAAAATCACTTTTGTTCCACAATGAATGTCTGGCAAATAATAGTTCATTTTGATGCAAGCCGTTCTGAAACCAATCGGCAAAATGCTTAAGGCGCCGAGAAAATCACTTTTTCCCCACAATGAATGTCTGTCAAAAAATAGTTCATTTTGATGCAAGACGTTCTGAAACCAATCGGCAAATTACTCAAAATGCTTAACTCGCCGAGAAAATCACTGTTGTTCCACAATGAATGCCTGGCAAAAAATAGTAAATTTCAATGCAAGCCGTTCAGAAACCAATCGGCAAAATGCTTAACGCGCCGAGAAAATCACTTTTTCCCCACAATGAATGTCTGGCAAAAAATAGTTCATTTTGATGCAAGCCGTTCTGAAACCAATCGGCAAATTACTCAAAATGCTTAACGCGCCGAGAAAATCACTTTTCCCCCCTCAATGAATGGTTGGCCAAAAATAGTAAATTTCAATGCAAGCCGTTCTGAAACCAATCGGCAAATTACTCAAAATGCTTAACTCGCCGAGAAAATCACTTTCATTCCACGATGAATGTCTGGCATAAAATAGTAAATTTTAATGCAAGCCGTTCTGAAACCAATCGGCAAATTACTCAAAATGCTTAACTCGCCGAGAAAATCACTGTTGTTCCACAATGAATGCCTGGCAAAAAATATTAAATTTCAATGCAAGCCGTTCTGAAACCAATCGGCAAAATGCTTAACGCGCCGAGAAAATCACTTTTTCCCCACAATGAATGTCTGTCAAAAAATAGTTCATTTTGATGCAAGACGTTCTGAAACCAATCGGCAAATTACTCAAAATGCTTAACTCGCCTATAAAATCAGTTTTTTCCCACAATGAATGGCTGGCAAAAAATAGTTCATTTTGATGCAAGTAGTTCTGAATCCAATCGGCAAATTACTCAAAATGCTTAACGCGCCGAGAAAATCACTTTTTTCCCCACAATAAATGTCTGGCAAAAAATAGTAAATTTCAATGCAAGCCGTTCTGAAACCAATCGGCAAATTACTCAAAATGCGTAACTCGCCGAGAAAATCACTTTTTTCCCCACAATGAATGTCTGGCAAAAAATAGTAAATTTCAACGCAAGCCGTTCTGAAACCAATCGGCAAATTACTCAAAATGCTTAACTCGCCGAGAAAATCACTTTTGTTCCACAATGAATGTCTGGCAAATAATAGTTCATTTTGATGCAAGCCGTTCTGAAACCAATCGGCAAAATGCTTAACGCGACGAGAAAATCACTTTTTTCCCACAATGAATGTCTGGCAAAAAATAGTTTATTTTGATGCAAGACGGTCTGAAACCAATCGGCAAATTACTCAAAATGCTTAACTCGCCGAGAAAATCACTTTCTTTCCACGATGAATGTCTGGCATAAAATAGTAAATTTTAATGCAAGCCGTTCTGAAACCAATCGGCAAATTACTGAAAATGCTTAACTCGCCGAGAAAATCACTGTTGTTCCACAATGAATGCCTGGCAAAAAATAGTAAATTTCAATGCAAGCCGTTCAGAAACCAATCGGCAAAATGCTTAACGCGCCGAGAAAATCACTTTTTCCCCACAATGAATGTCTGGCAAAAAATAGTTCATTTTGATGCAAGCCGTTCTGAAACCAATCGGCAAATTACTCAAAATGCTTAACGCGCCGAGAAAATCACTTTTCCCCCCTCAATGAATGGTTGGCCAAAAATAGTAAATTTCAATGCAAGCCGTTCTGAAACCAATCGGCAAATTACTCAAAATGCTTAACTCGCCTATAAAATCAGTTTTTTCCCACAATGAATGGCTGGCAAAAAATAGTTCATTTTGATGCAAGCAGTTCTGAATCCAATCGGCAAATTACTCAAAATGCTTAAGGCGCCGAGAAAATCAATTTTTTCCCACAATGAATGTCTGGCAAAAAATAGTAAATTTCAATGCAAGCCGTTCTGAAACCAATCGGCACATTTCTCAAAATGCTTAACTCGCCGAGAAAATCACTTTTGTTCCACAATGAATGCCTGGCAAAAAATAGTTAATTGTGATGCAAGCCGTTCTGAAACCAATCGGCAAATTACTCAAAATGCTTAACGCGCCGAGAAAATCACTTTTTCCCCACAATGAATGTCTGGCAAAAAATAGTTAATTTTGATGCAAGACGTTCTGAAACCAATCGGCAAATTACTCAAAATGCTTAACTCGCCGAGAAAATCACTGTTGTTCCACAATGAATGCCTGGCAAAAAATAGTAAATTTCAATGCAAGCCGTTCAGAAACCAATCGGCAAAATGCTTAACGCGCCGAGAAAATCACTTTTGTCCCACAATGAATGTCTTGGCAATAAATAGTTAATTTTGACGCAAGACGTTCTGAAACCAATCGGCAAATTACTCAAAATGCTTAACTCGCCGAGAAAAACACTTTTGTTCCACAATGAATGTCTGGCAAAAGAAAGTTAATTTTCAGGCAAGCCGTTCTGAAACCAATCGGCAAATTACTCAAAATGCTTAACTCGCCGAGAAAATCACTTTTGTTCCACAATGAATGCCTGGCAAAAAATAGTTCATTTTGATGCAAGCCGTTCTGAATCCAATCGGCAAATTACTCAAAAGGCTTAACGCGCCGAGAAAATCACTGTTTTCCCACAATGAATGTCTGGCAAAAAATAGTAAATTTCAATGCAAGCCGTTCTGAAACCAATCGGCACATTTCTCAAAATGCTTAACTCGCCGAGAAAATCACTTTTCCCCCCTCAATGATTGGTTGGCCAAAAATAGTAAATTTCAATGCAAGCCGTTCTGAAACCAATCGGCAAATTACTCAAAATGCTTAACTCGCCGAGAAAATCACTTTTTTCCCACAATGAATGTCTGGCAAAAAATAGTAAATTTCAATGCAAGCCGTTCTGAAACCAATCGGCAAATTACTCAAAATGCTTAACTCGCCGAGAAAATCACTTTTGTCCCACAATGAATGTCTTGGCAATAAATAGTTAATTTTGACGCAAGACGTTCTGAAACCAATCGGCAAATTACTCAAAATGCTTAACTCGCCGAGAAAAACACTTTTGTTCCACAATGAATGTCTGGCAAAAGAAAGTTCATTTTGAGGCAAGCCGTTCTGAAACCAATCGGCAAATTACTCAAAATGCTTAACTCGCCGAGAAAATCACTTTTGTTCCACAATGAATGTCTGGCAAAAAATAGTTCATTTTGATGCAAGCCGTTCTGAAACCAATCGGCAAATTACTCAAAATGCTTAACTCGCCGAGATAATCACTTTTTTCCCACAATGAATGTTTGGCAATAAATAGTTAATTTTGATGCAAGACGTTCTGAAACCAATCGGCAAATTACTCAAAATGCTTAACTTGCCGAGAAAACCACTTTTGTTCCACAATGAATGCCTGGCAAAAAATAGTTCATTTTGATGCAAGCCGTTCTGAAACCAATCGGCACATTTCTCAAAATGCTTAACTCGCCGAGAAAATCACTTTTTTCCCACAATGAATGTCTTGGCAATAAATAGTTAATTTTGATGCAAGACGTTCTGAAACCAATCGGCAAATTACTCAAAATGCTTAAGTCGCCGAGAAAATCACTTTTGTTCCACAATGAATGCCTGGCAAAAAATAGTTAATTTTGATGCAAGATGTTCTGAAACCAATCGGCAAATTACTCAAAATGCTTAAGTCGCCAAGAAAATCAATTTTTCCCACAATGAATGCTTGGCAAAAAATAGTTAATTTTGATGCAAGACGTTCTGAAACCAATCAGCAAATTACTCAAAATGCTTAACTCGCCGAGAAAATCACTTTTGTTCCACAATGAATGTCTGGCAAAAAATAGTTAATTGTGATGCAAGCCGTTCTGAAACCAATCGGCAAATTACTCAAAATACTCAACTCGCCGAGAAAATCACTTTTTTCCCCACAATGAATGTCTGGCAAAAAATATTAAATTTCAATGCAAGCCGTTCTGAAACCAATCGGTAAAATGCTTAACGCGCCGAGAAAATCACTTTTTCCCCACAATGAATGTCTGTCAAAAAATAGTTCATTTTGATGCAAGACGTTCTGAAACCAATCGGCAAATTACTCAAAATGCTTAACTCGCCAATAAAATCAGTTTTTTCCCACAATGAATTGCTGGCAAAAAATAGTTCATTTTGATGCAAGCCGTTCTGAATCCAATCGGCAAATTACTCAAAATGCTTAACGCGCCGCGAAAATCACTTTTTTCCCACAATGAATGGCTGGCAAAAAATAGTAAATTTCAATGCAAGCCGTTCTGAAACCAATCGGCACATTTCTCAAAATGCTTAACTCGCCAAGAAAATCACTTTTTTCCCACAATGAATGTCTTGGCAATAAATAGTTAATTTTGATGCAAGACGTTCTGAAACCAATCGGCAAATTACTCAAAATGCTTAACTCGCCGAGAAAATCACTTTTGTTCCACAATGAATGTCTGGCAAAAAAAAGTTCATTTTGATGCAAGACGTTCTGAAACCAATCGGCAAATTACTCAAAATGCTTAACTCGCCGAGAAAATCACTGTTGTTCCACAATGAATGCCTGGCAAAAAATAGTAAATTTCAATGCAAGCCGTTCAGAAACCAATCGGCAAAATGCTTAACGCGCCGAGAAAATCACTTTTTCCCCACAATGAATGTCTGGCAAAAAATAGTTCATTTTGATGCAAGCCGTTCTGAAACCAATCGGCAAATTACTCAAAATGCTTAACTCGCCGAGAAAATCACTGTTGTTCCACAATGAATGCCTGGCAAAAAATAGTAAATTTCAATGCAAGCCGTTCAGAAACCAATCGGCAAAATGCTTAACGCGCCGAGAAAATCACTTTTGTCCCACAATGAATGTCTTGGCAATAAATAGTTAATTTTGACGCAAGACGTTCTGAAACCAATCGGCAAATTACTCAAAATGCTTAACTCGCCGAGAAAATCACTTTTGTTCCACAATGAATGTCTGGCAAAAAATAGTTAATTTTGATGCAAGACGTTCTGAAACCAATCGGCAAATTACTCAAAATGCTTAACTCGCCGAGAAAATCACTTTTGTTCCACAATGACTGTCTGGCAAAAAATAGTTAATTGTGATGCAAGCCGTTCTGAAACCAATCGGCAAATTACTCAAAATGCTTAACTCGCCGAGAAAATCACTTTTTTCCCCACAATGAATGACTGGCAAAAAATAGTAAATTTCAATGCAAGCCGTTCTGAAACCAATCGGCAAATTACTCAAAATGCTTAACTCGCCGAGAAAATCACTTTTTTCCCACAATGAATGTCTGGCAAAAAATAGTAAATTTCAATGCAAGCCGTTCTGAAACCAATCGGCAAATTACTCAAAATGCTTAACTCGCCGAGAAAATCACTTTTGTTCCACAATGAATGTCTGGCAAAAAATAGTTCATTTTGATGCAAGCCGTTCTGAAACCAATCGGCAAAATGCTTAACGCGACGAGAAAATCACTTTTTTCCCACAATGAATGTCTGGCAAAAATTAGTTAATTTTGATGCAAGACGTTCTGAAACCAATCGGCAAATTACTCAAAATGCTTAACGCGCCGAGAAAATCACTTTTCCCCCCTCAATGAATGGTTGGCCAAAAATAGTAAATTTCAATGCAAGCCGTTCTGAAACCAATCGGCAAATTACTCAAAATGCTTAACTCGCCGAGAAAATCACTTTCTTTCCACGATGAATGTTGGCATAAAATAGTAAATTTTAATGCAAGCCGTTCTGAACCCAATCGGCAAATTACTCAAAATGCTTAAGTCGCCGAGAAAATCACTGTTGTTTCACAATGAATGCCTGGCAAAAAATAGTAAATTTCAATGCAAGCCGTTCTGAAACCAATCGGCAAAATGCTTAACTCGCCGAGAAAATCACTTTTGTTCCACAATGAATGTCTGGCAAAAAATAGTTCATTTTGATGCAAGCCGTTCTGAAACCAATCGGCAAAATGCTTAACGCGACGAGGAAATCACTTTTTCCCCACAATGAATGTCTGGCAATAAATAGTTAATTTCAATGCAAGCCGTTCTGAAACCAATCGGCAAATTACTCAAAATGCTTAACTCGCCGAGAAAATCACTTTTGTTCCACAATGAATGTCTGGCAAAAAATAGTTCATTTTGATGCAAGCCGTTCTGAAACCAATCGGCAAAATGCTTAACGCGACGAGAAAATCACTTTTTTCCCACAATGAATGTCTGGCAAAAATTAGTTAATTTTGATGCAAGACGTTCTGAAACCAATCGGCAAATTACTCAAAATGCTTAACGCGCCGAGAAAATCACTTTTCCCCCCTCAATGAATGGTTGGCCAAAAATAGTAAATTTCAATGCAAGCCGTTCTGAAACCAATCGGCAAATTACTCAAAATGCTTAACTCGCCGAGAAAATCACTTTCTTTCCACGATGAATGTTGGCATAAAATAGTAAATTTTAATGCAAGCCGTTCTGAACCCAATCGGCAAATTACTCAAAATGCTTAAGTCGCCGAGAAAATCACTGTTGTTTCACAATGAATGCCTGGCAAAAAATAGTAAATTTCAATGCAAGCCGTTCTGAAACCAATCGGCAAAATGCTTAACTCGCCGAGAAAATCACTTTTGTTCCACAATGAATGTCTGGCAAAAAATAGTTCATTTTGATGCAAGCCGTTCTGAAACCAATCGGCAAAATGCTTAACGCGACGAGGAAATCACTTTTTCCCCACAATGAATGTCTGGCAATAAATAGTTAATTTCAATGCAAGCCGTTCTGAAACCAATCGGCAAATTACTCAAAATGCTTAACTCGCCGAGATAATCACTTTTTTCCCACAATGAATGTTTGGCAATAAATAGTTAATTTTGATGCAAGACGTTCTGAAACCAATCGGCAAATTACTCAAAATGCTTAACTTGCCGAGAAAACCACTTTTGTTCCACAATGAATGCCTGGCAAAAAATAGTTCATTTTGATGCAAGCCGTTCTGAAACCAATCGGCACAATTCTCAAAATGCTTAACTCGCCGAGAAAATCACTTTTTTCCCACAATGAATGTCTTGGCAATAAATAGTTAATTTTAATGCAAGACGTTCTGAAACCAATCGGCAAATCACTCAAAATGCTTAACTCGCCGAGAAAATCACTTTTGTTCCACAATGAATGTCTGGCAACCAAAAGTTCATTTTGAGGCAAGCCGTTCTGAAACCAATCGGCAAATTACTCAAAATGATTAAGTCGCCGAGAAAATCACTTTTGTTCCACAATGAATGCCTGGCAAAAAATAGTTAATTTTGATGCAAGATGTTCTGAAACCAATCGGCAAATTACTCAAAATGCTTAAGTCGCCAAGAAAATCAGTTTGTCCCACAATGAATGCTTGGCAAAAAATAGTTAATTTTGATGCAAGACGTTCTGAAACCAATCAGCAAATTACTCAAAATGCTTAACTCGCCGAGAAAATCACTTTTGTTCCACAATGAATGTCTGGCAAAAAATAGTTAATTGTGATGCAAGCCGTTCTGAAACCAATCGGCAAATTACTCAAAATACTCAACTCGCCGAGAAAATCACTTTTTTCCCCACAATGAATGTCTGGCAAAAAATAGTAAATTTCAATGCAAGCCGTTCTGAAACCAATCGGCAAATTACTCAAAATGCTTAACTCGCCGAGAAAATCACTTTTCTCCCCACAATGAATGTCTGGCAAAAAATAGTAAATTTCAATGCAAGCCGTTCTGAAACCAATCGGCAAATTACTCAAAATGCTTAACTCGCCGAGAAAATCACTTTTGTTCCACAATGAATGTCTGGCAAATAATAGTTCATTTTGATGCAAGCCGTTCTGAAACCAATCGGCAAAATGCATAACGCGACGAGAAAATCACTTTTTTCCCACAATGAATGTCTGGCAAAAAATAGTTTATTTTGATGCAAGCCGTTCTGAAACCAATCGGCAAATTACTCAAAATGCTTAACTCGCCGAGAAAATCACTTTCTTTCCACGATGAATGTCTGGCATAAAATAGTAAATTTTAATGCAAGCCGTTCTGAAACCAATCGGCAAATTACTCAAAATGCTTAACTCGCCGAGAAAATCACTGTTGTTACACAATGAATGCCTGGCAAAAAATATTAAATTTCAATGCAAATTACTCAAAATGCTTAACGCGCCGAGAAAATCACTTTTTTCCCACAATGAATGTCTGGCAAAAAATAGTAAATTTTGATGCAAGACGTTCTGAAACCAATCGGCAAATCACTCAAAATGCTTAACTCGCCGAGAAAATCACTTTTGTTCCACAATGAATGTCTGGCAAAAAAAAGTTCATTTTGAGGCAAGCCGTTCTGAAACCAATCGGCAAATTACTCAAAATGCTTAACTCGCCGAGAAAATCACTTTCTTTCCACGATGAATGTCTGGCATAAAATAGTAAATTTTAATGCAAGCCGTTCTGAAACCAATCGGCAAATTACTCAAAATGCTTAACTCGCCGAGAAAATCACTGTTGTTCCACAATGAATGCCTGGCAAAAAATATTAAATTTCAATGCAAGCCGTTCTGAAACCAATCGGCAAAATGCTTAACGCGCCGAGAAAATCACTTTTTCCCCACAATGAATGTCTGTCAAAAAATAGTTCATTTCGATGCAAGACGTTCTGAAACCAATCGGCAAATTACTCAAAATGCTTAACTCGCCTATAAAATCAGTTTTTTCCCACAATGAATGTCTGGCAAAAAATAGTTAATTTTGATGCAAGACGTTCTGAAACCAATCGGCAAATTACTCAAAATGCTTAACTCGCCGAGAAAATCACTGTTGTTCCACAATGAATGCCTGGCAAAAAATAGTAAATTTCAATGCAAGCCGTTCAGAAACCAATCGGCAAAATGCTCAACGCGCCGAGAAAATCACTTTTTCCCCACAATGAATGTCTGGCAAAAAATAGTTCATTTTGATGCAAGCCGTTCTGAAACCAATCGGCAAATTACTCAAATTGCTTAACTCGCCGAGAAAATCACTGTTGTTCCACAATGAATGCCTGGCAAAAAATAGTAAATTTCAATGCAAGCCGTTCAGAAACCAATCGGCAAAATGCTTAACGCGCCGAGAAAATCACTTTTGTCCCACAATGAATGTCTTGGCAATAAATAGTTAATTTTGACGCAAGACGTTCTGAAACCAATCGGCAAATTACTCAAAATGCTTAACTCGCCGAGAAAATCACTTTTGTTCCACAATGAATGTCTGGCAAAAAAAAGTTCATTTTGATGCCAGCCGTTCTGAAACCAATCGGCAAATTACTCAAAATGCTTAACGCGCCGAGAAAATCACTTTTTCCCCCACAATGAATGTCTGGCAAAAAATAGTTAATTTTGATGCAAGATGTTCTGAAACCATTCGGCAAATTACTCAAAATGCTTAAGTCGCCAAGAATATCAGTTTTTCCCACAATGAATGCTTGGCAAAAAATAGTTAATTTTGATGCAAGACGTTCTGAAACCAATCGGCAAATTACTCAAAATGCTTAACTCGCCGAGAAAATCACTTTTGTTCCACAATGAATGTCTGGCAAAAAATAGTTAATTGTGATGCAAGCCGTTCTGAAACCAATCGGCAAATTACTCAAAATGCTTAACTCGCCGAGAAAATCACTTTTTTCCCCACAATGAATGACTGGCAAAAAATAGTAAATTTCAATGCAAGCCGTTCTGAAACCAATCGGCAAATTACTCAAAATGCTTAACTCGCCGAGAAAATCACTTTTTTCCCACAATGAATGTCTGGCAAAAAATAGTAAATTTCAATGCAAGCCGTTCTGAAACCAATCGGCAAATTACTCAAAATGCTTAACTCGCCGAGAAAATCACTTTTGTTCCACAATGAATGTCTGGCAAAAAATAGTTAATTTTGATGCAAGCCGTTCTGAAACCAATCGGCAAAATGCTTAACGCGACGAGAAAATCACTTTTTTCCCACAATGAATGTCTGGCAAAAATTAGTTAATTTTGATGCAAGACGTTCTGAAACCAATCGGCAAATTACTCAAAATGCTTAACGCGCCGAGAAAATCACTTTTCCCCCCTCAATGAATGGTTGACCAAAAATAGTAAATTTCAATGCAAGCCGTTCTGAAACCAATCGGCAAATTACTCAAAATGCTTAACTCGCCGAGAAAATCACTTTCTTTCCACGATGAATGTTGGCATAAAATAGTAAATTTTAATGCAAGCCGTTCTGAACCCAATCGGCAAATTACTCAAAATGCTTAAGTCGCCGAGAAAATCACTGTTGTTTCACAATGAATGCCTGGCAAAAAATAGTAAATTTCAATGCAAGCCGTTCTGAAACCAATCGGCAAAATGCTTAACTCGCCGAGAAATTCACTTTTGTTCCACAATGAATGTCTGGCAAAAATTAGTTCATTTTGATGCAAGCCGTTCTGAAACCAATCGGCAAATTACTCAAAATGCTTAAGTCGCCAAGAAAATCAGTTTTTCCCACAATGAATGCTTGGCAAAAAATAGTTAATTTTGATGCAAGACGTTCTGAAACCAATCGGCAAATTACTCAAAATGCTTAACTCGCCGAGAAAATCACTTTTGTTCCACAATGAATGTCTGGCAAAAAATAGTTAATTGTGATGCAAGCCGTTCTGAAACCAATCGGCAAATTACTCAAAATGCTTAACTCGCCGAGAAAATCACTTTTTTCCCCACAATGAATGACTGGCAAAAAATAGTAAATTTCAATGCAAGCCGTTCTGAAACCAATCGGCAAATTACTCAAAATGCTTAACTCGCCGAGAAAATCACTTTTTTCCCACAATGAATGTCTGGCAAAAAATAGTAAATTTCAATGCAAGCCGTTCTGAAACCAATCGGCAAATTACTCAAAATGCTTAACTCGCCGAGAAAATCACTTTTGTTCCACAATGAATGTCTGGCAAAAAATAGTTCATTTTGATGCAAGCCGTTCTGAAACCAATCGGCAAAATGCTTAACGCGACGAGAAAATCACTTTTTTCCCACAATGAATGTCTGGCAAAAATTAGTTAATTTTGATGCAAGACGTTCTGAAACCAATCGGCAAATTACTCAAAATGCTTAACGCGCCGAGAAAATCACTTTTCCCCCCTCAATGAATGGTTGGCCAAAAATAGTAAATTTCAATGCAAGCCGTTCTGAAACCAATCGGCAAATTACTCAAAATGCTTAACTCGCCGAGAAAATCACTTTCTTTCCACGATGAATGTTGGCATAAAATAGTAAATTTTAATGCAAGCCGTTCTGAACCCAATCGGCAAATTACTCAAAATGCTTAAGTCGCCGAGAAAATCACTGTTGTTTCACAATGAATGCCTGGCAAAAAATAGTAAATTTCAATGCAAGCCGTTCTGAAACCAATCGGCAAAATGCTTAACTCGCCGAGAAAATCACTTTTGTTCCACAATGAATGTCTGGCAAAAAATAGTTCATTTTGATGCAAGCCGTTCTGAAACCAATCGGCAAATTACTCAAAATGCTTAACTCGCCGAGATAATCACTTTTTTCCCACAATGAATGTTTGGCAATAAATAGTTAATTTTGATGCAAGACGTTCTGAAACCAATCGGCAAATTACTCAAAATGCTTAACTTGCCGAGAAAACCACTTTTGTTCCACAATGAATGCCTGGCAAAAAATAGTTCATTTTGATGCAAGCCGTTCTGAAACCAATCGGCACATTTCTCAAAATGCTTAACTCGCCGAGAAAATCACTTTTTTCCCACAATGAATGTCTTGGGAATAAATAGTTAATTTTGATGCAAGACGTTCTGAAACCAATCGGCAAATCACTCAAAATGCTTAACTCGCCGAGAAAATCACTTTTGTTCCACAATGAATGTCTGGCAAAAAAAAGTTCATTTTGAGGCAAGCCGTTCTGAAACCAATCGGCAAATTACTCAAAATGATTAAGTCGCCGAGAAAATCACTTTTGTTCCACAATGAATGCCTGGCAAAAAATAGTTAATTTTGATGCAAGATGTTCTGAAACCAATCGGCAAATAACTCAAAATGCTTAAGTCGCCAAGAAAATCAGTTTTTCCCACAATGAATGCTTGGCAAAAAATAGTTAATTTTGATGCAAGACGTTCTGAAACCAATCAGCAAATTACTCAAAATGCTTAACTCGCCGAGAAAATCACTTTTGTTCCACAATGAATGTCTGGCAAAAAATAGTTAATTGTGATGCAAGCCGTTCTGAAACCAATCGGCAAATTACTCAAAATACTCAACTCGCCGAGAAAATCACTTTTTCCCCACAACGAATGTCTGGCAAAAAATAATAAATTTCAATGCAAGCCGTTCTGAAACCAATCGGCAAATTACTCAAAATGCTTAACTCGCCGAGAAAATCACTTTTCTCCCCACAATGAATGTCTGGCAAAAAATAGTAAATTTCAATGCAAGCCGTTCTGAAACCAATCGGCAAATTACTCAAAATGCTTAACTCGCCGAGAAAATCACTTTTGTTCCACAATGAATGTCTGGCAAATAATAGTTCATTTTGATGCAAGCCGTTCTGAAACCAATCGGCAAAATGCTTAACGCGCCGAGAAAATCACTTTTTCCCCACAATGAATGTCTGTCAAAAAATAGTTCATTTCGATGCAAGACGTTCTGAAACCAATCGGCAAATTACTCAAAATGCTTAACTCGCCTATAAAATCAGTTTTTTCCCACAATGAATGGCTGGCAAAAAATAGTTCATTTTGATGCAAGCAGTTCTGAATCCAATCGGCAAATTACTCAAAATGCTTAACGCGCCGAGAAAATCACTTTTTTCCCACAATGAATGTCTGGCCAAAAATAGTAAATTTCAATGCAAGCCGTTCTGAAACCAATCGGCACATTTCTCAAAATGCTTAACTCGCCGAGAAAATCACTTTTGTTCCACAATGAATGCCTGGCAAAAAATAGTTAATTGTGATGCAAGCCGTTCTGAAACCAATCGGCAAATTACTCAAAATGCTTAACGCGCCGAGAAAATCACTTTTTCCCCACAATGAATGTCTGGCAAAAAATAGTTAATTTTGATGCAAGACGTTCTGAAACCAATCGGCAAATTACTCAAAATGCTTAACTCGCCGAGAAAATCACTGTTGTTCCACAATGAATGCCTGGCAAAAAATAGTTCATTTTGATGCAAGCCGTTCTGAAACCAATCGGCACATTTCTCAAAATGCTTAACTCGCCGAGAAAATCACTTTTTTCCCACAATGAATGTCTTGGGAATAAATAGTTAATTTTGATGCAAGACGTTCTGAAACCAATCGGCAAATCACTCAAAATGCTTAACTCGCCGAGAAAATCACTTTTGTTCCACAATGAATGTCTGGCAAAAAAAGTTCATTTTGAGGCAAGCCGTTCTGAAACCAATCGGCAAATTACTCAAAATGATTAAGTCGCCGAGAAAATCACTTTTGTTCCACAATGAATGCCTGGCAAAAAATAGTTAATTTTGATGCAAGATGTTCTGAAACCAATCGGCAAATAACTCAAAATGCTTAAGTCGCCAAGAAAATCAGTTTTTCCCACAATGAATGCTTGGCAAAAAATAGTTAATTTTGATGCAAGCCGTTCTGAAACCAATCAGCAAATTACTCAAAATGCTTAACTCGCCGAGAAAATCACTTTTGTTCCACAATGAATGTCTGGCAAAAAATAGTTAATTGTGATGCAAGCCGTTCTGAAACCAATCGGCAAATTACTCAAAATGCTCAACTCGCCGAGAAAATCACTTTTCTCCCCACAACGAATGTCTGGCAAAAAATAATAAATTTCAATGCAAGCCGTTCTGAAACCAATCGGCAAATTACTCAAAATGCTTAACTCGCCGAGAAAATCACTTTTGTTCCACAATGAATGTCTGGCAAATAATAGTTCATTTTGATGCAAGCCGTTCTGAAACCAATCGGCAAAATGCTTAACGCGCCGAGAAAATCACTTTTTCCCCACAATGAATGTCTGTCAAAAAATAGTTCATTGCGATGCAAGACGTTCTGAAACCAATCGGCAAATTACTCAAAATGCTTAACTCGCCTATAAAATCAGTTTTTTCCCACAATGAATGGCTGGCAAAAAATAGTTCATTTTGATGCAAGCAGTTCTGAATCCAATCGGCAAATTACTCAAAATGCTTAACGCGCCGAGAAAATCACTTTTTTCCCACAATGAATGTCTGGCCAAAAATAGTAAATTTCAATGCAAGCCGTTCTGAAACCAATCGGCACATTTCTCAAAATGCTTAACTCGCCGAGAAAATCACTTTTGTTCCACAATGAATGCCTGGCAAAAAATAGTTAATTGTGATGCAAGCCGTTCTGAAACCAATCGGCAAATTACTCAAAATGCTTAACGCGCCGAGAAAATCACTTTTTCCCCACAATGAATGTCTGGCAAAAAATAGTTAATTTTGATGCAAGACGTTCTGAAACCAATCGGCAAATTACTCAAAATGCTTAACTCGCCGAGAAAATCACTGTTGTTCCACAATGAATGCCTGGCAAAAAATAGTAAATTTCAATGCAAGCCGTTCAGAAACCAATCGGCAAAATGCTTAACGCGCCGAGAAAATCACTTTTTCCCCACAATGAATGTCTGGCAAAAAATAGTTCATTTTGATGCAAGCCGTTCTGAAACCAATCGGCAAATTACTCAAATTGCTTAACTCGCCGAGAAAATCACTGTTGTTCCACAATGAATGCCTGGCAAAAAATAGTAAATTTCAATGCAAGCCGTTCAGAAACCAATCGGCAAAATGCTTAACGCGCCGAGAAAATCACTTTTGTCCCACAATGAATGTCTTGGCAATAAATAGTTAATTTTGACGCAAGACGTTCTGAAACCAATCGGCAAATTACTCAAAATGCTTAACGCGCCGAGAAAATCACTTTTTTCCCTCAATGAATGTCTTGGCAATAAATAGTTAATTTTGATGCAAGACGTTCTGAAACCAATCGGCAAATTACTCAAAATGCTTAACTCGCCGAGAAAATAACTTTTGTTCCACAATGAATGCCTGGCAAAAAATAGTTAATTGTGATGCAAGCCGTTCTGAAAGCAATCGGCAAATTACTCAAAATGCTCAACGCGCCGAGAAAATCACTTTTTCCCCCACAATGAATGTCTGGCAAAAAATGGTTAATTTTGATGCAAGATGTTCTGAAACCATTCGGCAAATTACTCAAAATGCTTAAGTCGCCAAGAAAATCAGTTTTTCCCACAATGAATGCTTGGCAAAAAATAGTTAATTTTGATGCAAGACGTTCTGAAACCAATCGGCAAATTACTCAAAATGCTTAACTCGCGGAGAAAATCACTTTTGTTCCACAATGAATGTCTGGCAAAAAATAGTTAATTGTGATGCAAGCCGTTCTGAAACCAATCGGCAAATTACTCAAAATGCTTAACTCGCCGAGAAAATCACTTTTTTCCCCACAATGAATGACTGGCAAAAAATAGTAAATTTCAATGCAAGCCGTTCTGAAACCAATCGGCAAATTACTCAAAATGCTTAACTCGCCGAGAAAATCACTTTTTTCCCACAATGAATGTCTGGCAAAAAATAGTAAATTTCAATGCAAGCCGTTCTGAAACCAATCGGCAAATTACTCAAAATGCTTAACTCGCCGAGAAAATCACTTTTGTTCCACAATGAATGTCTGGCAAAAAATAGTTCATTTTGATGCAAGCCGTTCTGAAACCAATCGGCAAAATGCTTAACGCGACGAGAAAATCACTTTTTTCCCACAATGAATGTCTGGCAAAAATTAGTTAATTTTGATGCAAGACGTTCTGAAACCAATCGGCAAATTACTCAAAATGCTTAACGCGCCGAGAAAATCACTTTTCCCCCCTCAATGAATGGTTGGCCAAAAATAGTAAATTTCAATGCAAGCCGTTCTGAAACCAATCGGCAAATTACTCAAAATGCTTAACTCGCCGAGAAAATCACTTTCTTTCCACGATGAATGTTGGCATAAAATAGTAAATTTTAATGCAAGCCGTTCTGAACCCAATCGGCAAATTACTCAAAATGCTTAAGTCGCCGAGAAAATCACTGTTGTTTCACAATGAATGCCTGGCAAAAAATAGTAAATTTCAATGCAAGCCGTTCTGAAACCAATCGGCAAAATGCTTAACTCGCCGAGAAAATCACTTTTGTTCCACAATGAATGTCTGGCAAAAAATAGTTCATTTTGATGCAAGCCGTTCTGAAACCAATCGGCAAATTACTCAAAATGCTTAACTCGCCGAGATAATCACTTTTTTCCCACAATGAATGTTTGGCAATAAATAGTTAATTTTGATGCAAGACGTTCTGAAACCAATCGGCAAATTACTCAAAATGCTTAACTCGCCGAGAAAATCACTTTTGTTCCACAATGAATGTCTGGCAAAAAATAGTTCATTTTGATGCAAGCCGTTCTGAAACCAATCGGCAAAATTCTTAACGCGACGAGAAAATCACTTTTTTCCCACAATGAATGTCTGGCAAAAATTAGTTAATTTTGATGCAAGACGTTCTGAAACCAATCGGCAAATTACTCAAAATGCTTAACGCGCCGAGAAAATCACTTTTCCCCCCTCAATGAATGGTTGGCCAAAAATAGTAAATTTCAATGCAAGCCGTTCTGAAACCAATCGGCAAATTACTCAAAATGCTTAACTCGCCGAGAAAATCACTTTCTTTCCACGATGAATGTTGGCATAAAATAGTAAATTTTAATGCAAGCCGTTCTGAACCCAATCGGCAAATTACTCAAAATGCTTAAGTCGCCGAGAAAATCACTGTTGTTTCACAATGAATGCCTGGCAAAAAATAGTAAATTTCAATGCAAGCCGTTCTGAAACCAATCGGCAAAATGCTTAACTCGCCGAGAAAATCACTTTTGTTCCACAATGAATGTCTGGCAAAAAATAGTTCATTTTGATGCAAGCCGTTCTGAAACCAATCGGCAAATTACTCAAAATGCTTAACTCGCCGAGATAATCACTTTTTTCCCACAATGAATGTTTGGCAATAAATAGTTAATTTTGATGCAAGACGTTCTGAAACCAATCGGCAAATTACTCAAAATGCTTAACTTGCCGAGAAAACCACTTTTGTTCCACAATGAATGCCTGGCAAAAAATAGTTCATTTTGATGCAAGCCGTTCTGAAACCAATCGGCAAAATGCTTAACGCGACGAGAAAATCACTTTTTTCCCACAATGAATGTCTGGCAAAAATTAGTTAATTTTGATGCAAGACGTTCTGAAACCAATCGGCAAATTACTCAAAATGCTTAACGCGCCGAGAAAATCACTTTTCCCCCCTCAATGAATGGTTGGCCAAAAATAGTAAATTTCAATGCAAGCCGTTCTGAAACCAATCGGCAAATTACTCAAAATGCTTAACTCGCCGAGAAAATCACTTTCTTTCCACGATGAATGTTGGCATAAAATAGTAAATTTTAATGCAAGCCGTTCTGAACCCAATCGGCAAATTACTCAAAATGCTTAACTCGCCGAGAAAATCACTTTTGTTCCACAATGAATGTCTGGCAAAAAATAGTTCATTTTGATGCAAGCCGTTCTGAAACCAATCGGCAAATTACTCAAAATGCTTAACTCGCCGAGATAATCACTTTTTTCCCACAATGAATGTTTGGCAATAAATAGTTAATTTTGATGCAAGACGTTCTGAAACCAATCGGCAAATTACTCAAAATGCTTAACTCGCCGAGAAAATCACTTTTGTTCCACAATGAATGTCTGGCAAAAAATAGTTCATTTTGATGCAAGCCGTTCTGAAACCAATCGGCAAAATTCTTAACGCGACGAGAAAATCACTTTTTTCCCACAATGAATGTCTGGCAAAAATTAGTTAATTTTGATGCAAGACGTTCTGAAACCAATCGGCAAATTACTCAAAATGCTTAACGCGCCGAGAAAATCACTTTTCCCCCCTCAATGAATGGTTGGCCAAAAATAGTAAATTTCAATGCAAGCCGTTCTGAAACCAATCGGCAAATTACTCAAAATGCTTAACTCGCCGAGAAAATCACTTTCTTTCCACGATGAATGTTGGCATAAAATAGTAAATTTTAATGCAAGCCGTTCTGAACCCAATCGGCAAATTACTCAAAATGCTTAAGTCGCCGAGAAAATCACTGTTGTTTCACAATGAATGCCTGGCAAAAAATAGTAAATTTCAATGCAAGCCGTTCTGAAACCAATCGGCAAAATGCTTAACTCGCCGAGAAAATCACTTTTGTTCCACAATGAATGTCTGGCAAAAAATAGTTCATTTTGATGCAAGCCGTTCTGAAACCAATCGGCAAATTACTCAAAATGCTTAACTCGCCGAGATAATCACTTTTTTCCCACAATGAATGTTTGGCAATAAATAGTTAATTTTGATGCAAGACGTTCTGAAACCAATCGGCAAATTACTCAAAATGCTTAACTTGCCGAGAAAACCACTTTTGTTCCACAATGAATGCCTGGCAAAAAATAGTTCATTTTGATGCAAGCCGTTCTGAAACCAATCGGCAAAATGCTTAACGCGACGAGAAAATCACTTTTTTCCCACAATGAATGTCTGGCAAAAATTAGTTAATTTTGATGCAAGACGTTCTGAAACCAATCGGCAAATTACTCAAAATGCTTAACGCGCCGAGAAAATCACTTTTCCCCCCTCAATGAATGGTTGGCCAAAAATAGTAAATTTCAATGCAAGCCGTTCTGAAACCAATCGGCAAATTACTCAAAATGCTTAACTCGCCGAGAAAATCACTTTCTTTCCACGATGAATGTTGGCATAAAATAGTAAATTTTAATGCAAGCCGTTCTGAACCCAATCGGCAAATTACTCAAAATGCTTAAGTCGCCGAGAAAATCACTGTTGTTTCACAATGAATGCCTGGCAAAAAATAGTAAATTTCAATGCAAGCCGTTCTGAAACCAATCGGCAAAATGCTTAACTCGCCGAGAAAATCACTTTTGTTCCACAATGAATGTCTGGCAAAAAGTAGTTCATTTTGATGCAAGCCGTTCTGAAACCAATCGGCAAATTACTCAAAATGCTTAACTCGCCGAGATAATCACTTTTTTCCCACAATGAATGTTTGGCAATAAATAGTTAATTTTGATGCAAGACGTTCTGAAACCAATCGGCAAATTACTCAAAATGCTTAACTTGCCGAGAAAACCACTTTTGTTCCACAATGAATGCCTGGCAAAAAATAGTTCATTTTGATGCAAGCCGTTCTGAAACCAATCGGCACATTTCTCAAAATGCTTAACTCGCCGAGAAAATCACTTTTTTCCCACAATGAATGTCTTGGCAATAAATAGTTAATTTTGATGCAAGACGTTCTGAAACCAATCGGCAAATCACTCAAAATGCTTAACTCGCCGAGAAAATCACTTTTGTTCCACAATGAATGCCTGGCAAAAAATAGTTAATTTTGATGCAAGATGTTCTGAAACCAATCGGCAAATTACTCAAAATGCTTAAGTCGCCAAGAAAATCAGTTTTTCCCACAATGAATGCTTGGCAAAAAATAGTTAATTTTGATGCAAGACGTTCTGAAACCAATCAGCAAATTACTCAAAATGCTTAACTCGCCGAGAAAATCACTTTTGTTCCACAATGAATGTCTGGCAAAAAATAGTTAATTGTGATGCAAGCCGTTCTGAAACCAATCGGCAAATTACTCAAAATACTCAACTCGCCGAGAAAATCACTTTTTTCCCCACAATGAATGTCTGGCAAAAAATAATAAATTTCAATGCAAGCCGTTCTGAAACCAATCGGCAAATTACTCAAAATGCTTAACTCGCCGAGAAAATCACTTTTCTCCCCACAATGAATGTCTGGCAAAAAATAGTAAATTTCAATGCAAGCCGTTCTGAAACCAATCGGCAAATTACTCAAAATGCTTAACTCGCCGAGAAAATCACTTTTGTTCCACAATGAATGTCTGGCAAATAATAGTTCATTTTGATGCAAGCCGTTCTGAAACCAATCGGCAAAATGCTTAACGCGACGAGAAAATCACTTTTTTCCCACAATGAATGTCTGGCAAAAAATAGTTTATTTTGATGCAAGCCGTTCTGAAACCAATCGGCAAATTACTCAAAATGCTTAACTCGCCGAGAAAATCACTTTCTTTCCACGATGAATGTCTGGCATAAAATAGTAAATTTTAATGCAAGCCGTTCTGAAACCAATCGGCAAATTACTCAAAATGCTTAACTCGCCGAGAAAATCACTGTTGTTCCACAATGAATGCCTGGCAAAAAATATTAAATTTCAATGCAAATTACTCAAAATGCTTAACGCGCCGAGAAAATCACTTTTTTCCCCACAATGAATGTCTTGGCAATAAATAGTTAATTTTGATGCAAGACGTTCTGAAACCAATCGGCAAATCACTCAAAATGCTTAACTCGCCGAGAAAATCACTTTTGTTCCACAATGAATGTCTGGCAAAAAAAAGTTCATTTTGAGGCAAGCCGTTCTGAAACCAATCGGCAAATTAATCAAAATGCTTAACTCGCCGAGAAAATCACTTTTGTTCCACAATGAATGCCTGGCAAAAAATAGTTAATTTTGATGCAAGATGTTCTGAAACCAATCGGCAAATTACTCAAAATGCTTAAGTCGCCAAGAAAATCAGTTTTTCCCACAATGAATGCTTGGCAAAAAATAGTTAATTTTGATGCAAGACGTTCTGAAACCAATCAGCAAATTACTCAAAATGCTTAACTCGCCGAGAAAATCACTTTTGTTCCACAATGAATGTCTGGCAAAAAATAGTTAATTGTGATGCAAGCCGTTCTGAAACCAATCGGCAAATTACTCAAAATGCTCAACTCGCCGAGAAAATCACTTTTTTCCCCACAATGAATGTCTGGCAAAAAATAGTAAATTTCAATGCAAGCCGTTCTGAAACCAATCGGCAAATTACTCAAAATGCTTAACTCGCCGAGAAAATCACTTTTTTCCCCACAATGAATGTCTGGCAAAAAATAGTAAATTTCAATGCAAGCCGTTCTGAAACCAATCGGCAAATTACTCAAAATGCTTAACTCGCCGAGAAAATCACTTTTGTTCCACAATGAATGTCTGGCAAATAATAGTTCATTTTGATGCAAGCCGTTCTGAAACCAATCGGCAAAATGCTTAACGCGACGAGAAAATCACTTTTTTCCCACAATGAATGTCTGGCAAAAAATAGTTTATTTTGATGCAAGACGTTCTGAAAACAATCGGCAAATTACTCAAAATGCTTAACGCGCCGAGAAAATCACTTTTCCCCCCTCAATGAATGGTTGGCCAAAAATAGTAAATTTCAATGCAAGCCGTTCTGAAACCAATCGGCAAATTACTCAAAATGCTTAACTCGCCGAGAAAATCACTTTCTTTCCACGATGAATGTCTGGCATAAAATAGTAAATTTTAATGCAAGCCGTTCTGAAACCAATCGGCAAATTACTCAAAATGCTTAACTCGCCGAGAAAATCACTGTTGTTCCACAATGAATGCCTGGCAAAAAATATTAAATTTCAATGCAAGCCGTTCTGAAACCAATCGGCAAAATGCTTAACGCGCCGAGAAAATCACTTTTTCCCCACAATGAATGTCTGTCAAAAAATAGTTCATTTTGATGCAAGACGTTCTGAAACCAATCGGCAAATTACTCAAAATGCTTAACTCGCCTATAAAATCAGTTTTTTCCCACAATGAATGGCTGGCAAAAAATAGTTCATTTTGATGCAAGCAGTTCTGAATCCAATCGGCAAATTACTCAAAATGCTTAACGCGCCGAGAAAATCACTTTTTTCCCACAATGAATGTCTGGCAAAAAATAGTAAATTTCAATGCAAGCCGTTCTGAAACCAATCGGCACATTTCTCCAGATGCTTAACTCGCCGAGAAAATCACTGTTGTTCCACAATGAATGCCTGGCAAAAAATATTAAATTTCAATGCAAATTACTCAAAATGCTTAACGCGCCGAGAAAATCACTTTTTTCCCACAATGAATGTCTGGCAAAAAATAGTAAATTTCAATGCAAGCCGTTCTGAAACCAATCGGCACATTTCTCAAAATGCTTAACTCGCCGAGAAAATCACTTTTTTCCCCACAATGAATGTCTTGGCAATAAATAGTTAATTTTGATGCAAGACGTTCTGAAACCAATCGGCAAATCACTCAAAATGCTTAACTCGCCGAGAAAATCACTTTTGTTCCACAATGAATGTCTGGCAAAAAAAAGTTCATTTTGAGGCAAGCCGTTCTGAAACCAATCGGCAAATTACGCAAAATGCTTAACTCGCCGAGAAAATCACTTTTGTTCCACAATGAATGCCTGGCAAAAAATAGTTAATTTTGATGCAAGATGTTCTGAAACCAATCGGCAAATTACTCAAAATGCATAAGTCGCCAAGAAAATCAGTTTTTCCCACAATGAATGCTTGGCAAAAAATAGTTAATTTTGATGCAAGACGTTCTGAAACCAATCAGCAAATTACTCAAAATGCTTAACTCGCCGAGAAAATCACTTTTGTTCCACAATGAATGTCTGGCAAAAAATAGTTAATTGTGATGCAAGCCGTTCTGAAACCAATCGGCAAATTACTCAAAATGCTCAACTCGCCGAGAAAATCATTTTTTTCCCCACAATGAATGTCTGGCAAAAAATAGTAAATTTCAATGCAAGCCGTTCTGAAACCAATCGGCAAATTACTCAAAATACTTAACTCGCCGAGAAAATCACTTTTGTTCCACAATGAATGTCTGGCAAATAATAGTTCATTTTGATGCAAGCCGTTCTGAAACCAATCGGCAAAATGCTTAACGCGACGAGAAAATCACTTTTTTCCCACAATGAATGTCTGGCAAAAAATAGTAAATTTCAATGCAAGCCGTTCTGAAACCAATCGGCAAAATGCTTAACTCGCCGAGAAAATCACTTTTGTTCCACAATGAATGTCTGGCAAAAAATAGTTCATTTTGATGCAAGCCGTTCTGAAACCAATCGGCAAATTACTCAAAATGCTTAACTCGCCGAGATAATCACTTTTTTCCCACAATGAATGTTTGGCAATAAATAGTTAATTTTGATGCAAGACGTTCTGAAACCAATCGGCAAATTACTCAAAATGCTTAACTTGCCGAGAAAACCACTTTTGTTCCACAATGAATGCCTGGCAAAAAAAAGTTCATTTTGAGGCAAGCCGTTCTGAAACCAATCGGCAAATTACTCAAAATGATTAAGTCGCCGAGAAAATTACTTTTGTTCCACAATGAATGCCTGGCAAAAAATAGTTAATTTTGATGCAAGATGTTCTGAAACCAATCGGCAAATAACTCAAAATGCTTAAGTCGCCAAGAAAATCAGTTTTTCCCACAATGAATGCTTGGCAAAAAATAGTTAATTTTGATGCAAGACGTTCTGAAACCAATCAGCAAATTACTCAAAATGCTTAACTCGCCGAGAAAATCACTTTTGTTCCACAATGAATGTCTGGCAAAAAATAGTTAATTGTGATGCAAGCCGTTCTGAAACCAATCGGCAAATTACTCAAAATACTCAACTCGCCGAGAAAATCACTTTTTCCCCACAACGAATGTCTGGCAAAAAATAATAAATTTCAATGCAAGCCGTTCTGAAACCAATCGGCAA
The DNA here is from genome assembly GCF_047496885.1 of Scyliorhinus torazame. Lineage (NCBI taxonomy): Eukaryota > Metazoa > Chordata > Chondrichthyes > Carcharhiniformes > Scyliorhinidae > Scyliorhinus > Scyliorhinus torazame. The sequence goes on from NC_092719.1 coordinate 93,784,504, forward strand.
ATTACTCAAAATGCTTAACTCGCCGAGAAAATCACTTTTCTCCCCACAATGAATGTCTGGCAAAAAATAGTAAATTTCAATGCAAGCCGTTCTGAAACCAATCGGCAAATTACTCAAAATGCTTAACTCGCCGAGAAAATCACTTTTGTTCCACAATGAATGTCTGGCAAATAATAGTTCATTTTGATGCAAGCCGTTCTGAAACCAATCGGCAAAATGCTTAACGCGCCGAGAAAATCACTTTTTCCCCACAATGAATGTCTGTCAAAAAATAGTTCATTTCGATGCAAGACGTTCTGAAACCAATCGGCAAATTACTCAAAATGCTTAACTCGCCTATAAAATCAGTTTTTTCCCACAATGAATGGCTGGCAAAAAATAGTTCATTTTGATGCAAGCAGTTCTGAATCCAATCGGCAAATTACTCAAAATGCTTAACGCGCCGAGAAAATCACTTTTTTCCCACAATGAATGTCTGGCCAAAAATAGTAAATTTCAATGCAAGCCGTTCTGAAACCAATCGGCACATTTCTCAAAATGCTTAACTCGCCGAGAAAATCACTTTTGTTCCACAATGAATGCCTGGCAAAAAATAGTTAATTGTGATGCAAGCCGTTCTGAAACCAATCGGCAAATTACTCAAAATGCTTAACGCGCCGAGAAAATCACTTTTTCCCCACAATGAATGTCTGGCAAAAAATAGTTAATTTTGATGCAAGACGTTCTGAAACCAATCGGCAAATTACTCAAAATGCTTAACTCGCCGAGAAAATCACTGTTGTTCCACAATGAATGCCTGGCAAAAAATAGTAAATTTCAATGCAAGCCGTTCAGAAACCAATCGGCAAAATGCTTAACGCGCCGAGAAAATCACTTTTTCCCCACAATGAATGTCTGGCAAAAAATAGTTCATTTTGATGCAAGCCGTTCTGAAACCAATCGGCAAATTACTCAAATTGCTTAACTCGCCGAGAAAATCACTGTTGTTCCACAATGAATGCCTGGCAAAAAATAGTAAATTTCAATGCAAGCCGTTCAGAAACCAATCGGCAAAATGCTTAACGCGCCGAGAAAATCACTTTTGTCCCACAATGAATGTCTTGGCAATAAATAGTTAATTTTGGCGCAAGACGTTCTGAAACCAATCGGCAAATTACTCAAAATGCTTAACTCGCCGAGAACATCACTTTTGTTCCACAATGAATGTCTGGCAAAAAAAAGTTCATTTTGATGCCAGCCGTTCTGAAACCAATCGGCAAATTACTCAAAATGCTTAACTCGCCGAGAAAATCACTTTTGTTCCACAATGAATGCCTGGCAAAAAATAGTTAATTGTGATGCAAGCCGTTCTGAAACCAATCGGCAAATTACTCAAAATGCTTAACGCGCCGAGAAAATCACTTTTTTCCCTCAATGAATGTCTTGGCAATAAATAGTTAATTTTGATGCAAGACGTTCTGAAACCAATCGGCAAATTACTCAAAATGCTTAACTCGCCGAGAAAATAACTTTTGTTCCACAATGAATGCCTGGCAAAAAATAGTTAATTGTGATGCAAGCCGTTCTTAAAGCAATCGGCAAATTACTCAAAATGCTTAACGCGCCGAGAAAATCACTTTTTCCCCCACAATGAATGTCTGGCAAAAAATAGTTAATTTTGATGCAAGATGTTCTGAAACCATTCGGCAAATTACTCAAAATGCTTAAGTCGCCAAGAAAATCAGTTTTTCCCACAATGAATGCTTGGCAAAAAATAGTTAATTTTGATGCAAGACGTTCTGAAACCAATCGGCAAATTACTCAAAATGCTTAACTCGCGGAGAAAATCACTTTTGTTCCACAATGAATGTCTGGCAAAAAATAGTTAATTGTGATGCAAGCCGTTCTGAAACCAATCGGCAAATTACTCAAAATGCTTAACTCGCCGAGAAAATCACTTTTTTCCCCACAATGAATGACTGGCAAAAAATAGTAAATTTCAATGCAAGCCGTTCTGAAACCAATCGGCAAATTACTCAAAATGCTTAACTCGCCGAGAAAATCACTTTTTTCCCACAATGAATGTCTGGCAAAAAATAGTAAATTTCAATGCAAGCCGTTCTGAAACCAATCGGCAAATTACTCAAAATGCTTAACTCGCCGAGAAAATCACTTTTGTTCCACAATGAATGTCTGGCAAAAAATAGTTCATTTTGATGCAAGCCGTTCTGAAACCAATCGGCAAAATGCTTAACGCGACGAGAAAATCACTTTTTTCCCACAATGAATGTCTGGCAAAAATTAGTTAATTTTGATGCAAGACGTTCTGAAACCAATCGGCAAATTACTCAAAATGCTTAACGCGCCGAGAAAATCACTTTTCCCCCCTCAATGAATGGTTGGCCAAAAATAGTAAATTTCAATGCAAGCCGTTCTGAAACCAATCGGCAAATTACTCAAAATGCTTAACTCGCCGAGAAAATCACTTTCTTTCCACGATGAATGTTGGCATAAAATAGTAAATTTTAATGCAAGCCGTTCTGAACCCAATCGGCAAATTACTCAAAATGCTTAAGTCGCCGAGAAAATCACTGTTGTTTCACAATGAATGCCTGGCAAAAAATAGTAAATTTCAATGCAAGCCGTTCTGAAACCAATCGGCAAAATGCTTAACTCGCCGAGAAAATCACTTTTGTTCCACAATGAATGTCTGGCAAAAAATAGTTCATTTTGATGCAAGCCGTTCTGAAACCAATCGGCAAATTACTCAAAATGCTTAACTCGCCGAGATAATCACTTTTTTCCCACAATGAATGTTTGGCAATAAATAGTTAATTTTGATGCAAGACGTTCTGAAACCAATCGGCAAATTACTCAAAATGCTTAACTCGCCGAGAAAATCACTTTTGTTCCACAATGAATGTCTGGCAAAAAATAGTTCATTTTGATGCAAGCCGTTCTGAAACCAATCGGCAAAATGCTTAACGCGACGAGAAAATCACTTTTTTCCCACAATGAATGTCTGGCAAAAATTAGTTAATTTTGATGCAAGACGTTCTGAAACCAATCGGCAAATTACTCAAAATGCTTAACGCGCCGAGAAAATCACTTTTCCCCCCTCAATGAATGGTTGGCCAAAAATAGTAAATTTCAATGCAAGCCGTTCTGAAACCAATCGGCAAATTACTCAAAATGCTTAACTCGCCGAGAAAATCACTTTCTTTCCACGATGAATGTTGGCATAAAATAGTAAATTTTAATGCAAGCCGTTCTGAACCCAATCGGCAAATTACTCAAAATGCTTAAGTCGCCGAGAAAATCACTGTTGTTTCACAATGAATGCCTGGCAAAAAATAGTAAATTTCAATGCAAGCCGTTCTGAAACCAATCGGCAAAATGCTTAACTCGCCGAGAAAATCACTTTTGTTCCACAATGAATGTCTGGCAAAAAATAGTTCATTTTGATGCAAGCCGTTCTGAAACCAATCGGCAAATTACTCAAAATGCTTAACTCGCCGAGATAATCACTTTTTTCCCACAATGAATGTTTGGCAATAAATAGTTAATTTTGATGCAAGACGTTCTGAAACCAATCGGCAAATTACTCAAAATGCTTAACTTGCCGAGAAAACCACTTTTGTTCCACAATGAATGCCTGGCAAAAAATAGTTCATTTTGATGCAAACCGTTCTGAAACCAATCGGCAAAATGCTTAACGCGACGAGAAAATCACTTTTTTCCCACAATGAATGTCTGGCAAAAATTAGTTAATTTTGATGCAAGACGTTCTGAAACCAATCGGCAAATTACTCAAAATGCTTAACGCGCCGAGAAAATCACTTTTCCCCCCTCAATGAATGGTTGGCCAAAAATAGTAAATTTCAATGCAAGCCGTTCTGAAACCAATCGGCAAATTACTCAAAATGCTTAACTCGCCGAGAAAATCACTTTCTTTCCACGATGAATGTTGGCATAAAATAGTAAATTTTAATGCAAGCCGTTCTGAACCCAATCGGCAAATTACTCAAAATGCTTAAGTCGCCGAGAAAATCACTGTTGTTTCACAATGAATGCCTGGCAAAAAATAGTAAATTTCAATTGCATTGAAATAGTTAATTTTGGCGCAAGACGTTCTGAAACCAATCAGCAAATTACTCAAAATGCTTAACTCGCCGAGAAAATCACTTTTGTTCCACAATGAATGTCTGGCAAAAAATAGTTAATTGTGATGCAAGCCGTTCTGAAACCAATCGGCAAATTACTCAAAATACTCAACTCGCCGAGAAAATCACTTTTTTCCCCACAATGAATGTCTGGCAAAAAATAATAAATTTCAATGCAAGCCGTTCTGAAACCAATCGGCAAATTACTCAAAATGCTTAACTCGCCGAGAAAATCACTTTTCTCCCCACAATGAATGTCTGGCAAAAAATAGTAAATTTCAATGCAAGCCGTTCTGAAACCAATCGGCAAATTACTCAAAATGCTTAACTCGCCGAGAAAATCACTTTTGTTCCACAATGAATGTCTGGCAAATAATAGTTCATTTTGATGCAAGCCGTTCTGAAACCAATCGGCAAAATGCTTAACTCGCCGAGAAAATCACTTTTGTTCCACAATGAATGTCTGGCAAAAAATAGTTCATTTTGATGCAAGCCGTTCTGAAACCAATCGGCAAATTACTCAAAATGCTTAACTCGCCGAGATAATCACTTTTTTCCCACAATGAATGTTTGGCAATAAATAGTTAATTTTGATGCAAGACGTTCTGAAACCAATCGGCAAATCACTCAAAATGCTTAACTCGCCGAGAAAATCACTTTTGTTCCACAATGAATGCCTGGCAAAAAATAGTTAATTTTGATGCAAGATGTTCTGAAACCAATCGGCAAATTACTCAAAATGCTTAAGTCGCCAAGAAAATCAGTTTTTCCCACAATGAATGCTTGGCAAAAAATAGTTAATTTTGATGCAAGACGTTCTGAAACCAATCAGCAAATTACTCAAAATGCTTAACTCGCCGAGAAAATCACTTTTGTTCCACAATGAATGTCTGGCAAAAAATAGTTAATTGTGATGCAAGCCGTTCTGAAACCAATCGGCAAATTACTCAAAATACTCAACTCGCCGAGAAAATCACTTTTTTCCCCACAATGAATGTCTGGCAAAAAATAATAAATTTCAATGCAAGCCGTTCTGAAACCAATCGGCAAATTACTCAAAATGCTTAACTCGCCGAGAAAATCACTTTTCTCCCCACAATGAATGTCTGGCAAAAAATAGTAAATTTCAATGCAAGCCGTTCTGAAACCAATCGGCAAATTACTCAAAATGCTTAACTCGCCGAGAAAATCACTTTTGTTCCACAATGAATGTCTGGCAAATAATAGTTCATTTTGATGCAAGCCGTTCTGAAACCAATCGGCAAAATGCTTAACGCGACGAGAAAATCACTTTTTTCCCACAATGAATGTCTGGCAAAAAATAGTTTATTTTGATGCAAGCCGTTCTGAAACCAATCGGCAAATTACTCAAAATGCTTAACTCGCCGAGAAAATCACTTTCTTTCCACGATGAATGTCTGGCATAAAATAGTAAATTTTAATGCAAGCCGTTCTGAAACCAATCGGCAAATTACTCAAAATGCTTAACTCGCCGAGAAAATCACTGTTGTTCCACAATGAATGCCTGGCAAAAAATATTAAATTTCAATGCAAATTACTCAAAATGCTTAACGCGCCGAGAAAATCACTTTTTTCCCACAATGAATGTCTGGCAAAAAATAGTAAATTTCAATGCAAGCCGTTCTGAAACCAATCGGCACATTTCTCAAAATGCTTAACTCGCCGAGAAAATCACTTTTTTCCCCACAATGAATGTCTTGGCAATAAATAGTTAATTTTGATGCAAGACGTTCTGAAACCAATCGGCAAATCACTCAAAATGCTTAACTCGCCGAGAAAATCACTTTTGTTCCACAATGAATGTCTGGCAAAAAAAAGTTCATTTTGAGGCAAGCCGTTCTGAAACCAATCGGCAAATTAATCAAAATGCTTAACTCGCCGAGAAAATCACTTTTGTTCCACAATGAATGCCTGGCAAAAAATAGTTAATTTTGATGCAAGATGTTCTGAAACCAATCGGCAAATTACTCAAAATGCTTAAGTCGCCAAGAAAATCAGTTTTTCCCACAATGAATGCTTGGCAAAAAATAGTTAATTTTGATGCAAGACGTTCTGAAACCAATCAGCAAATTACTCAAAATGCTTAACTCGCCGAGAAAATCACTTTTGTTCCACAATGAATGTCTGGCAAAAAATAGTTAATTGTGATGCAAGCCGTTCTGAAACCAATCGGCAAATTACTCAAAATGCTTAAGTCGCCAAGAAAATCAGTTTTTCCCACAATGAATGCTTGGCAAAAAATAGTTAATTTTGATGCAAGACGTTCTGAAACCAATCAGCAAATTACTCAAAATGCTTAACTCGCCGAGAAAATCACTTTTGTTCCACAATGAATGTCTGGCAAAAAATAGTTAATTGTGATGCAAGCCGTTCTGAAACCAATCGGCAAATTACTCAAAATACTCAACTCGCCGAGAAAATCACTTTTTTCCCCACAATGAATGTCTGGCAAAAAATAATAAATTTCAATGCAAGCCGTTCTGAAACCAATCGGCAAATTACTCAAAATGCTTAACTCGCCGAGAAAATCACTTTTCTCCCCACAATGAATGTCTGGCAAAAAATAGTAAATTTCAATGCAAGCCGTTCTGAAACCAATCGGCAAATTACTCAAAATGCTTAACTCGCCGAGAAAATCACTTTTGTTCCACAATGAATGTCTGGCAAATAATAGTTCATTTTGATGCAAGCCGTTCTGAAACCAATCGGCAAAATGCTTAACGCGACGAGAAAATCACTTTTTTCCCACAATGAATGTCTGGCAAAAAATAGTTTATTTTGATGCAAGCCGTTCTGAAACCAATCGGCAAATTACTCAAAATGCTTAACTCGCCGAGAAAATCACTTTCTTTCCACGATGAATGTCTGGCATAAAATAGTAAATTTTAATGCAAGCCGTTCTGAAACCAATCGGCAAATTACTCAAAATGCTTAACTCGCCGAGAAAATCACTGTTGTTCCACAATGAATGCCTGGCAAAAAATATTAAATTTCAATGCAAATTACTCAAAATGCTTAACGCGCCGAGAAAATCACTTTTTTCCCACAATGAATGTCTGGCAAAAAATAGTAAATTTCAATGCAAGCCGTTCTGAAACCAATCGGCACATTTCTCAAAATGCTTAACTCGCCGAGAAAATCACTTTTTTCCCCACAATGAATGTCTTGGCAATAAATAGTTAATTTTGATGCAAGACGTTCTGAAACCAATCGGCAAATCACTCAAAATGCTTAACTCGCCGAGAAAATCACTTTTGTTCCACAATGAATGTCTGGCAAAAAAAAGTTCATTTTGAGGCAAGCCGTTCTGAAACCAATCGGCAAATTAATCAAAATGCTTAACTCGCCGAGAAAATCACTTTTGTTCCACAATGAATGCCTGGCAAAAAATAGTTAATTTTGATGCAAGATGTTCTGAAACCAATCGGCAAATTACTCAAAATGCTTAAGTCGCCAAGAAAATCAGTTTTTCCCACAATGAATGCTTGGCAAAAAATAGTTAATTTTGATGCAAGACGTTCTGAAACCAATCAGCAAATTACTCAAAATGCTTAACTCGCCGAGAAAATCACTTTTGTTCCACAATGAATGTCTGGCAAAAAATAGTTAATTGTGATGCAAGCCGTTCTGAAACCAATCGGCAAATTACTCAAAATGCTCAACTCGCCGAGAAAATCACTTTTTTCCCCACAATGAATGTCTGGCAAAAAATAGTAAATTTCAATGCAAGCCGTTCTGAAACCAATCGGCAAATTACTCAAAATGCTTAACTCGCCGAGAAAATCACTTTTTTCCCCACAATGAATGTCTGGCAAAAAATAGTAAATTTCAATGCAAGCCGTTCTGAAACCAATCGGCAAATTACTCAAAATGCTTAACTCGCCGAGAAAATCACTTTTGTTCCACAATGAATGTCTGGCAAATAATAGTTCATTTTGATGCAAGCCGTTCTGAAACCAATCGGCAAAATGCTTAACGCGACGAGAAAATCACTTTTTTCCCACAATGAATGCCTGGCAAAAAATAGTTTATTTTGATGCAAGACGTTCTGAAACCAATCGGCAAATTACTCAAAATGCTTAACGCGCCGAGAAAATCACTTTTCCCCCCTCAATGAATGGTTGGCCAAAAATAGTAAATTTCAATGCAAGCCGTTCTGAAACCAATCGGCAAATTACTCAAAATGCTTAACTCGCCGAGAAAATCACTTTCTTTCCACGATGAATGTCTGGCATAAAATAGTAAATTTTAATGCAAGCCGTTCTGAAACCAATCGGCAAATTACTCAAAATGCTTAACTCGCCGAGAAAATCACTGTTGTTCCACAATGAATGCCTGGCAAAAAATATTAAATTTCAATGCAAGCCGTTCTGAAACCAATCGGCAAAATGCTTAACGCGCCGAGAAAATCACTTTTTCCCCACAATGAATGTCTGTCAAAAAATAGTTCATTTTGATGCAAGACGTTCTGAAACCAATCGGCAAATTACTCAAAATGCTTAACTCGCCTATAAAATCAGTTTTTTCCCACAATGAATGGCTGGCAAAAAATAGTTCATTTTGATGCAAGCAGTTCTGAATCCAATCGGCAAATTACTCAAAATGCTTAACGCGCCGAGAAAATCACTTTTTTCCCACAATGAATGTCTGGCAAAAAATAGTAAATTTCAATGCAAGCCGTTCTGAAACCAATCGGCACATTTCTCCAGATGCTTAACTCGCCGAGAAAATCACTGTTGTTCCACAATGAATGCCTGGCAAAAAATATTAAATTTCAATGCAAATTACTCAAAATGCTTAACGCGCCGAGAAAATCACTTTTTTCCCACAATGAATGTCTGGCAAAAAATAGTAAATTTCAATGCAAGCCGTTCTGAAACCAATCGGCACATTTCTCAAAATGCTTAACTCGCCGAGAAAATCACTTTTTTCCCCACAATGAATGTCTTGGCAATAAATAGTTAATTTTGATGCAAGACGTTCTGAAACCAATCGGCAAATCACTCAAAATGCTTAACTCGCCGAGAAAATCACTTTTGTTCCACAATGAATGTCTGGCAAAAAAAAGTTCATTTTGAGGCAAGCCGTTCTGAAACCAATCGGCAAATTACGCAAAATGCTTAACTCGCCGAGAAAATCACTTTTGTTCCACAATGAATGCCTGGCAAAAAATAGTTAATTTTGATGCAAGATGTTCTGAAACCAATCGGCAAATTACTCAAAATGCATAAGTCGCCAAGAAAATCAGTTTTTCCCACAATGAATGCTTGGCAAAAAATAGTTAATTTTGATGCAAGACGTTCTGAAACCAATCAGCAAATTACTCAAAATGCTTAACTCGCCGAGAAAATCACTTTTGTTCCACAATGAATGTCTGGCAAAAAATAGTTAATTGTGATGCAAGCCGTTCTGAAACCAATCGGCAAATTACTCAAAATGCTCAACTCGCCGAGAAAATCACTTTTTTCCCCACAATGAATGTCTGGCAAAAAATAGTAAATTTCAATGCAAGCCGTTCTGAAACCAATCGGCAAATTACTCAAAATACTTAACTCGCCGAGAAAATCACTTTTGTTCCACAATGAATGTCTGGCAAATAATAGTTCATTTTGATGCAAGCCGTTCTGAAACCAATCGGCAAAATGCTTAACGCGACGAGAAAATCACTTTTTTCCCACAATGAATGTCTGGCAAAAAATAGTAAATTTCAATGCAAGCCGTTCTGAAACCAATCGGCAAATTACTCAAAATGCTTAACTCGCCGAGAAAATCACTTTTTTCCCCACAATGAATGTCTGGCAAAAAATAGTAAATTTCAATGCAAGCCGTTCTGAAACCAATCGGCAAATTACTCAAAATGCTTAAGTCGCCGAGAAAATCACTTTTGTTCCACAATGAATGTCTGGCAAATAATAGTTCATTTTGATGCAAGCCGTTCTGAAACCAATCGGCAAAAGGTTAACGCGACGAGAAAATCACTTTTTTCCCACAATGAATGTCTGGCAAAAAATAGTAAATTTCAATGCAAGCCGTTCTGAAACCAATCGGCAAATTACTCAAAATGCTTAACGCGCCGAGAAAATCACTTTTCCCCCCTCAATGAATGGTTGGCCAAAAATAGTAAATTACAATGCAAGCCGTTCTGAAACCAATCGGCAAATTACTCAAAATGCTTAACTCGCCGAGAAAATCACTTTCTTTCCACGATGAATGTCTGGCAAAAAATAGTAAATTTCAATGCAAGCCGTTCTGAAACCAATCGGCAAAATGCTTAACTCGCCGAGAAAATCACTTTTGTTCCACAATGAATGTCTGGCAAAAAATAGTTCATTTTGATGCAAGCCGTTCTGAAACCAATCGGCAAATTACTCAAAATGCTTAACTCGCCGAGATAATCACTTTTTTCCCACAATGAATGTTTGGCAATAAATAGTTAATTTTGATGCAAGACGTTCTGAAACCAATCGGCAAATTACTCAAAATGCTTAACTTGCCGAGAAAACCACTTTTGTTCCACAATGAATGCCTGGCAAAAAATAGTTCATTTTGATGCAAGCCGTTCTGAAACCAATCGGCACATTTCTCAAAATGCTTAACTCGCCGAGAAAATCACTTTTTTCCCACAATGAATGTCTTGCGAATAAATAGTTAATTTTGATGCAAGACGTTCTGAAACCAATCGGCAAATCACTCAAAATGCTTAACTCGCCGAGAAAATCACTTTTGTTCCACAATGAATGTCTGTCAAAAAAAAGTTCATTTTGAGGCAAGCCGTTCTGAAACCAATCGGCAAATTACTCAAAATGATTAAGTCGCCGAGAAAATTACTTTTGTTCCACAATGAATGCCTGGCAAAAAATAGTTAATTTTGATGCAAGATGTTCTGAAACCAATCGGCAAATAACTCAAAATGCTTAAGTCGCCAAGAAAATCAGTTTTTCCCACAATGAATGCTTGGCAAAAAATAGTTAATTTTGATGCAAGACGTTCTGAAACCAATCAGCAAATTACTCAAAATGCTTAACTCGCCGAGAAAATCACTTTTGTTCCACAATGAATGTCTGGCAAAAAATAGTTAATTGTGATGCAAGCCGTTCTGAAACCAATCGGCAAATTACTCAAAATACTCAACTCGCCGAGAAAATCACTTTTTCCCCACAACGAATGTCTGGCAAAAAATAATAAATTTCAATGCAAGCCGTTCTGAAACCAATCGGCAAATTACTCAAAATGCTTAACTCGCCGAGAAAATCACTTTTCTCCCCACAATGAATGTCTGGCAAAAAATAGTAAATTTCAATGCAAGCCGTTCTGAAACCAATCGGCAAATTACTCAAAATGCTTAACTCGCCGAGAAAATCACTTTTGTTCCACAATGAATGTCTGGCAAATAATAGTTCATTTTGATGCAAGCCGTTCTGAAACCAATCGGCAAAATGCTTAACGCGCCGAGAAAATCACTTTTTCCCCACAATGAATGTCTGTCAAAAAATAGTTCATTTCGATGCAAGACGTTCTGAAACCAATCGGCAAATTACTCAAAATGCTTAACTCGCCTATAAAATCAGTTTTTTCCCACAATGAATGGCTGGCAAAAAATAGTTCATTTTGATGCAAGCAGTTCTGAATCCAATCGGCAAATTACTCAAAATGCTTAACGCGCCGAGAAAATCACTTTTTTCCCACAATGAATGTCTGGCCAAAAATAGTAAATTTCAATGCAAGCCGTTCTGAAACCAATCGGCACATTTCTCAAAATGCTTAACTCGCCGAGAAAATCACTTTTGTTCCACAATGAATGCCTGGCAAAAAATAGTTAATTGTGATGCAAGCCGTTCTGAAACCAATCGGCAAATTACTCAAAATGCTTAACGCGCCGAGAAAATCACTTTTTCCCCACAATGAATGTCTGGCAAAAAATAGTTAATTTTGATGCAAGACGTTCTGAAACCAATCGGCAAATTACTCAAAATGCTTAACTCGCCGAGAAAATCACTGTTGTTCCACAATGAATGCCTGGCAAAAAATAGTAAATTTCAATGCAAGCCGTTCAGAAACCAATCGGCAAAATGCTTAACGCGCCGAGAAAATCACTTTTTCCCCACAATGAATGTCTGGCAAAAAATAGTTCATTTTGATGCAAGCCGTTCTGAAACCAATCGGCAAATTACTCAAATTGCTTAACTCGCCGAGAAAATCACTGTTGTTCCACAATGAATGCCTGGCAAAAAATAGTAAATTTCAATGCAAGCCGTTCAGAAACCAATCGGCAAAATGCTTAACGCGCCGAGAAAATCACTTTTGTCCCACAATGAATGTCTTGGCAATAAATAGTTAATTTTGGCGCAAGACGTTCTGAAACCAATCGGCAAATTACTCAAAATGCTTAACTCGCCGAGAACATCACTTTTGTTCCACAATGAATGTCTGGCAAAAAAAAGTTCATTTTGATGCCAGCCGTTCTGAAACCAATCGGCAAATTACTCAAAATGCTTAACTCGCCGAGAAAATCACTTTTGTTCCACAATGAATGCCTGGCAAAAAATAGTTAATTGTGATGCAAGCCGTTCTGAAACCAATCGGCAAATTACTCAAAATGCTTAACGCGCCGAGAAAATCACTTTTTTCCCTCAATGAATGTCTTGGCAATAAATAGTTAATTTTGATGCAAGACGTTCTGAAACCAATCGGCAAATTACTCAAAATGCTTAACTCGCCGAGAAAATCACTTTTGTTCCACAATGAATGTCTGGCAAAAAATAGTTCATTTTGATGCAAGCCGTTCTGAAACCAATCGGCAAAATGCTTAACGCGACGAGAAAATCACTTTTTTCCCACAATGAATGTCTGGCAAAAATTAGTTAATTTTGATGCAAGACGTTCTGAAACCAATCGGCAAATTACTCAAAATGCTTAACGCGCCGAGAAAATCACTTTTCCCCCCTCAATGAATGGTTGGCCAAAAATAGTAAATTTCAATGCAAGCCGTTCTGAAACCAATCGGCAAATTACTCAAAATGCTTAACTCGCCGAGAAAATCACTTTCTTTCCACGATGAATGTTGGCATAAAATAGTAAATTTTAATGCAAGCCGTTCTGAACCCAATCGGCAAATTACTCAAAATGCTTAAGTCGCCGAGAAAATCACTGTTGTTTCACAATGAATGCCTGGCAAAAAATAGTAAATTTCAATACAAGCCGTTCTGAAACCAATCGGCAAAATGCTTAACTCGCCGAGAAAATCACTTTTGTTCCACAATGAATGTCTGGCAAAAAATAGTTCATTTTGATGCAAGCCGTTCTGAAACCAATCGGCAAATTACTCAAAATGCTTAACTCGCCGAGATAATCACTTTTTTCCCACAATGAATGTTTGGCAATAAATAGTTAATTTTGATGCAAGACGTTCTGAAACCAATCGGCAAATTACTCAAAATGCTTAACTTGCCGAGAAAACCACTTTTGTTCCACAATGAATGCCTGGCAAAAAATAGTTCATTTTGATGCAAGCCGTTCTGAAACCAATCGGCAAAATGCTTAACGCGACGAGAAAATCACTTTTTTCCCACAATGAATGTCTGGCAAAAATTAGTTAATTTTGATGCAAGACGTTCTGAAACCAATCGGCAAATTACTCAAAATGCTTAACGCGCCGAGAAAATCACTTTTCCCCCCTCAATGAATGGTTGGCCAAAAATAGTAAATTTCAATGCAAGCCGTTCTGAAACCAATCGGCAAATTACTCAAAATGCTTAACTCGCCGAGAAAATCACTTTCTTTCCACGATGAATGTTGGCATAAAATAGTAAATTTTAATGCAAGCCGTTCTGAACCCAATCGGCAAATTACTCAAAATGCTTAAGTCGCCGAGAAAATCACTGTTGTTTCACAATGAATGCCTGGCAAAAAATAGTAAATTTCAATGCAAGCCGTTCTGAAACCAATCGGCAAAATGCTTAACTCGCCGAGAAAATCACTTTTGTTCCACAATGAATGTCTGGCAAAAAATAGTTCATTTTGATGCAAGCCGTTCTGAAACCAATCGGCAAATTACTCAAAATGCTTAACTCGCCGAGATAATCACTTTTTTCCCACAATGAATGTTTGGCAATAAATAGTTAATTTTGATGCAAGACGTTCTGAAACCAATCGGCAAATTACTCAAAATGCTTAACTTGCCGAGAAAACCACTTTTGTTCCACAATGAATGCCTGGCAAAAAATAGTTCATTTTGATGCAAGCCGTTCTGAAACCAATCGGCACATTTCTCAAAATGCTTAACTCGCCGAGAAAATCACTTTTTTCCCACAATGAATGTCTTGGCAATAAATAGTTAATTTTGATGCAAGACGTTCTGAAACCAATCGGCAAATCACTCAAAATGCTTAACTCGCCGAGAAAATCACTTTTGTTCCACAATGAATGCCTGGCAAAAAATAGTTAATTTTGATGCAAGATGTTCTGAAACCAATCGGCAAATTACTCAAAATGCTTAAGTCGCCAAGAAAATCAGTTTTTCCCACAATGAATGCTTGGCAAAAAATAGTTAATTTTGATGCAAGACGTTCTGAAGCCAATCAGCAAATTACTCAAAATGCTTAACTCGCCGAGAAAATCACTTTTGTTCCACAATGAATGTCTGGCAAAAAATAGTTAATTGTGATGCAAGCCGTTCTGAAACCAATCGGCAAATTACTCAAAATACTCAACTCGCCGAGAAAATCACTTTTTTCCCCACAATGAATGTCTGGCAAAAAATAATAAATTTCAATGCAAGCCGTTCTGAAACCAATCGGCAAATTACTCAAAATGCTTAACTCGCCGAGAAAATCACTTTTCTCCCCACAATGAATGTCTGGCAAAAAATAGTAAATTTCAATGCAAGCCGTTCTGAAACCAATCGGCAAATTACTCAAAATGCTTAACTCGCCGAGAAAATCACTTTTGTTCCACAATGAATGTCTGGCAAATAATAGTTCATTTTGATGCAAGCCGTTCTGAAACCAATCGGCAAAATGCTTAACGCGACGAGAAAATCACTTTTTTCCCACAATGAATGTCTGGCAAAAAATAGTTTATTTTGATGCAAGCCGTTCTGAAACCAATCGGCAAATTACTCAAAATGCTTAACTCGCCGAGAAAATCACTTTCTTTCCACGATGAATGTCTGGCATAAAATAGTAAATTTTAATGCAAGCCGTTCTGAAACCAATCGGCAAATTACTCAAAATGCTTAACTCGCCGAGAAAATCACTGTTGTTCCACAATGAATGCCTGGCAAAAAATATTAAATTTCAATGCAAATTACTCAAAATGCTTAACGCGCCGAGAAAATCACATTTTTCCCACAATGAATGTCTGGCAAAAAATAGTAAATTTCAATGCAAGCCGTTCTGAAACCAATCGGCACATTTCTCAAAATGCTTAACTCGCCGAGAAAATCACTTTTGTTCCACAATGAATGCCTGGCAAAAAATAGTTAATTTTGATGCAAGATGTTCTGAAACCAATCGGCAAATTACTCAAAATGCTTAAGTCGCCAAGAAAATCAGTTTTTCCCACAATGAATGCTTGGCAAAAAATAGTTAATTTTGATGCAAGACGTTCTGAAACCAATCAGCAAATTACTCAAAATGCTTAACTCGCCGAGAAAATCACTTTTGTTCCACAATGAATGTCTGGCAAAAAATAGTTAATTGTGATGCAAGCCGTTCTGAAACCAATCGGCAAATTACTCAAAATGCTCAACTCGCCGAGAAAATCACTTTTTTCCCCACAATGAATGTCTGGCAAAAAATAGTAAATTTCAATGCAAGCCGTTCTGAAACCAATCGGCAAATTACTCAAAATGCTTAACTCGCCGAGAAAATCACTTTTTTCCCCACAATGAATGTCTGGCAAAAAATAGTAAATTTCAATGCAAGCCGTTCTGAAACCAATCGGCAAATTACTCAAAATGCTTAACTCGCCGAGAAAATCACTTTTGTTCCACAATGAATGTCTGGCAAATAATAGTTCATTTTGATGCAAGCCGTTCAGAAACCAATCGGCAAAATGCTTAACGCGACGAGAAAATCACTTTTTTCCCACAATGAATGTCTGGCAAAAAATAGTTTATTTTGATGCAAGACGTTCTGAAACCAATCGGCAAATTACTCAAAATGCTTAACGCGCCGAGAAAATCACTTTTCCCCCCTCAATGAATGGTTGGCCAAAAATAGTAAATTTCAATGCAAGCCGTTCTGAAACCAATCGGCAAATTACTCAAAATGCTTAACTCGCCGAGAAAATCACTTTCTTTCCACGATGAATGTCTGGCATAAAATAGTAAATTTTAATGCAAGCCGTTCTGAAACCAATCGGCAAATTACTCAAAATGCTTAACTCGCCGAGAAAATCACTGTTGTTCCACAATGAATGCCTGGCAAAAAATATTAAATTTCAATGCAAGCCGTTCTGAAACCAATCGGCAAAATGCTTAACGCGCCGAGAAAATCACTTTTTCCCCACAATGAATGTCTGTCAAAAAATAGTTCATTTTGATGCAAGACGTTCTGAAACCAATCGGCAAATTACTCAAAATGCTTAACTCGCCTATAAAATCAGTTTTTTCCCACAATGAATGGCTGGCAAAAAATAGTTCATTTTGATGCAAGCAGTTCTGAATCCAATCGGCAAATTACTCAAAATGCTTAACGCGCCGAGAAAATCACTTTTTTCCCACAATGAATGTCTGGCAAAAAATAGTAAATTTCAATGCAAGCCGTTCTGAAACCAATCGGCACATTTCTCCAGATGCTTAACTCGCCGAGAAAATCACTGTTGTTCCACAATGAATGCCTGGCAAAAAATATTAAATTTCAATGCAAATTACTCAAAATGCTTAACGCGCCGAGAAAATCACTTTTTTCCCACAATGAATGTCTGGCAAAAAATAGTAAATTTCAATGCAAGCCGTTCTGAAACCAATCGGCACATTTCTCAAAATGCTTAACTCGCCGAGAAAATCACTTTTTTCCCCACAATGAATGTCTTGGCAATAAATAGTTAATTTTGATGCAAGACGTTCTGAAACCAATCGGCAAATTACTCAAAATGCTTAACTCGCCGAGAAAATCACTTTCTTTCCACGATGAATGTTGGCATAAAATAGTAAATTTTAATGCAAGCCGTTCTGAACCCAATCGGCAAATTACTCAAAATGCTTAAGTCGCCGAGAAAATCACTGTTGTTTCACAATGAATGCCTGGCAAAAAATAGTAAATTTCAATGCAAGCCGTTCTGAAACCAATCGGCAAAATGCTTAACTCGCCGAGAAAATCACTTTTGTTCCACAATGAATGTCTGGCAAAAAATAGTTCATTTTGATGCAAGCCGTTCTGAAACCAATCGGCAAATTACTCAAAATGCTTAACTCGCCGAGATAATCACTTTTTTCCCACAATGAATGTTTGGCAATAAATAGTTAATTTTGATGCAAGACGTTCTGAAACCAATCGGCAAATTACTCAAAATGCTTAACTTGCCGAGAAAACCACTTTTGTTCCACAATGAATGCCTGGCAAAAAATAGTTCATTTTGATGCAAGCCGTTCTGAAACCAATCGGCAAAATGCTTAACGCGACGAGAAAATCACTTTTTTCCCACAATGAATGTCTGGCAAAAATTAGTTAATTTTGATGCAAGACGTTCTGAAACCAATCGGCAAATTACTCAAAATGCTTAACGCGCCGAGAAAATCACTTTTCCCCCCTCAATGAATGGTTGGCCAAAAATAGTAAATTTCAATGCAAGCCGTTCTGAAACCAATCGGCAAATTACTCAAAATGCTTAACTCGCCGAGAAAATCACTTTCTTTCCACGATGAATGTTGGCATAAAATAGTAAATTTTAATGCAAGCCGTTCTGAACCCAATCGGCAAATTACTCAAAATGCTTAAGTCGCCGAGAAAATCACTGTTGTTTCACAATGAATGCCTGGCAAAAAATAGTAAATTTCAATGCAAGCCGTTCTGAAACCAATCGGCAAAATGCTTAACTCGCCGAGAAAATCACTTTTGTTCCACAATGAATGTCTGGCAAAAAATAGTTCATTTTGATGCAAGCCGTTCTGAAACCAATCGGCAAATTACTCAAAATGCTTAACTCGCCGAGATAATCACTTTTTTCCCACAATGAATGTTTGGCAATAAATAGTTAATTTTGATGCAAGACGTTCTGAAACCAATCGGCAAATTACTCAAAATGCTTAACTTGCCGAGAAAACCACTTTTGTTCCACAATGAATGCCTGGCAAAAAATAGTTCATTTTGATGCAAGCCGTTCTGAAACCAATCGGCACATTTCTCAAAATGCTTAACTCGCCGAGAAAATCACTTTTTCCCACAATGAATGTCTTGGCAATAAATAGTTAATTTTGATGCAAGACGTTCTGAAACCAATCGGCAAATCACTCAAAATGCTTAACTCGCCGAGAAAATCACTTTTGTTCCACAATGAATGCCTGGCAAAAAATAGTTAATTTTGATGCAAGATGTTCTGAAACCAATCGGCAAATTACTCAAAATGCTTAAGTCGCCAAGAAAATCAGTTTTTCCCACAATGAATGCTTGGCAAAAAATAGTTAATTTTGATGCAAGACGTTCTGAAGCCAATCAGCAAATTACTCAAAATGCTTAACTCGCCGAGAAAATCACTTTTGTTCCACAATGAATGTCTGGCAAAAAATAGTTAATTGTGATGCAAGCCGTTCTGAAACCAATCGGCAAATTACTCAAAATACTCAACTCGCCGAGAAAATCACTTTTTTCCCCACAATGAATGTCTGGCAAAAAATAATAAATTTCAATGCAAGCCGTTCTGAAACCAATCGGCAAATTACTCAAAATGCTTAACTCGCCGAGAAAATCACTTTTCTCCCCACAATGAATGTCTGGCAAAAAATAGTAAATTTCAATGCAAGCCGTTCTGAAACCAATCGGCAAATTACTCAAAATGCTTAACTCGCCGAGAAAATCACTTTTGTTCCACAATGAATGTCTGGCAAATAATAGTTCATTTTGATGCAAGCCGTTCTGAAACCAATCGGCAAAATGCTTAACGCGACGAGAAAATCACTTTTTTCCCACAATGAATGTCTGGCAAAAAATAGTTTATTTTGATGCAAGCCGTTCTGAAACCAATCGGCAAATTACTCAAAATGCTTAACTCGCCGAGAAAATCACTTTCTTTCCACGATGAATGTCTGGCATAAAATAGTAAATTTTAATGCAAGCCGTTCTGAAACCAATCGGCAAATTACTCAAAATGCTTAACTCGCCGAGAAAATCACTGTTGTTCCACAATGAATGCCTGGCAAAAAATATTAAATTTCAATGCAAATTACTCAAAATGCTTAACGCGCCGAGAAAATCACTTTTTTCCCACAATGAATGTCTGGCAAAAAATAGTAAATTTCAATGCAAGCCGTTCTGAAACCAATCGGCACATTTCTCAAAATGCTTAACTCGCCGAGAAAATCACTTTTTTCCCCACAATGAATGTCTTGGCAATAAATAGTTAATTTTGATGCAAGACGTTCTGAAACCAATCGGCAAATCACTCAAAATGCTTAACTCGCCGAGAAAATCACTTTTGTTCCACAATGAATGTCTGGCAAAAAAAAGTTCATTTTGAGGCAAGCCGTTCTGAAACCAATCGGCAAATTAATCAAAATGCTTAACTCGCCGAGAAAATCACTTTTGTTCCACAATGAATGCCTGCCAAAAAATAGTTAATTTTGATGCAAGATGTTCTGAAACCAATCGGCAAATTACTCAAAATGCTTAAGTCGCCAAGAAAATCAGTTTTTCCCACAATGAATGCTTGGCAAAAAATAGTTAATTTTGATGCAAGACGTTCTGAAACCAATCAGCAAATTACTCAAAATGCTTAACTCGCCGAGAAAATCACTTTTGTTCCACAATGAATGTCTGGCAAAAAATAGTTAATTGTGATGCAAGCCGTTCTGAAACCAATCGGCAAATTACTCAAAATGCTCAACTCGCCGAGAAAATCACTTTTTTCCCCACAATGAATGTCTGGCAAAAAATAGTAAATTTCAATGCAAGCCGTTCTGAAACCAATCGGCAAATTACTCAAAATGCTTAACTCGCCGAGAAAATCACTTTTTTCCCCACAATGAATGTCTGGCAAAAAATAGTAAATTTCAATGCAAGCCGTTCTGAAACCAATCGGCAAATTACTCAAAATGCTTAACTCGCCGAGAAAATCACTTTTGTTCCACAATGAATGTCTGGCAAATAATAGTTCATTTTGATGCAAGCCGTTCTGAAACCAATCGGCAAAATGCTTAACGCGACGAGAAAATCACTTTTTTCCCACAATGAATGTCTGGCAAAAAATAGTTTATTTTGATGCAAGACGTTCTGAAACCAATCGGCAAATTACTCAAAATGCTTAACGCGCCGAGAAAATCACTTTTCCCCCCTCAATGAATGGTTGGCCAAAAATAGTAAATTTCAATGCAAGCCGTTCTGAAACCAATCGGCAAATTACTCAAAATGCTTAACTCGCCGAGAAAATCACTTTCTTTCCACGATGAATGTCTGGCATAAAATAGTAAATTTTAATGCAAGCCGTTCTGAAACCAATCGGCAAATTACTCAAAATGCTTAACTCGCCGAGAAAATCACTGTTGTTCCACAATGAATGCCTGGCAAAAAATATTAAATTTCAATGCAAGCCGTTCTGAAACCAATCGGCAAAATGCTTAACGCGCCGAGAAAATCACTTTTTCCCCACAATGAATGTCTGTCAAAAAATAGTTCATTTTGATGCAAGACGTTCTGAAACCAATCGGCAAATTACTCAAAATGCTTAACTCGCCTATAAAATCAGTTTTTTCCCACAATGAATGGCTGGCAAAAAATAGTTCATTTTGATGCAAGCAGTTCTGAATCCAATCGGCAAATTACTCAAAATGCTTAACGCGCCGAGAAAATCACTTTTTTCCCACAATGAATGTCTGGCAAAAAATAGTAAATTTCAATGCAAGCCGTTCTGAAACCAATCGGCACATTTCTCCAGATGCTTAACTCGCCGAGAAAATCACTGTTGTTCCACAATGAATGCCTGGCAAAAAATATTAAATTTCAATGCAAATTACTCAAAATGCTTAACGCGCCGAGAAAATCACTTTTTTCCCACAATGAATGTCTGGCAAAAAATAGTAAATTTCAATGCAAGCCGTTCTGAAACCAATCGGCACATTTCTCAAAATGCTTAACTCGCCGAGAAAATCACTTTTTTCCCCACAATGAATGTCTTGGCAATAAATAGTTAATTTTGATGCAAGACGTTCTGAAACCAATCGGCAAATCACTCAAAATGCTTAACTCGCCGAGAAAATCACTTTTGTTCCACAATGAATGTCTGGCAAAAAAAAGTTCATTTTGAGGCAAGCCGTTCTGAAACCAATCGGCAAATTACGCAAAATGCTTAACTCGCCGAGAAAATCACTTTTGTTCCACAATGAATGCCTGGCAAAAAATAGTTAATTTTGATGCAAGATGTTCTGAAACCAATCGGCAAATTACTCAAAATGCATAAGTCGCCAAGAAAATCAGTTTTTCCCACAATGAATGCTTGGCAAAAAATAGTTAATTTTGATGCAAGACGTTCTGAAACCAATCAGCAAATTACTCAAAATGCTTAACTCGCCGAGAAAATCACTTTTGTTCCACAATGAATGTCTGGCAAAAAATAGTTAATTGTGATGCAAGCCGTTCTGAAACCAATCGGCAAATTACTCAAAATGCTCAACTCGCCGAGAAAATCACTTTTTTCCCCACAATGAATGTCTGGCAAAAAATAGTAAATTTCAATGCAAGCCGTTCTGAAACCAATCGGCAAATTACTCAAAATACTTAACTCGCCGAGAAAATCACTTTTGTTCCACAATGAATGTCTGGCAAATAATAGTTCATTTTGATGCAAGCCGTTCTGAAACCAATCGGCAAAATGCTTAACGCGACGAGAAAATCACTTTTTTCCCACAATGAATGTCTGGCAAAAAATAGTAAATTTCAATGCAAGCCGTTCTGAAACCAATCGGCAAATTACTCAAAATGCTTAACTCGCCGAGAAAATCACTTTTTTCCCCACAATGAATGTCTGGCAAAAAATAGTAAATTTCAATGCAAGCCGTTCTGAAACCAATCGGCAAATTACTCAAAATGCTTAAGTCGCCGAGAAAATCACTTTTGTTCCACAATGAATGTCTGGCAAATAATAGTTCATTTTGATGCAAGCCGTTCTGAAACCAATCGGCAAAAGGTTAACGCGACGAGAAAATCACTTTTTTCCCACAATGAATGTCTGGCAAAAAATAGTAAATTTCAATGCAAGCCGTTCTGAAACCAATCGGCAAATTACTCAAAATGCTTAACGCGCCGAGAAAATCACTTTTCCCCCCTCAATGAATGGTTGGCCAAAAATAGTAAATTACAATGCAAGCCGTTCTGAAACCAATCGGCAAATTACTCAAAATGCTTAACTCGCCGAGAAAATCACTTTCTTTCCACGATGAATGTCTGGCAAAAAATAGTAAATTTCAATGCAAGCCGTTCTGAAACCAATCGGCAAAATGCTTAACTCGCCGAGAAAATCACTTTTGTTCCACAATGAATGTCTGGCAAAAAATAGTTCATTTTGATGCAAGCCGTTCTGAAACCAATCGGCAAATTACTCAAAATGCTTAACTCGCCGAGATAATCACTTTTTTCCCACAATGAATGTTTGGCAATAAATAGTTAATTTTGATGCAAGACGTTCTGAAACCAATCGGCAAATTACTCAAAATGCTTAACTTGCCGAGAAAACCACTTTTGTTCCACAATGAATGCCTGGCAAAAAATAGTTCATTTTGATGCAAGCCGTTCTGAAACCAATCGGCACATTTCTCAAAATGCTTAACTCGCCGAGAAAATCACTTTTTTCCCACAATGAATGTCTTGGGAATAAATAGTTAATTTTGATGCAAGACGTTCTGAAACCAATCGGCAAATCACTCAAAATGCTTAACTCGCCGAGAAAATCACTTTTGTTCCACAATGAATGTCTGGCAAAAAAAAGTTCATTTTCAGGCAAGCCGTTCTGAAACCAATCGGCAAATTACTCAAAATGATTAAGTCGCCGAGAAAATTACTTTTGTTCCACAATGAATGCCTGGCAAAAAATAGTTAATTTTGATGCAAGATGTTCTGAAACCAATCGGCAAATAACTCAAAATGCTTAAGTCGCCAAGAAAATCAGTTTTTCCCACAATGAATGCTTGGCAAAAAATAGTTAATTTTGATGCAAGACGTTCTGAAACCAATCAGCAAATTACTCAAAATGCTTAACTCGCCGAGAAAATCACTTTTGTTCCACAATGAATGTCTGGCAAAAAATAGTTAATTGTGATGCAAGCCGTTCTGAAACCAATCGGCAAATTACTCAAAATACTCAACTCGCCGAGAAAATCACTTTTTCCCCACAACGAATGTCTGGCAAAAAATAATAAATTTCAATGCAAGCCGTTCTGAAACCAATCGGCAAATTACTCAAAATGCTTAACTCGCCGAGAAAATCACTTTTCTCCCCACAATGAATGTCTGGCAAAAAATAGTAAATTTCAATGCAAGCCGTTCTGAAACCAATCGGCAAATTACTCAAAATGCTTAACTCGCCGAGAAAATCACTTTTGTTCCACAATGAATGTCTGGCAAATAATAGTTCATTTTGATGCAAGCCGTTCTGAAACCAATCGGCAAAATGCTTAACGCGCCGAGAAAATCACTTTTTCCCCACAATGAATGTCTGTCAAAAAATAGTTCATTTCGATGCAAGACGTTCTGAAACCAATCGGCAAATTACTCAAAATGCTTAACTCGCCTATAAAATCAGTTTTTTCCCACAATGAATGGCTGGCAAAAAATAGTTCATTTTGATGCAAGCAGTTCTGAATCCAATCGGCAAATTACTCAAAATGCTTAACGCGCCGAGAAAATCACTTTTTTCCCACAATGAATGTCTGGCCAAAAATAGTAAATTTCAATGCAAGCCGTTCTGAAACCAATCGGCACATTTCTCAAAATGCTAAACTCGCCGAGAAAATCACTTTTGTTCCACAATGAATGCCTGGCAAAAAATAGTTAATTGTGATGCAAGCCGTTCTGAAACCAATCGGCAAATTACTCAAAATGCTTAACGCGCCGAGAAAATCACTTTTTCCCCACAATGAATGTCTGGCAAAAAATAGTTAATTTTGATGCAAGACGTTCTGAAACCAATCGGCAAATTACTCAAAATGCTTAACTCGCCGAGAAAATCACTGTTGTTCCACAATGAATGCCTGGCAAAAAATAGTAAATTTCAATGCAAGCCGTTCAGAAACCAATCGGCAAAATGCTTAACGCGCCGAGAAAATCACTTTTTCCCCACAATGAATGTCTGGCAAAAAATAGTTCATTTTGATGCAAGCCGTTCTGAAACCAATCGGCAAATTACTCAAATTGCTTAACTCGCCGAGAAAATCACTGTTGTTCCACAATGAATGCCTGGCAAAAAATAGTAAATTTCAATGCAAGCCGTTCAGAAACCAATCGGCAAAATGCTTAACGCGCCGAGAAAATCACTTTTGTCCCACAATGAATGTCTTGGCAATAAATAGTTAATTTTGGCGCAAGACGTTCTGAAACCAATCGGCAAATTACTCAAAATGCTTAACTCGCCGAGAACATCACTTTTGTTCCACAATGAATGTCTGGCAAAAAAAAGTTCATTTTGATGCCAGCCGTTCTGAAACCAATCGGCAAATTACTCAAAATGCTTAACTCGCCGAGAAAATCACTTTTGTTCCACAATGAATGCCTGGCAAAAAATAGTTAATTGTGATGCAAGCCGTTCTGAAACCAATCGGCAAATTACTCAAAATGCTTAACGCGCCGAGAAAATCACTTTTTTCCCCTCAATGAATGTCTTGGCAATAAATAGTTAATTTTGATGCAAGACGTTCTGAAACCAATCGGCAAATTACTCAAAATGCTTAACTCGCCGAGAAAATAACTTTTGTTCCACAATGAATGCCTGGCAAAAAATAGTTAATTGTGATGCAAGCCGTTCTGAAAGCAATCGGCAAATTACTCAAAATGCTTAACGCGCCGAGAAAATCACTTTTTCCCCCACAATGAATGTCTGGCAAAAAATAGTTAATTTTGATGCAAGATGTTCTGAAACCATTCGGCAAATTACTCAAAATGCTTAAGTCGCCAAGAAAATCAGTTTTTCCCACAATGAATGCTTGGCAAAAAATAGTTAATTTTGATGCAAGACGTTCTGAAACCAATCGGCAAATTACTCAAAATGCTTAACTCGCGGAGAAAATCACTTTTGTTCCACAATGAATGTCTGGCAAAAAATAGTTAATTGTGATGCAAGCCGTTCTGAAACCAATCGGCAAATTACTCAAAATGCTTAACTCGCCGAGAAAATCACTTTTTTCCCCACAATGAATGACTGGCAAAAAATAGTAAATTTCAATGCAAGCCGTTCTGAAACCAATCGGCAAATTACTCAAAATGCTTAACTCGCCGAGAAAATCACTTTTTTCCCACAATGAATGTCTGGCAAAAAATAGTAAATTTCAATGCAAGCCGTTCTGAAACCAATCGGCAAATTACTCAAAATGCTTAACTCGCCGAGAAAATCACTTTTGTTCCACAATGAATGTCTGGCAAAAAATAGTTCATTTTGATGCAAGCCGTTCTGAAACCAATCGGCAAAATGCTTAACGCGACGAGAAAATCACTTTTTTCCCACAATGAATGTCTGGCAAAAATTAGTTAATTTTGATGCAAGACGTTCTGAAACCAATCGGCAAATTACTCAAAATGCTTAACGCGCCGAGAAAATCACTTTTCCCCCCTCAATGAATGGTTGGCCAAAAATAGTAAATTTCAATGCAAGCCGTTCTGAAACCAATCGGCAAATTACTCAAAATGCTTAACTCGCCGAGAAAATCACTTTCTTTCCACGATGAATGTTGGCATAAAATAGTAAATTTTAATGCAAGCCGTTCTGAACCCAATCGGCAAATTACTCAAAATGCTTAAGTCGCCGAGAAAATCACTGTTGTTTCACAATGAATGCCTGGCAAAAAATAGTAAATTTCAATGCAAGCCGTTCTGAAACCAATCGGCAAAATGCTTAACTCGCCGAGAAAATCACTTTTGTTCCACAATGAATGTCTGGCAAAAAATAGTTCATTTTGATGCAAGCCGTTCTGAAACCAATCGGCAAATTACTCAAAATGCTTAACTCGACGAGATAATCACTTTTTTCCCACAATGAATGTTTGGCAATAAATAGTTAATTTTGATGCAAGACGTTCTGAAACCAATCGGCAAATTACTCAAAATGCTTAACTCGCCGAGAAAATCACTTTTGTTCCACAATGAATGTCTGGCAAAAAATAGTTCATTTTGATGCAAGCCGTTCTGAAACCAATCGGCAAAATGCTTAACGCGACGAGAAAATCACTTTTTTCCCACAATGAATGTCTGGCAAAAATTAGTTAATTTTGATGCAAGACGTTCTGAAACCAATCGGCAAATTACTCAAAATGCTTAACGCGCCGAGAAAATCACTTTTCCCCCCTCAATGAATGGTTGGCCAAAAATAGTAAATTTCAATGCAAGCCGTTCTGAAACCAATCGGCAAATTACTCAAAATGCTTAACTCGCCGAGAAAATCATTTTCTTTCCACGATGAATGTTGGCATAAAATAGTAAATTTTAATGCAAGCCGTTCTGAACCCAATCGGCAAATTACTCAAAATGCTTAAGTCGCCGAGAAAATCACTGTTGTTTCACAATGAATGCCTGGCAAAAAATAGTAAATTTCAATGCAAGCCGTTCTGAAACCAATCGGCAAAATGCTTAACTCGCCGAGAAAATCACTTTTGTTCCACAATGAATGTCTGGCAAAAAATAGTTCATTTTGATGCAAGCCGTTCTGAAACCAATCGGCAAATTACTGAAAATGCTTAACTCGCCGAGATAATCACTTTTTTCCCACAATGAATGTTTGGCAATAAATAGTTAATTTTGATGCAAGACGTTCTGAAACCAATCGGCAAATTACTCAAAATGCTTAACTTGCCGAGAAAACCACTTTTGTTCCACAATGAATGCCTGGCAAAAAATAGTTCATTTTGATGCAAGCCGTTCTGAAACCAATCGGCACATTTCTCAAAATGCTTAACTCGCCGAGAAAATCACTTTTTTCCCACAATGAATGTCTTGGGAATAAATAGTTAATTTTGATGCAAGACGTTCTGAAACCAATCGGCAAATCACTCAAAATGCTTAACTCGCCGAGAAAATCACTTTTGTTCCACAATGAATGTCTGGCAAAAAAAAGTTCATTTTCAGGCAAGCCGTTCTGAAACCAATCGGCAAATTACTCAAAATGATTAAGTCGCCGAGAAAATTACTTTTGTTCCACAATGAATGCCTGGCAAAAAATAGTTAATTTTGATGCAAGATGTTCTGAAACCAATCGGCAAATAACTCAAAATGCTTAAGTCGCCAAGAAAATCAGTTTTTCCCACAATGAATGCTTGGCAAAAAATAGTTAATTTTGATGCAAGACGTTCTGAAACCAATCAGCAAATTACTCAAAATGCTTAACTCGCCGAGAAAATCACTTTTGTTCCACAATGAATGTCTGGCAAAAAATAGTTAATTGTGATGCAAGCCGTTCTGAAACCAATCGGCAAATTACTCAAAATACTCAACTCGCCGAGAAAATCACTTTTTCCCCACAACGAATGTCTGGCAAAAAATAATAAATTTCAATGCAAGCCGTTCTGAAACCAATCGGCAAATTACTCAAAATGCTTAACTCGCCGAGAAAATCACTTTTCTCCCCACAATGAATGTCTGGCAAAAAATAGTAAATTTCAATGCAAGCCGTTCTGAAACCAATCGGCAAATTACTCAAAATGCTTAACTCGCCGAGAAAATCACTTTTGTTCCACAATGAATGTCTGGCAAATAATAGTTCATTTTGATGCAAGCCGTTCTGAAACCAATCGGCAAAATGCTTAACGCGCCGAGAAAATCACTTTTTCCCCACAATGAATGTCTGTCAAAAAATAGTTCATTTCGATGCAAGACGTTCTGAAACCAATCGGCAAATTACTCAAAATGCTTAACTCGCCTATAAAATCAGTTTTTTCCCACAATGAATGGCTGGCAAAAAATAGTTCATTTTGATGCAAGCAGTTCTGAATCCAATCGGCAAATTACTCAAAATGCTTAACGCGCCGAGAAAATCACTTTTTTCCCACAATGAATGTCTGGCCAAAAATAGTAAATTTCAATGCAAGCCGTTCTGAAACCAATCGGCACATTTCTCAAAATGCTAAACTCGCCGAGAAAATCACTTTTGTTCCACAATGAATGCCTGGCAAAAAATAGTTAATTGTGATGCAAGCCGTTCTGAAACCAATCGGCAAATTACTCAAAATGCTTAACGCGCCGAGAAAATCACTTTTTCCCCACAATGAATGTCTGGCAAAAAATAGTTAATTTTGATGCAAGACGTTCTGAAACCAATCGGCAAATTACTCAAAATGCTTAACTCGCCGAGAAAATCACTGTTGTTCCACAATGAATGCCTGGCAAAAAATAGTAAATTTCAATGCAAGCCGTTCAGAAACCAATCGGCAAAATGCTTAACGCGCCGAGAAAATCACTTTTTCCCCACAATGAATGTCTGGCAAAAAATAGTTCATTTTGATGCAAGCCGTTCTGAAACCAATCGGCAAATTACTCAAATTGCTTAACTCGCCGAGAAAATCACTGTTGTTCCACAATGAATGCCTGGCAAAAAATAGTAAATTTCAATGCAAGCCGTTCAGAAACCAATCGGCAAAATGCTTAACGCGCCGAGAAAATCACTTTTGTCCCACAATGAATGTCTTGGCAATAAATAGTTAATTTTGGCGCAAGACGTTCTGAAACCAATCGGCAAATTACTCAAAATGCTTAACTCGCCGAGAACATCACTTTTGTTCCACAATGAATGTCTGGCAAAAAAAAGTTCATTTTGATGCCAGCCGTTCTGAAACCAATCGGCAAATTACTCAAAATGCTTAACTCGCCGAGAAAATCACTTTTGTTCCACAATGAATGCCTGGCAAAAAATAGTTAATTGTGATGCAAGCCGTTCTGAAACCAATCGGCAAATTACTCAAAATGCTTAACGCGCCGAGAAAATCACTTTTTTCCCCTCAATGAATGTCTTGGCAATAAATAGTTAATTTTGATGCAAGACGTTCTGAAACCAATCGGCAAATTACTCAAAATGCTTAACTCGCCGAGAAAATAACTTTTGTTCCACAATGAATGCCTGGCAAAAAATAGTTAATTGTGATGCAAGCCGTTCTGAAAGCAATCGGCAAATTACTCAAAATGCTTAACGCGCCGAGAAAATCACTTTTTCCCCCACAATGAATGTCTGGCAAAAAATAGTTAATTTTGATGCAAGATGTTCTGAAACCATTCGGCAAATTACTCAAAATGCTTAAGTCGCCAAGAAAATCAGTTTTTCCCACAATGAATGCTTGGCAAAAAATAGTTAATTTTGATGCAAGACGTTCTGAAACCAATCGGCAAATTACTCAAAATGCTTAACTCGCGGAGAAAATCACTTTTGTTCCACAATGAATGTCTGGCAAAAAATAGTTAATTGTGATGCAAGCCGTTCTGAAACCAATCGGCAAATTACTCAAAATGCTTAACTCGCCGAGAAAATCACTTTTTTCCCCACAATGAATGACTGGCAAAAAATAGTAAATTTCAATGCAAGCCGTTCTGAAACCAATCGGCAAATTACTCAAAATGCTTAACTCGCCGAGAAAATCACTTTTTTCCCACAATGAATGTCTGGCAAAAAATAGTAAATTTCAATGCAAGCCGTTCTGAAACCAATCGGCAAATTACTCAAAATGCTTAACTCGCCGAGAAAATCACTTTTGTTCCACAATGAATGTCTGGCAAAAAATAGTTCATTTTGATGCAAGCCGTTCTGAAACCAATCGGCAAAATGCTTAACGCGACGAGAAAATCACTTTTTTCCCACAATGAATGTCTGGCAAAAATTAGTTAATTTTGATGCAAGACGTTCTGAAACCAATCGGCAAATTACTCAAAATGCTTAACGCGCCGAGAAAATCACTTTTCCCCCCTCAATGAATGGTTGGCCAAAAATAGTAAATTTCAATGCAAGCCGTTCTGAAACCAATCGGCAAATTACTCAAAATGCTTAACTCGCCGAGAAAATCACTTTCTTTCCACGATGAATGTTGGCATAAAATAGTAAATTTTAATGCAAGCCGTTCTGAACCCAATCGGCAAATTACTCAAAATGCTTAAGTCGCCGAGAAAATCACTGTTGTTTCACAATGAATGCCTGGCAAAAAATAGTAAATTTCAATGCAAGCCGTTCTGAAACCAATCGGCAAAATGCTTAACTCGCCGAGAAAATCACTTTTGTTCCACAATGAATGTCTGGCAAAAAATAGTTCATTTTGATGCAAGCCGTTCTGAAACCAATCGGCAAATTACTCAAAATGCTTAACTCGCCGAGATAATCACTTTTTTCCCACAATGAATGTTTGGCAATAAATAGTTAATTTTGATGCAAGACGTTCTGAAACCAATCGGCAAATTACTCAAAATGCTTAACTCGCCGAGAAAATCACTTTTGTTCCACAATGAATGTCTGGCAAAAAATAGTTCATTTTGATGCAAGCCGTTCTGAAACCAATCGGCAAAATGCTTAACGCGACGAGAAAATCACTTTTTTCCCACAATGAATGTCTGGCAAAAATTAGTTAATTTTGATGCAAGACGTTCTGAAACCAATCGGCAAATTACTCAAAATGCTTAACGCGCCGAGAAAATCACTTTTCCCCCCTCAATGAATGGTTGGCCAAAAATAGTAAATTTCAATGCAAGCCGTTCTGAAACCAATCGGCAAATTACTCAAAATGCTTAACTCGCCGAGAAAATCATTTTCTTTCCACGATGAATGTTGGCATAAAATAGTAAATTTTAATGCAAGCCGTTCTGAACCCAATCGGCAAATTACTCAAAATGCTTAAGTCGCCGAGAAAATCACTGTTGTTTCACAATGAATGCCTGGCAAAAAATAGTAAATTTCAATGCAAGCCGTTCTGAAACCAATCGGCAAAATGCTTAACTCGCCGAGAAAATCACTTTTGTTCCACAATGAATGTCTGGCAAAAAATAGTTCATTTTGATGCAAGCCGTTCTGAAACCAATCGGCAAATTACTCAAAATGCTTAACTCGCCGAGATAATCACTTTTTTCCCACAATGAATGTTTGGCAATAAATAGTTAATTTTGATGCAAGACGTTCTGAAACCAATCGGCAAATTACTCAAAATGCTTAACTTGCCGAGAAAACCACTTTTGTTCCACAATGAATGCCTGGCAAAAAATAGTTCATTTTGATGCAAGCCGTTCTGAAACCAATCGGCAAAATGCTTAACGCGACGAGAAAATCACTTTTTTCCCACAATGAATGTCTGGCAAAAATTAGTTAATTTTGATGCAAGACGTTCTGAAACCAATCGGCAAATTACTCAAAATGCTTAACGCGCCGAGAAAATCACTTTTCCCCCCTCAATGAATGGTTGGCCAAAAATAGTAAATTTCAATGCAAGCCGTTCTGAAACCAATCGGCAAATTACTCAAAATGCTTAACTCGCCGAGAAAATCACTTTCTTTCCACGATGAATGTTGGCATAAAATAGTAAATTTTAATGCAAGCCGTTCTGAACCCAATCGGCAAATTACTCAAAATGCTTAAGTCGCCGAGAAAATCACTGTTGTTTCACAATGAATGCCTGGCAAAAAATAGTAAATTTCAATGCAAGCCGTTCTGAAACCAATCGGCAAAATGCTTAACTCGCCGAGAAAATCACTTTTGTTCCACAATGAATGTCTGGCAAAAAATAGTTCATTTTGATGCAAGCCGTTCTGAAACCAATCGGCAAATTACTCAAAATGCTTAACTCGCCGAGATAATCACTTTTTTCCCACAATGAATGTTTGGCAATAAATAGTTAATTTTGATGCAAGACGTTCTGAAACCAATCGGCAAATTACTCAAAATGCTTAACTTGCCGAGAAAACCACTTTTGTTCCACAATGAATGCCTGGCAAAAAATAGTTCATTTTGATGCAAGCCGTTCTGAAACCAATCGGCACATTTCTCAAAATGCTTAACTCGCCGAGAAAATCACTTTTTTCCCACAATGAATGTCTTGGCAATAAATAGTTAATTTTGATGCAAGACGTTCTGAAACCAATCGGCAAATCACTCAAAATGCTTAACTCGCCGAGAAAATCACTTTTGTTCCACAATGAATGCCTGGCAAAAAATAGTTAATTTTGATGCAAGATGTTCTGAAACCAATCGGCAAATTACTCAAAATGCTTAAGTCGCCAAGAAAATCAGTTTTTCCCACAATGAATGCTTGGCAAAAAATAGTTAATTTTGATGCAAGACGTTCTGAAACCAATCAGCAAATTACTCAAAATGCTTAACTCGCCGAGAAAATCACTTTTGTTCCACAATGAATGTCTGGCAAAAAATAGTTAATTGTGATGCAAGCCGTTCTGAAACCAATCGGCAAATTACTCAAAATACTCAACTCGCCGAGAAAATCACTTTTTTCCCCACAATGAATGTCTGGCAAAAAATAATAAATTTCAATGCAAGCCGTTCTGAAACCAATCGGCAAATTACTCAAAATGCTGAACTCGCCGAGAAAATCACTTTTCTCCCCACAATGAATGTCTGGCAAAAAATAGTAAATTTCAATGCAAGCCGTTCTGAAACCAATCGGCAAATTACTCAAAATGCTTAACTCGCCGAGAAAATCACTTTTGTTCCACAATGAATGTCTGGCAAAAAATAGTTCATTTTGATGCAAGCCGTTCTGAAACCAATCGGCAAATTACTCAAAATGCTTAACTCGCCGAGATAATCACTTTTTTCCCACAATGAATGTTTGGCAATAAATAGTTAATTTTGATGCAAGACGTTCTGAAACCAATCGGCAAATTACTCAAAATGCTTAACTTGCCGAGAAAACCACTTTTGTTCCACAATGAATGCCTGGCAAAAAATAGTTCATTTTGATGCAAGCCGTTCTGAAACCAATCGGCACAT
Source organism: Scyliorhinus torazame (assembly GCF_047496885.1). NCBI lineage: Eukaryota > Metazoa > Chordata > Chondrichthyes > Carcharhiniformes > Scyliorhinidae > Scyliorhinus > Scyliorhinus torazame. Next base: position 93,817,980 of record NC_092719.1, read on the forward strand.
TTCTCAAAATGCTTAACTCGCCGAGAAAATCACTTTTTTCCCACAATGAATGTCTTGGCAATAAATAGTTAATTTTGATGCAAGACGTTCTGAAACCAATCGGCAAATCACTCAAAATGCTTAACTCGCCGAGAAAATCACTTTTGTTCCACAATGAATGCCTGGCAAAAAATAGTTAATTTTGATGCAAGATGTTCTGAAACCAATCGGCAAATTACTCAAAATGCTTAAGTCGCCAAGAAAATCAGTTTTTCCCACAATGAATGCTTGGCAAAAAATAGTTAATTTTGATGCAAGACGTTCTGAAACCAATCAGCAAATTACTCAAAATGCTTAACTCGCCGAGAAAATCACTTTTGTTCCACAATGAATGTCTGGCAAAAAATAGTTAATTGTGATGCAAGCCGTTCTGAAACCAATCGGCAAATTACTCAAAATACTCAACTCGCCGAGAAAATCACTTTTTTCCCCACAATGAATGTCTGGCAAAAAATAATAAATTTCAATGCAAGCCGTTCTGAAACCAATCGGCAAATTACTCAAAATGCTGAACTCGCCGAGAAAATCACTTTTCTCCCCACAATGAATGTCTGGCAAAAAATAGTAAATTTCAATGCAAGCCGTTCTGAAACCAATCGGCAAATTACTCAAAATGCTTAACTCGCCGAGAAAATCACTTTTGTTCCACAATGAATGTCTGGCAAATAATAGTTCATTTTGATGCAAGCCGTTCTGAAACCAATCGGCAAAATGCTTAACGCGACGAGAAAATCACTTTTTTCCCACAATGAATGTCTGGCAAAAAATAGTTTATTTTGATGCAAGCCGTTCTGAAACCAATCGGCAAATTACTCAAAATGCTTAACTCGCCGAGAAAATCACTTTCTTTCCACGATGAATGTCTGGCATAAAATAGTAAATTTTAATGCAAGCCGTTCTGAAACCAATCGGCAAATTACTCAAAATGCTTAACTCGCCGAGAAAATCACTGTTGTTCCACAATGAATGCCTGGCAAAAAATATTAAATTTCAATGCAAATTACTCAAAATGCTTAACGCGCCGAGAAAATCACTTTTTTCCCACAATGAATGTCTGGCAAAAAATAGTAAATTTCAATGCAAGCCGTTCTGAAACCAATCGGCACATTTCTCAAAATGCTTAACTCGCCGAGAAAATCACTTTTTTCCCCACAATGAATGTCTTGGCAATAAATAGTTAATTTTGATGCAAGACGTTCTGAAACCAATCGGCAAATCACTCAAAATGCTTAACTCGCCGAGAAAATCACTTTTGTTCCACAATGAATGTCTGGCAAAAAAAAGTTCATTTTGAGGCAAGCCGTTCTGAAACCAATCGGCAAATTAATCAAAATGCTTAACTCGCCGAGAAAATCACTTTTGTTCCACAATGAATGCCTGGCAAAAAATAGTTAATTTTGATGCAAGATGTTCTGAAACCAATCGGCAAATTACTCAAAATGCTTAAGTCGCCAAGAAAATCAGTTTTTCCCACAATGAATGCTTGGCAAAAAATAGTTAATTTTGATGCAAGACGTTCTGAAACCAATCAGCAAATTACTCAAAATGCTTAACTCGCCGAGAAAATCACTTTTGTTCCACAATGAATGTCTGGCAAAAAATAGTTAATTGTGATGCAAGCCGTTCTGAAACCAATCGGCAAATTACTCAAAATGCTCAACTCGCCGAGAAAATCACTTTTTTCCCCACAATGAATGTCTGGCAAAAAATAGTAAATTTCAATGCAAGCCGTTCTGAAACCAATCGGCAAATTACTCAAAATGCTTAACTCGCCGAGAAAAATCACTTTTTTCCCCACAATGAATGTCTGGCAAAAAATAGTAAATTTCAATGCAAGCCGTTCTGAAACCAATCGGCAAATTACTCAAAATGCTTAACTCGCCGAGAAAATCACTTTTGTTCCACAATGAATGTCTGGCAAATAATAGTTCATTTTGATGCAAGCCGTTCTGAAACCAATCGGCAAAATGCTTAACGCGACGAGAAAATCACTTTTTTCCCACAATGAATGTCTGGCAAAAAATAGTTTATTTTGATGCAAGACGTTCTGAAACCAATCGGCAAATTACTCAAAATGCTTAACGCGCCGAGAAAATCACTTTTCCCCCCTCAATGAATGGTTGGCCAAAAATAGTAAATTTCAATGCAAGCCGTTCTGAAACCAATCGGCAAATTACTCAAAATGCTTAACTCGCCGAGTAAATCACTTTCTTTCCACGATGAATGTCTGGCATAAAATAGTAAATTTTAATGCAAGCCGTTCTGAAACCAATCGGCAAATTACTCAAAATGCTTAACTCGCCGAGAAAATCACTGTTGTTCCACAATGAATGCCTGGCAAAAAATATTAAATTTCAATGCAAGCCGTTCTGAAACCAATCGGCACATTTCTCCAGATGCTTAACTCGCCGAGAAAATCACTGTTGTTCCACAATGAATGCCTGGCAAAAAATATTAAATTTCAATGCAAATTACTCAAAATGCTTAACGCGCCGAGAAAATCACTTTTTTCCCACAATGAATGTCTGGCAAAAAATAGTAAATTTCAATGCAAGCCGTTCTGAAACCAATCGGCACATTTCTCAAAATGCTTAACTCGCCGAGAAAATCACTTTTTTCCCCACAATGAATGTCTTGGCAATAAATAGTTAATTTTGATGCAAGACGTTCTGAAACCAATCGGCAAATCACTCAAAATGCTTAACTCGCCGAGAAAATCACTTTTGTTCCACAATGAATGTCTGGCAAAAAAAAGTTCATTTTGAGGCAAGCCGTTCTGAAACCAATCGGCAAATTACGCAAAATGCTTAACTCGCCGAGAAAATCACTTTTGTTCCACAATGAATGCCTGGCAAAAAATAGTTAATTTTGATGCAAGATGTTCTGAAACCAATCGGCAAATTACTCAAAATGCATAAGTCGCCAAGAAAATCAGTTTTTCCCACAATGAATGCTTGGCAAAAAATAGTTAATTTTGATGCAAGACGTTCTGAAACCAATCAGCAAATTACTCAAAATGCTTAACTCGCCGAGAAAATCACTTTTGTTCCACAATGAATGTCTGGCAAAAAATAGTTAATTGTGATGCAAGCCGTTCTGAAACCAATCGGCAAATTACTCAAAATGCTCAACTCGCCGAGAAAATCACTTTTTTCCCCACAATGAATGTCTGGCAAAAAATAGTAAATTTCAATGCAAGCCGTTCTGAAACCAATCGGCAAATTACTCAAAATACTTAACTCGCCGAGAAAATCACTTTTGTTCCACAATGAATGTCTGGCAAATAATAGTTCATTTTGATGCAAGCCGTTCTGAAACCAATCGGCAAAATGCTTAACGCGACGAGAAAATCACTTTTTTCCCACAATAAATGTCTGGCAAAAAATAGTAAATTTCAATGCAAGCCGTTCTGAAACCAATCGGCAAATTACTCAAAATGCTTAACTCGCCGAGAAAATCACTTTTTTCCCCACAATGAATGTCTGGCAAAAAATAGTAAATTTCAATGCAAGCCGTTCTGAAACCAATCGGCAAATTACTCAAAATGCTTAAGTCGCCGAGAAAATCACTTTTGTTCCACAATGAATGTCTGGCAAATAATAGTTCATTTTGATGCAAGCCGTTCTGAAACCAATCGGCAAAAGGTTAACGCGACGAGAAAATCACTTTTTTCCCACAATGAATGTCTGGCAAAAAATAGTAAATTTCAATGCAAGCCGTTCTGAAACCAATCGGCAAATTACTCAAAATGCTTAACGCGCCGAGAAAATCACTTTTCCCCCCTCAATGAATGGTTGGCCAAAAATAGTAAATTACAATGCAAGCCGTTCTGAAACCAATCGGCAAATTACTCAAAATGCTTAACTCGCCGAGAAAATCACTTTCTTTCCACGATGAATGTCTGGCATAAAATAGTAAATTTCAATGCAAGCCGTTCTGAAACCAATCGGCAAATTACTCAAAATGCTTAACGCGCCGAGAAAATCACTTTTCCCCCCTCAATGAATGGTTGGCCAAAAATAGTAAATTTCAATGCAAGCCGTTCTGAAACCAATCGGCAAATTACTCAAAATGCTTAACTCGCCGAGTAAATCACTTTCTTTCCACGATGAATGTCTGGCATAAAATAGTAAATTTTAATGCAAGCCGTTCTGAAACCAATCGGCAAATTACTCAAAATGCTTAACTCGCCGAGAAAATCACTGTTGTTCCACAATGAATGCCTGGCAAAAAATATTAAATTTCAATGCAAGCCGTTCTGAAACCAATCGGCACATTTCTCCAGATGCTTAACTCGCCGAGAAAATCACTGTTGTTCCACAATGAATGCCTGGCAAAAAATATTAAATTTCAATGCAAATTACTCAAAATGCTTAACGCGCCGAGAAAATCACTTTTTTCCCACAATGAATGTCTGGCAAAAAATAGTAAATTTCAATGCAAGCCGTTCTGAAACCAATCGGCACATTTCTCAAAATGCTTAACTCGCCGAGAAAATCACTTTTTTCCCCACAATGAATGTCTTGGCAATAAATAGTTAATTTTGATGCAAGACGTTCTGAAACCAATCGGCAAATCACTCAAAATGCTTAACTCGCCGAGAAAATCACTTTTGTTCCACAATGAATGTCTGGCAAAAAAAAGTTCATTTTGAGGCAAGCCGTTCTGAAACCAATCGGCAAATTACGCAAAATGCTTAACTCGCCGAGAAAATCACTTTTGTTCCACAATGAATGCCTGGCAAAAAATAGTTAATTTTGATGCAAGATGTTCTGAAACCAATCGGCAAATTACTCAAAATGCATAAGTCGCCAAGAAAATCGGTTTTTCCCACAATGAATGCTTGGCAAAAAATAGTTAATTTTGATGCAAGACGTTCTGAAACCAATCAGCAAATTACTCAAAATGCTTAACTCGCCGAGAAAATCACTTTTGTTCCACAATGAATGTCTGGCAAAAAATAGTTAATTGTGATGCAAGCCGTTCTGAAACCAATCGGCAAATTACTCAAAATGCTCAACTCGCCGAGAAAATCACTTTTTTCCCCACAATGAATGTCTGGCAAAAAATAGTAAATTTCAATGCAAGCCGTTCTGAAACCAATCGGCAAATTACTCAAAATACTTAACTCGCCGAGAAAATCACTTTTGTTCCACAATGAATGTCTGGCAAATAATAGTTCATTTTGATGCAAGCCGTTCTGAAACCAATCGGCAAAATGCTTAACGCGACGAGAAAATCACTTTTTTCCCACAATAAATGTCTGGCAAAAAATAGTAAATTTCAATGCAAGCCGTTCTGAAACCAATCGGCAAATTACTCAAAATGCTTAACTCGCCGAGAAAATCACTTTTTTCCCCACAATGAATGTCTGGCAAAAAATAGTAAATTTCAATGCAAGCCGTTCTGAAACCAATCGGCAAATTACTCAAAATGCTTAAGTCGCCGAGAAAATCACTTTTGTTCCACAATGAATGTCTGGCAAATAATAGTTCATTTTGATGCAAGCCGTTCTGAAACCAATCGGCAAAAGGTTAACGCGACGAGAAAATCACTTTTTTCCCACAATGAATGTCTGGCAAAAAATAGTAAATTTCAATGCAAGCCGTTCTGAAACCAATCGGCAAATTACTCAAAATGCTTAACGCGCCGAGAAAATCACTTTTCCCCCCTCAATGAATGGTTGGCCAAAAATAGTAAATTACAATGCAAGCCGTTCTGAAACCAATCGGCAAATTACTCAAAATGCTTAACTCGCCGAGAAAATCACTTTCTTTCCACGATGAATGTCTGGCATAAAATAGTAAATTTCAATGCAAGCCGTTCTGAAACCAATCGGCAAATTACTCAAAATGCTTAACGCGCCGAGAAAATCACTTTTCCCCCCTCAATGAATGGTTGGCCAAAAATAGTAAATTACAATGCAAGCCGTTCTGAAACCAATCGGCAAATTACTCAAAATGCTTAACTCGCCGAGAAAATCACTTTCTTTCCACGATGAATGTCTGGCATAAAATAGTAAATTTTAATGCAAGCCGTTCTGAAACCAATCGGCAAATTACTCAAAATGCTTAACTCGCCGAGGAAATCACTGTTGTACCACAATGAATGCCTGGCAAAAAATATTAAATTTCAATGCAAGCCGTTCTGAAACCAATCGGCAAAATGCTTAACGCGCCGAGAAAATCACTTTTTCCCCACAATGAATGTCTGTCAAAAAATAGTTCATTTTGATGCAAGACGTTCTGAAACCAATCGGCAAATTACTCAAAATGCTTAACTCGCCTATAAAATCAGTTTTTTCCCACAATGAATGTCTGGCAAAAAATAGTAAATTTCAATGCAAGACGTTCTGAAACCAATCAGCAAATTACTCAAAATGCTTAACTCGCCGAGAAAATCACTTTTGTTCCACAATGAATGTCTGGCAAAAAATAGTTAATTGTGATGCAAGCCGTTCTGAAACCAATCGGCAAATTACTCAAAATGCTCAACTCGCCGAGAAAATCACTTTTTTCCCCACAATGAATGTCTGGCAAAAAATAGTAAATTTCAATGCAAGCCGTTCTGAAACCAATCGGCAAATTACTCAAAATACTTAACTCGCCGAGAAAATCACTTTTGTTCCACAATGAATGTCTGGCAAATAATAGTTCATTTTGATGCAAGCCGTTCTGAAACCAATCGGCAAAATGCTTAACGCGACGAGAAAATCACTTTTTTCCCACAATAAATGTCTGGCAAAAAATAGTAAATTTCAATGCAAGCCGTTCTGAAACCAATCGGCAAATTACTCAAAATGCTTAACTCGCCGAGAAAATCACTTTTTTCCCCACAATGAATGTCTGGCAAAAAATAGTAAATTTCAATGCAAGCCGTTCTGAAACCAATCGGCAAATTACTCAAAATGCTTAAGTCGCCGAGAAAATCACTTTTGTTCCACAATGAATGTCTGGCAAATAATAGTTCATTTTGATGCAAGCCGTTCTGAAACCAATCGGCAAAAGGTTAACGCGACGAGAAAATCACTTTTTTCCCACAATGAATGTCTGGCAAAAAATAGTAAATTTCAATGCAAGCCGTTCTGAAACCAATCGGCAAATTACTCAAAATGCTTAACGCGCCGAGAAAATCACTTTTCCCCCCTCAATGAATGGTTGGCCAAAAATAGTAAATTACAATGCAAGCCGTTCTGAAACCAATCGGCAAATTACTCAAAATGCTTAACTCGCCGAGAAAATCACTTTCTTTCCACGATGAATGTCTGGCATAAAATAGTAAATTTCAATGCAAGCCGTTCTGAAACCAATCGGCAAATTACTCAAAATGCTTAACGCGCCGAGAAAATCACTTTTCCCCCCTCAATGAATGGTTGGCCAAAAATAGTAAATTACAATGCAAGCCGTTCTGAAACCAATCGGCAAATTACTCAAAATGCTTAACTCGCCGAGAAAATCACTTTCTTTCCACGATGAATGTCTGGCATAAAATAGTAAATTTTAATGCAAGCCGTTCTGAAACCAATCGGCAAATTACTCAAAATGCTTAACTCGCCGAGGAAATCACTGTTGTACCACAATGAATGCCTGGCAAAAAATATTAAATTTCAATGCAAGCCGTTCTGAAACCAATCGGCAAAATGCTTAACGCGCCGAGAAAATCACTTTTTCCCCACAATGAATGTCTGTCAAAAAATAGTTAATTTTGATGCAAGACGTTCTGAAACCAATCAGCAAATTACTCAAAATGGTTAACTCGCCGAGAAAATCACTTTTTTCCCCACAATGAATGTCTGGCAAAAAATAGTTAATTTTGATGCAAGACGTTCTGAAACCAATCAGCAAATTACTCAAAATGCTTAACTCGCCGAGAAAATCACTTTTGTTCCACAATGAATGTCTGGCAAAAAATAGTTAATTGTGATGCAAGCCGTTCTGAAACCAATCGGCAAATTACTCAAAATGCTCAACTCGCCGAGAAAATCACTTTTTTCCCCACAATGAATGTCTGGCAAAAAATAGTAAATTTCAATGCAAGCCGTTCTGAAACCAATCGGCAAATTACTCAAAATGCTTAACTCGCCGAGAAAATCACTTTTTTCCCCACAATGAATGTCTGGCAAAAAATAGTAAATTTCAATGCAAGCCGTTCTGAAACCAATCGGCAAATTACTCAAAATGCTTAACTCGCCGAGAAAATCACTTTTGTTCCACAATGAATGTCTGGCAAATAATAGTTCATTTTGATGCAAGCCGTTCTGAAACCAATCGGCAAAATGCTTAACGCGACGAGAAAATCACTTTTTTCCCACAATGAATGTCTGGCAAAAAATAGTTTATTTTGATGCAAGACGTTCTGAAACCAATCGGCAAATTACTCAAAATGCTTAACGCGCCGAGAAAATCACTTTTCCCCCCTCAATGAATGGTTGGCCAAAAATAGTAAATTTCAATGCAAGCCGTTCTGAAACCAATCGGCAAATTACTCAAAATGCTTAACTCGCCGAGAAAATCACTTTCTTTCCACGATGAATGTCTGGCATAAAATAGTAAATTTTAATGCAAGCCGTTCTGAAACCAATCGGCAAATTACTCAAAATGCTTAACTCGCCGAGAAAATCACTGTTGTTCCACAATGAATGCCTGGCAAAAAATATTAAATTTCAATGCAACCCGTTCTGAAACCAATCGGCAAAATGCTTAACGCGCCGAGAAAATCACTTTTTCCCCACAATGAATGTCTGTCAAAAAATAGTTCATTTTGATGCAAGACGTTCTGAAACCAATCGGCAAATTACTCAAAATGCTTAACTCGCCTATAATATCAGTTTTTTCCCACAATGAATGGCTGGCAAAAAATAGTTCATTTTGATGCAAGCAGTTCTGAATCCAATCGGCAAATCACTCAAAATGCTTAACTCGCCGAGAAAATCACTTTTGTTCCACAATGAATGTCTGGCAAAAAAAAGTTCATTTTGAGGCAAGCCGTTCTGAAACCAATCGGCAAATTACTCAAAATGCTTAACTCGCCGAGAAAATCACTTTTGTTCCACAATGAATGCCTGGCAAAAAATAGTTAATTTTGATGCAAGATGTTCTGAAACCAATCGGCAAATTACTCAAAATGCTTAAGTCGCCAAGAAAATCAGTTTTTCCCACAATGAATGCTTGGCAAAAAATAGTTAATTTTGATGCAAGACGTTCTGAAACCAATCAGCCAATTACTCAAAATGCTTAACTCGCCGAGAAAATCACTTTTGTTCCACAATGAATGCTTGGCAAAAAATAGTTAATTGTGATGCAAGCCGTTCTGAAACCAATCGGCAAATTACTCAAAATGCTCAACTCGCCGAGAAAATCACTTTTTTCCCCACAATGAATGTCTGGCAAAAATAGTAAACTTCAATGCAAGCCGTTCTGAAACCAATCGGCAAATTACTCAAAATGCTTAACTCGCCGAGAAATTAATTTTTTTCCCCACAATGAATGTCTGGCAAAAAATAGTAAATTTCAATGCAAGCCGTTCTGAAACCAATCGGCAAATTACTCAAAATGCTTAACTCGCCGAGAAAATCACTTTTGTTCCACAATGAATGTCTGGCAAATAATAGTTCATTTTGATGCAAGCCGTTCTGAAACCAATCGGCAAAATGCTTAACGCGACGAGAAAATCACTTTTTTCCCACAATGAATGTCTGGCAAAAAATAGTTTATTTTGATGCAAGACGTTCTGAAACCAATCGGCAAATTACTCAAAATGCTTAACGCGCCGAGAAAATCACTTTTCCCCCCTCAATGAATGGTTGGCCAAAAATAGTAAATTTCAATGCAAGCCGTTCTGAAACCAATCGGCAAATTACTCAAAATGCTTAACTCGCCGAGAAAATCACTTTCTTTCCACGATGAATGTCTGGCATAAAATAGTAAATTTTAATGCAAGCCGTTCTGAAACCAATCGGCAAATTACTCAAAATGCTTAACTCGCCGAGAAAATCACTGTTGTTCCACAATGAATGCCTGGCAAAAAATATTAAATTTCAATGCAAGCCGTTCTGAAACCAATCGGCAAAATGCTTAACGCGCCGAGAAAATCACTTTTTCCCCACAATGAATGTCTGTCAAAAAATAGTTCATTTTGATGCAAGACGTTCTGAAACCAATCGGCAAATTACTCAAAATGCTTAACTCGCCTATAAAATCAGTTTTTTCCCACAATGAATGGCTGGCAAAAAATAGTTCATTTTGATGCAAGCAGTTCTGAATCCAATCGGCAAATTACTCAAAATGCTTAACGCGCCGAGAAAATCACTTTTTTCCCACAATGAATGTCTGGCAAAAAATAGTAAATTTCAATGCAAGCCGTTCTGAAACCAATCGGCACATTTCTCAAAATGCTTAACTCGCCGAGAAAATCACTGTTGTTCCACAATGAATGCCTGGCAAAAAATATTAAATTTCAATGCAAATTACTCAAAATGCTTAACGCGCCGAGAAAATCACTTTTTTCCCACAATGAATGTCTGGCAAAAAATAGTAAATTTCAATGCAAGCCGTTCTGAAACCAATCGGCAAATTACTTAAAATGCTTAACTCGCCGAGAAAATCACTTTTGTTCCACAATGAATGTCTGGCAAATAATAGTTCATTTTGATGCAAGCCGTTCTGAAACCAATCGGCAAAAGGTTAACGCGACGAGAAAATCACTTTTTTCCCACAATGAATGTCTGGCAAAAAATAGTAAATTTCAATGCAAGCCGTTCTGAAACCAATCGGCAAATTACTCAAAATGCTTAACGCGCCGAGAAAATCACTTTTCCCCCCTCAATGAATGGTTGGCCAAAAATAGTAAATTTCAATGCAAGCCGTTCTGAAACCAATCGGCAAATTACTCAAAATGCTTAACTCGCCGAGAAAATCACTTTCTTTCCACGATGAATGTCTGGCATAAAATAGTAAATTTTAATGCAAGCCGTTCTGAAACCAATCGGCAAATTACTCAAAATGCTTAACTCGCCGAGAAAATCACTGTTGTACCACAATGAATGCCTGGCAAAAAATATTAAATTTCAATGCAAGCCGTTCTGAAACCAATCGGCAAAATGCTTAACGCGCCGAGAAAATCACTTTTTCCCCACAATGAATGTCTGTCAAAAAATAGTTCATTTTGATGCAAGACGTTCTGAAACCAATCGGCAAATTACTCAAAATGCTTAACTCGCCTATAAAATCAGTTTTTTCCCACAATGAATGGCTGGCAAAAAATAGTTCATTTTGATGCAAGCAGTTCTGAATCCAATCGGCAAATTACTCAAAATGCTTAACGCGCCGAGAAAATCACTTTTTTCCCACAATGAATGTCTGGCAAAAAATAGTAAATTTCAATGCAAGCCGTTCTGAAACCAATCGGCACATTTCTCAAAATGCTTAACTCGCCGAGAAAATCACTTTTGTTCCACAATGAATGCCTGGCAAAAAATAGTTAATTGTGATGCAAGGCGTTCTGAAACCAATCGGCAAATTACTCAAAATGCTTAACGCGCCGAGAAAATCACTTTTTCCCCACAATGAATGTCTGGCAAAAAATAGTTAATTTTGATGCAAGACGTTCTGAAACCAATCGGCAAATTACTCAAAATGCTTAACTCGCCGAGAAAATCACTGTTGTTCCACAATGAATGCCTGGCAAAAAATAGTAAATTTCAATGCAAGCCGTTCAGAAACCAATCGGCAAAATGCTTAACGCGCCGAGAAAATCACTTTTTCCCCACAATGAATGTCTGGCAAAAAATAGTTCATTTTGATGCAAGCCGTTCTGAAACCAATCGGCAAATTACTCAAAATGCTTAACTCGCCGAGAAAATCACTGTTGTTCCACAATGAATGCCTGGCAAAAAATAGTTAATTGTGATGCAAGCCGTTCTGAAACCAATCGGCAAATTACTCAAAATGCTTAAGTCGCCAAGAAAATCACTGTTGTTCCACAATGAATGCCTGGCAAAAAATAGTAAATTTCAATGCAAGCCGTTCAGAAACCAATCGGCAAAATGCTTAACGCGCCGAGAAAATCACTTTTTCCCCACAATGAATGTCTGGCAAAAAATAGTTCATTTTGATGCAAGCCGTTCTGAAACCAATCGGCAAATTACTCAAAATGCTTAACTCGCCGAGAAAATCACTGTTGTTCCACAATGAATGTCTGGCAAAAAATAGTTAATTTTGATGCAAGACGTTCTGAAACCAATCGGCAAATTACTCAAAATGCTTAACTCGCCGAGAAAATCACTGTTGTTCCACAATGAATGCCTGGCAAAAAATAGTAAATTTCAATGCAAGCCGTTCAGAAACCAATCGGCAAAATGCTTAACGCGCCGAGAAAATAACTTTTTCCCCACAATGAATGTCTGGCAAAAAATAGTTCATTTTGATGCAAGCCGTTCTGAAACCAATCGGCAAATTACTCAAAATGCTTAACTCGCCGAGAAAATCACTGTTGTTCCACAATGAATGCCTGGCAAAAAATAGTTAATTGTGATGCAAGCCGTTCTGAAACCAATCGGCAAATTACTCAAAATGCTTAAGTCGCCAAGAAAATCAGTTTTTCCCACAATGAATGCTTGGCAAAAAATAGTTAATTTTGATGCAAGACGTTCTGAAACCAATCAGCAAATTACTCAAAATGCTTAACTCGCCGAGAAAATCACTTTTGTTCCACAATGAATGTCTGGCAAAAAATAGTTAATTGTGATGCAAGCCGTTCTGAAACCAATCGGCAAATTACTCAAAATGCTCAACTCGCCGAGAAAATCACTTTTTTCCCCACAATGAATGTCTGGCAAAAAATAGTTAATTTTGATGCAAGACGTTCTGAAACCAATCAGCAAATTACTCAAAATGCTTAAAATGGTAAATTTTGATGCAAGACGTTCTGAAACCAATCGGCAAATTACTCAAAATGCTTAACGCGCCGAGAAAATCACTTTTTTCCCACAATGAATGTCTTGGCAATAAATAGTTAATTTTGATGCAAGACGTTCTGAAACCAATCGGCAAATTACTCAAAATGCTTCACTCGCCGAGAAAATCACTTTTGTTCCACAATGAATGTCTGGCAAAAAAAAGTTCATTTTGAGGCAAGCCGTTCTGAAACCAATCGGCAAATTACTCAAAATGCTTAACTCGCCGAGAAAATCACTTTTGTTCCACATTGAATGCCTGGCAAAAAATAGTTAATTGTGATGCAAGCCGTTCTGAAAGCAATCGGCAAATTACTCAAAATGCTTAACGCGCCGAGAAAATCACTTTTTCCCCCACAATGAATGTCTGGCAAAAAATAGTTAATTTTGATGCAAGATGTTCTGAAACCATTCGGCAAATTACTCAAAATGCTTAAGTCGCCAAGAAAATCAGTTTTTCCCACAATGAATGCTTGGCAAAAAATAGTTAATTTTGATGCAAGACGTTCAGAAACCAATCGGCAAATTACTCAAAATGCTTAACTCGCCGAGAAAAATCACTTTTATTCCACAATGAATGCCTGGCTAAAAATAGTTAATTGTGATGCAAGCCGTTCTGAAACCAATCGGCAAATTACTTAAAATGCTTAACTCGCCGAGAAAATCACTTTTGTTCCACAATGAATGTCTGGCAAATAATAGTTCATTTTGATGCAAGCCGTTCTGAAACCAATCGGCAAAAGGTTAACGCGACGAGAAAATCACTTTTTTCCCACAATGAATGTCTGGCAAAAAATAGTAAATTTCAATGCAAGCCGTTCTGAAACCAATCGGCAAATTACTCAAAATGCTTAACGCGCCGAGAAAATCACTTTTCCCCCCTCAATGAATGGTTGGCCAAAAATAGTAAATTTCAATGCAAGCCGTTCTGAAACCAATCGGCAAATTACTCAAAATGCTTAACTCGCCGAGAAAATCACTTTCTTTCCACGATGAATGTCTGGCATAAAATAGTAAATTTTAATGCAAGCCGTTCTGAAACCAATCGGCAAATTACTCAAAATGCTTAACTCGCCGAGAAAATCACTGTTGTACCACAATGAATGCCTGGCAAAAAATATTAAATTTCAATGCAAGCCGTTCTGAAACCAATCGGCAAAATGCTTAACGCGCCGAGAAAATCACTTTTTCCCCACAATGAATGTCTGTCAAAAAATAGTTCATTTTGATGCAAGACGTTCTGAAACCAATCGGCAAATTACTCAAAATGCTTAACTCGCCTATAAAATCAGTTTTTTCCCACAATGAATGGCTGGCAAAAAATAGTTCATTTTGATGCAAGCAGTTCTGAATCCAATCGGCAAATTACTCAAAATGCTTAACGCGCCGAGAAAATCACTTTTTTCCCACAATGAATGTCTGGCAAAAAATAGTAAATTTCAATGCAAGCCGTTCTGAAACCAATCGGCACATTTCTCAAAATGCTTAACTCGCCGAGAAAATCACTTTTGTTCCACAATGAATGCCTGGCAAAAAATAGTTAATTGTGATGCAAGGCGTTCTGAAACCAATCGGCAAATTACTCAAAATGCTTAACGCGCCGAGAAAATCACTTTTTCCCCACAATGAATGTCTGGCAAAAAATAGTTAATTTTGATGCAAGACGTTCTGAAACCAATCGGCAAATTACTCAAAATGCTTAACTCGCCGAGAAAATCACTGTTGTTCCACAATGAATGCCTGGCAAAAAATAGTAAATTTCAATGCAAGCCGTTCAGAAACCAATCGGCAAAATGCTTAACGCGCCGAGAAAATCACTTTTTCCCCACAATGAATGTCTGGCAAAAAATAGTTCATTTTGATGCAAGCCGTTCTGAAACCAATCGGCAAATTACTCAAAATGCTTAACTCGCCGAGAAAATCACTGTTGTTCCACAATGAATGCCTGGCAAAAAATAGTTAATTGTGATGCAAGCCGTTCTGAAACCAATCGGCAAATTACTCAAAATGCTTAAGTCGCCAAGAAAATCAGTTTTTCCCACAATGAATGCTTGGCAAAAAATAGTTAATTTTGATGCAAGACGTTCTGAAACCAATCAGCAAATTACTCAAAATGCTTAACTCGCCGAGAAAATCACTTTTGTTCCACAATGAATGTCTGGCAAAAAATAGTTAATTGTGATGCAAGCCGTTCTGAAACCAATCGGCAAATTACTCAAAATGCTCAACTCGCCGAGAAAATCACTTTTTTCCCCACAATGAATGTCTGGCAAAAAATAGTTAATTTTGATGCAAGACGTTCTGAAACCAATCAGCAAATTACTCAAAATGCTTAAAATGGTAAATTTTGATGCAAGACGTTCTGAAACCAATCGGCAAATTACTCAAAATGCTTAACGCGCCGAGAAAATCACTTTTTTCCCACAATGAATGTCTTGGCAATAAATAGTTAATTTTGATGCAAGACGTTCTGAAACCAATCGGCAAATTACTCAAAATGCTTCACTCGCCGAGAAAATCACTTTTGTTCCACAATGAATGTCTGGCAAAAAAAAGTTCATTTTGAGGCAAGCCGTTCTGAAACCAATCGGCAAATTACTCAAAATGCTTAACTCGCCGAGAAAATCACTTTTGTTCCACATTGAATGCCTGGCAAAAAATAGTTAATTGTGATGCAAGCCGTTCTGAAACCAATCGGCAAATTACTCAAAATGCTTAACGCGCCGAGAAAATCACTTTTTCCCCACAATGAATGTCTGGCAAAAAATAGTTAATTTTGATGCAAGACGTTCTGAAACCAATCGGCAAATTACTCAAAATGCTTAACTCGCCGAGAAAATCACTGTTGTTCCACAATGAATGCCTGGCAAAAAATAGTAAATTTCAATGCAAGCCGTTCAGAAACCAATCGGCAAAATGCTTAACGCGCCGAGAAAATAACTTTTTCCCCACAATGAATGTCTGGCAAAAAATAGTTCATTTTGATGCAAGCCGTTCTGAAACCAATCGGCAAATTACTCAAAATGCTTAACTCGCCGAGAAAATCACTGTTGTTCCACAATGAATGCCTGGCAAAAAATAGTTAATTGTGATGCAAGCCGTTCTGAAACCAATCGGCAAATTACTCAAAATGCTTAAGTCGCCAAGAAAATCAGTTTTTCCCACAATGAATGCTTGGCAAAAAATAGTTAATTTTGATGCAAGACGTTCTGAAACCAATCAGCAAATTACTCAAAATGCTTAACTCGCCGAGAAAATCACTTTTGTTCCACAATGAATGTCTGGCAAAAAATAGTTAATTGTGATGCAAGCCGTTCTGAAACCAATCGGCAAATTACTCAAAATGCTCAACTCGCCGAGAAAATCACTTTTTTCCCCACAATGAATGTCTGGCAAAAAATAGTTAATTTTGATGCAAGACGTTCTGAAACCAATCAGCAAATTACTCAAAATGCTTAAAATGGTAAATTTTGATGCAAGACGTTCTGAAACCAATCGGCAAATTACTCAAAATGCTTAACGCGCCGAGAAAATCACTTTTTTCCCACAATGAATGTCTTGGCAATAAATAGTTAATTTTGATGCAAGACGTTCTGAAACCAATCGGCAAATTACTCAAAATGCTTCACTCGCCGAGAAAATCACTTTTGTTCCACAATGAATGTCTGGCAAAAAAAAGTTCATTTTGAGGCAAGCCGTTCTGAAACCAATCGGCAAATTACTCAAAATGCTTAACTCGCCGAGAAAATCACTTTTGTTCCACATTGAATGCCTGGCAAAAAATAGTTAATTGTGATGCAAGCCGTTCTGAAAGCAATCGGCAAATTACTCAAAATGCTTAACGCGCCGAGAAAATCACTTTTTCCCCCACAATGAATGTCTGGCAAAAAATAGTTAATTTTGATGCAAGATGTTCTGAAACCATTCGGCAAATTACTCAAAATGCTTAAGTCGCCAAGAAAATCAGTTTTTCCCACAATGAATGCTTGGCAAAAAATAGTTAATTTTGATGCAAGACGTTCAGAAACCAATCGGCAAATTACTCAAAATGCTTAACTCGCCGAGAAAAATCACTTTTATTCCACAATGAATGCCTGGCTAAAAATAGTTAATTGTGATGCAAGCCGTTCTGAAACCAATCGGCAAATTACTCAAAATGCTTAACTCGCCGAGAAAATCACTTTTTTCCCCACAATGAATGTCTGGCACAAAATAGTAAATTTCAATGCAAGCCGTTCTGAAACCAATCGGCAAATTACTCAAAATGCTTAACTCGCCGAGAAAATCACTTTTGTTCCACAATGAATGTCTGGCAAAAAATAGTTCATTTTGATGCAAGCCGTTCTGAAACCAATCGGCAAAATGCTTAACGCGACGAGAAAATCACTTTTTTCCCACAATGAATGTCTGGCAAAAATTAGTTAATTTTGATGCAAGACGTTCTGAAACCAATCGGCAAATTACTCAAAATGCTTAACGCGCCGAGAAAATCACTTTTCCCCCCTCAATGAATGGTTGGCCAAAAATAGTAAATTTCAATGCAAGCCGTTCTGAAACCAATCGGCAAATTACTCAAAATGCTTAACTCGCCGAGAAAATCAGTTTTTTCCCACAATGAATGGCTGGCAAAAAATAGTTCATTTTGATGCCAGCCGTTCTGAAACCAATCGGCACATTTCTCAAAATGCTTAACTCGCCGAGAAAATCACTTTTTTCCCACAATGAATGTCTTGGCAATAAATAGTTAATTTTGATGCAAGACGTTCTGAAACCAATCGGCAAATTACTCAAAATTCTTAACTCGCCGAGAAAATCACTTTTGTTCCACAATGAATGTCTGGCAAAAAAAAGTTCATTTTGATGCCAGCCGTTCTGAAACCAATCGGCAAATTACTCAAAATGCTTAACTCGCCGAGAAAATCACTTTTGTTCCACAATGAATGCCTGGCAAAAAATAGTTAATTGTGATGCAAGCCGTTCTGAAACCAATCGGCAAATTACTCAAAATGCTTAACGCGCCGAGAAAATCACTTTTTCCCCACAATGAATGTCTGGCAAAAAATAGTTAATTTCAATGCAAGCCGTTCTGAAACCAATCGGCACATTTCTCAAAATGCTTAACTCGCCGAGAAAATCACTTTTTTCCCACAATGAATGTCTTGGCAATAAATAGTTAATTTTGATGCAAGACGTTCTGAAACCAATCGGCAAATCACTCAAAATGCTTAACTCGCCGAGAAAATCACTTTTTGTTCCACAATGAATGCCTGGCAAAAAATATTTAATTGTGATGCAAGCCGTTCTGAAACCAATCGGCAAATTACTCAAAATGCTTAACTCGCCGAGAAAATCACTTTTTTCCCCACAATGAATGTCTGGCAAAAAATAGTAAATTTCAATGCAAGCCGTTCTGAAACCAATCGGCAAATTACTCAAAATGCTTAACTCGCCGAGAAAATCACTTTTGTTCCACAATGAATGTCTGGCAAAAAATAGTTCATTTTGATGCAAGCCGTTCTGAAACCAATCGGCAAAATGCTTAACGCGACGAGAAAATCACTTTTTTCCCACAATGAATGTCTTGCAAAAATTAGTTAATTTTGATGCAAGACGTTCTGAAACCAATCGCCAAATTACTCAAAATGCTTAACGCGCCGAGAAAATCACTTTTTCCCCACAATGAATGGCTGGCAAAAAATAGTTCATTTTGATGCCAGCCGTTCTGAAACCAATCGGCACATTTCTCAAAATGCTTAACTCGCCGAGAAAATCACTTTTTTCCCACAATGAATGTCTTGGCAATAAATAGTTAATTTTGATGCAAGACGTTCTGAAACCAATCGGCAAATTACTCAAAGTGCTTAACGCGCCGAGAAAATCACTTTTGTTCCACAATGAATGCCTGGCAAAAAATAGTTAATTGTGATGCAAGCCGTTCTGAAACCGATCCGCAAATTACTCAAAATGCTTAACGCGCCGAGAAAATCACTTTTTCCCCACAATGAATGTCTGGCAAAAAATAGTTAATTTTGATGCAAGACGTTCTGAAACCAATCGGCAAATTACTCAAAATGCTTAACTCGCCAAGAAAATCAGTTTTTCCCACAATGCATGCTTGGCAAAAATAGTTAATTTTGATGCTAGACGTTCTGAAACCAATCGGCAAATTACTCAAAATGCTTAACTCGCCGAGAAAATCATTTTGTTCCACAATGAATGTCTGGCAAAAAATAGTAAATTTCAATGCAAGCCGTTCTGAAACCAATCGGCAAATTACTCAAAATGCTTAACTCGCCGAGATAATCACTTTTTTCCCACAATGAATGTTTGGCAATAAATCGTTAATTTTGATGCAAGACGCTCTGAAACCAATCGGCAAATTACTCAAAATGCTTAACGCGCCGAGAAAATCACTTTTTCCCCACAATGAATGGCTGGCAAAAAATAGTTCATTTTGATGCCAGCCGTTCTGAATCGAATTGGCAAATTACTCAAAATGCTTAACGCGCCGAGAAAATCACTTTTTTCCCACAATGAATGTCTGGCAAAAATAGTAAATTTCAATGCAAGCCGTTCTGAAACCAATCGGCACATTTCTCAAAATGCTTAACTCGCCGAGAAAATCACTTTTTTCCCACAATGAATGTCTTGGCAATAAATAGTTAATTTTGATGCAAGACGTTCTGAAACCAATCGGCAAATCACTCAAAATGCTTAACTCGCCGAGAAAATAACTTTTTTTTCCCACAATGAATGTTTGGCAATAAATCGTTAATTTTGATGCAAGACGCTCTGAAACCAATCGGCAAATTACTCAAAATGCTTAACTTGCCGAGAAAACCACTTTTGTTCCACAATGAATGCCTGGCAAAAAATAGTTAATTGTGATGCAAGCCGTTCTGAAACCAATCGGCAAATTACTCAAAATGCTTAACTCGCCGAGAAAATCACTTTTTTCCCCCAATGAATGTCTGGCAAAAAATAGTAAATTTCAATGCAAGCCGTTCTGAAACCAATCGGCAAATTACTCAAAATGCTTAACTCGCCGAGAAAATCACTTTTTTCCCACAATGAATGTCTGGCAAAAAATAGTAAATTTCAATGCAAGCCGTTCTGAAACCAATCGGCAAATTACTCAAAATGCTTAACTCGCCGAGAAAATCACTTTTGTTCCACAATGAATGTCTGGCAAAAAATAGTTCATTTTGATGCAAGCCGTTCTGAAACCAATCGGCAAAATGCTTAACGCGACGAGAAAATCACTTTTTTCCCACAATGAATGTCTGGCAAAAATTAGTTAATTTTGATGCAAGACGTTATGAAATCAATCGGCAAATTACTCAAAATGCTTAACGCGCCGAGAAAATCACTTTTCCCCCCTCAATGAATGGTTGGCCAAAAATAGTAAATTTCAATGCAAGCCGTTCTGAAACCAATCGGCAAATTACTCAAAATGCTTAACTCGCCGAGAAAATCACTTTCTTTCCACGATGAATGTCTGGCATAAAATAGTAAATTTTAATGCAAGCCGTTCTGAAACCAATCGGCAAATTACTCAAAATGCTTAAGTCGCCGAGAAAATCACTGTTGTTCCACAATGAATGCCTGGCAAAAAATAGTAAATTTCAATGCAAGCCGTTCTGAAACCAATCGGCAAAATGCTTAACGCGCCGAGAAAATCACTTTTTCCCCACAATGAATGTCTGTCAAACAATAGTTCATTTTGATGCAAGACGTTCTGAAACCAATCGGCAAATTAATCAAAATGCTTAACTCGCCAATAAAATCAGTTTTTTCCCACAATGAATGGCTGGCAAAAAATAGTTCATTTTGATGCCAGCCGTTCTGAAACCAATCGGCACATTTCTCAAAATGCTTAACTCGCCGAGAAAATCACTTTTTTCCCACAATGAATGTTTGGCAATAAATAGTTAATTTTGATGCAAGACGTTCTGAAACCAATCGGCAAATTACTCAAAATGCTTAACTTGCCGAGAAAACCACTTTTGTTCCACAATGAATGCCTGGCAAAAAATAGTTCATTTTGATGCAAGCCGTTCTGAATCCAATTGGCAAATTACTCAAAATGCTGAACGCGCCGAGAAAATCACTTTTTTCCCACAATGAATGTCTGGCAAAAAATAGTAAATTTCAATGCAAGCCGTTCTGAAACCAATCGGCACATTTCTCAAAATGCTTAACTCGCCGAGAAAATCACTTTTTTCCCACAATGAATGTCTTGGCAATAAATAGTTAATTTTGATGCAAGACGTTCTGAAACCAATCGGCAAATCACTCAAAATGCTTAACTCGCCGAGAAAATCACTTTTGTTC
Organism: Scyliorhinus torazame; assembly: GCF_047496885.1. Classification (NCBI taxonomy): domain Eukaryota; kingdom Metazoa; phylum Chordata; class Chondrichthyes; order Carcharhiniformes; family Scyliorhinidae; genus Scyliorhinus; species Scyliorhinus torazame. The sequence goes on from NC_092719.1 coordinate 93,839,305, forward strand.
CACAATGAATGTCTGGCAAAAAAAAGTTCATTTTGAGGCAAGCCGTTCTGAAACCAATCGGCAAATTACTCAAAATGCTTAACTCGCCGAGATAATCACTTTTTTCCCACAATGAATGTTTGGCAATAAATAGTTAATTTTGATGCAAGACGTTCTGAAACCAATCGGCAAATTACTCAAAATGCTTAACTTGCCGAGAAAACCACTTTTGTTCCACAATGAATGCCTGGCAAAAAATAGTTCATTTTGATGCAAGCCGTTCTGAATCGAATTGGCAAATTACTCAAAATGCTTAACGCGCCGAGAAAATCACTTTTTTCCCACAATGAATGTCTGGCAAAAAATAGTAAATTTCAATGCAAGCCGTTCTGAAACCAATCGGCACATTTCTCAAAATGCTTAACTCGCCGAGAAAATCACTTTTTTCCCACAATGAATGTCTTGGCAATAAATAGTTAATTTTGATGCAAGACGTTCTGAAACCAATCGGCAAATCACTCAAAATGCTTAACTCGCCGAGAAAATCACTTTTTTTTCCCACAATGAATGTTTGGCAATAAATCGTTAATTTTGATGCAAGACGCTCTGAAACCAATCGGCAAATTACTCAAAATGCTTAACTTGCCGAGAAAACCACTTTTGTTCCACAATGAATGCCTGGCAAAAAATAGTTAATTGTGATGCAAGCCGTTCTGAAACCAATCGGGAAATTACTCAAAATGCTTAACTCGCCGAGAAAATCACTTTTTTCCCCCAATGAATGTCTGGCAAAAAATAGTAAATTTCAATGCAAGCCATTCTGAAACCAATCGGCAAATTACTCAAAATGCTTAACTCGCCGAGAAAATCACTTTTTTCCCACAATGAATGTCTGGCAAAAAATAGTAAATTTCAATGCAAGCCGTTCTGAAACCAATCGGCAAATTACTCAAAATGCTTAACTCGCCGAGAAAATCACTTTTGTTCCACAATGAATGTCTGGCAAAAAATAGTTCATTTTGATGCAAGCCGTTCTGAAACCAATCGGCAAAATGCTTAACGCGACGAGAAAATCACTTTTTTCCCACAATGAATGTCTGGCAAAAATTAGTTAATTTTGATGCAAGACGTTATGAAACCAATCGGCAAATTACTCAAAATGCTTAACGCGCCGAGAAAATCACTTTTCCCCCCTCAATGAATGGTTGGCCAAAAATAGTAAATTTCAATGCAAGCCGTTCTGAAACCAATCGGCAAATTACTCAAAATGCTTAACTCGCCGAGAAAATCACTTTCTTTCCACGATGAATGTCTGGCATAAAATAGTAAATTTTAATGCAAGCCGTTCTGAAACCAATCGGCAAATTACTCAAAATGCTTAAGTCGCCGAGAAAATCACTGTTGTTCCACAATGAATGCCTGGCAAAAAATAGTAAATTTCAATGCAAGCCGTTCTGAAACCAATCGGCAAAATGCTTAACGCGCCGAGAAAATCACTTTTTCCCCACAATGAATGTCTGTCAAAAAATAGTTCATTTTGATGCAAGACGTTCTGAAACCAATCGGCAAATTACTCAAAATGCTTAACTCGCCAATAAAATCAGTTTTTTCCCACAATGAATGGCTGGCAAAAAATAGTTCATTTTGATGCCAGCCGTTCTGAAACCAATCGGCACATTTCTCAAAATCCTTAACTCGCCGAGAAAATCACTTTTTTCCCACAATGAATGTTTGGCAATAAATAGTTAATTTTGATGCAAGACGTTCTGAAACCAATCGGCAAATTACTCAAAATGCTTAACTTGCCGAGAAAACCACTTTTGTTCCACAATGAATGCCTGGCAAAAAATAGTTCATTTTGATGCAAGCCGTTCTGAAACCAATTGGCAAATTACTCAAAATGCTGAACGCGCCGAGAAAATCACTTTTTTCCCACAATGAATGTCTGGCAAAAAATAGTAAATTTCAATGCAAGCCGTTCTGAAACCAATCGGCACATTTCTCAAAATGCTTAACTCGCCGAGAAAATCACTTTTTTCCCACAATGAATGTCTTGGCAATAAATAGTTAATTTTGATGCAAGACGTTCTGAAACCAATCGGCAAATCACTCAAAATGCTTAACTCGCCGAGAAAATCACTTTTGTTCCACAATGAATGTCTGGCAAAAAAAAGTTCATTTTGAGGCAAGCCGTTCTGAAACCAATCGGCAAATTACTCAAAATGCTTAACTCGCCGAGAAAATCACTTTTGTTCCACAATGAATGCCTGGCAAAAAATAGTTAATTGTGATGCAAGCCGTTCTGAAACCAATCGGCAAATTACTCAAAATGCTTAACGCGCCGAGAAAATCACTTTTTCCCCCACAATGAATGTCTGGCAAAAAATAGTTAATTTAGATGCAAGATGTTCTGAAACCAATCGGCAAATTACTCAAAATGCTTAAGTCGCCAAGAAAATCAGTTTTTCCCACAATGAATGCTCGGCAAAAAATAGTTAATTTTGATGCAAGACGTTCTGAAACCAATCGGCAAATTACTCAAAATGCTTAACTCGCCGAGAAAAATCACTTTTGTTCCACAATGAATGCCTGGCTAAAAATAGTTAATTGTGATGCAAGCCGTTCTGAAACCAATCGGCAAATTACTCAAAATGCTTAACTCGCCGAGAAAATCACTTTTTTCCCCACAATGAATGTCTGGCAAAAAATAGTAAATTTCAATGCAAGCCGTTCTGAAACCAATCGGCAAATCACTCAAAATGCTTAACTCGCCGAGAAAATCACTTTTGTTCCACAATGAATGTCTGGCAAAAAAAAGTTCATTTTGAGGCAAGCCGTTCTGAAACCAATCGGCAAATTACTCAAAATGCTTAACTCGCCAAGAAAATCAGTTTTTCCCACAATGAATGCTCGGCAAAAAATAGTTAATTGTGATGCAAGACGTTCTGAAACCAATCGGCAAATTACTCAAAATGCTTAACTCGCCGAGAAAAATCACTTTTGTTCCACAATGAATGCCTGGCTAAAAATAGTTAATTGTGATGCAAGCCGTTCTGAAACCAATCGGCAAATTACTCAAAATGCTTAACTCGCCGAGAAAATCACTTTTTTCCCCACAATGAATGTCTGGCAAAAAATAGTAAATTTCAATGCAAGCCGTTCTGAAACCAATCGGCAAATTACTCAAAATGCTTAACTCGCCGAGAAAATCACTTTTTTCCCACAATGAATGTCTGGCAAAAAATAGTAAATTTCAATGCAAGCCGTTCTGAAACCAATCGGCAAATTACTCAAAATGCTTAACTCGCCGAGAAAATCACTTTTGTTCCGCAATGAATGTCTGGCAAAAAATAGTTCATTTTGATGCAAGCCGTTCTGAAACCAATCTGCAAAATGCTTAACGCGACGAGAAAATCACTTTTTTCCCACGATGAATGTCTGGCAATAAATAGTTAATTTTGATGCAAGACGTTCTGAAACCAATCGGCAAATTACTCAAGATGCTTTACTCGCCAATAAAATCAGTTTTTTCCCACAATGAATGGCTGGCAAAAAATAGTTCATTTTGATGCAAGCCGTTCTGAATCCAATCGGCAAATTACTCAAAATGCTTAACGCGCCGAGAAAATCACTTTTTTCCCACAATGAATGTCTTGGCAATAAATAGTTAATTTTGATGCAAGCCGTTCTGAAACCAATCGGCACATTTCTCAAAATGCTTAACTCGCCGAGAAAATCACTTTTTTCCCACAATGAATGTCTTGGCAATAAATAGTTAATTTTGATGCAAGACGTTCTGAAACCAATCGGCAAATCACTCAAAATGCTTAACTCGCCGAGAAAATCACTTTTGTTCCACAATGAATGTCTGGCAAAAAAAAGTTCATTTTGAGGCAAGCCGTTCTGAAACCAATCGGCAAATTACTCAAAATGCTTAACTCGACGAGAAAATCACTTTTGTTCCACAATGAATGCCTGGCAAAAAATAGTTAATTGTGATGCAAGCCGTTCTGAAACCAATCGGCAAATTACTCAAAATGCTTAACGCGCCGAGAAAATCACTTTTTCCCCCACAATGAATGTCTGGCAAAAAATAGTTAATTTAGATGCAAGATGTTCTGAAACCAATCGGCAAATTACTCAAAATGCTTAAGTCGCCAAGAAAATCAGTTTTTCCCACAATGAATGCTCGGCAAAAAATAGTTAATTTTGATGCAAGACGTTCTGAAACCAATCGGCAAATTACTCAAAATGCTTAACTCGCCGAGAAAAATCACTTTTGTTCCACAATGAATGCCTGGCTAAAAATAGTTAATGTGATGCAAGCCGTTCTGAAACCAATCGGCAAATTACTCAAAATGCTTAAGTCGCCAAGAAAATCAGTTTTTCCCACAATGAATGCTCCGCAAAAAATAGTTAATTTTGAAGCAAGACGTTCTGAAACCAATCGGCAAATTACTCAAAATGCTTAACTCGCCGAGAAAAATCACTTTTGTTCCACAATGAATGCCTGGCTAAAAATAGTTAATTGTGATGCAAGCCGTTCTGAAACCAATCGGCAAATTACTCAAAATGCTTAACTCGCCGAGAAAATCACTTTTTTCCCCACAATGAATGTCTGGCAAAAAATAGTAAATTTCAATGCAAGCCGTTCTGAAACCAATCGGCAAATTACTCAAAATGCTTAACTCGCCGAGAAAATCACTTTTTTCCCACAATGAATGTCTGGCAAAAAATAATAAATTTCAATGCAAGCCGTTCTGAAACCAATCGGCAAATTACTCAAAATGCTTAACTCGCCGAGAAAATCACTTTTGTACCGCAATGAATGTCTGGCAAAAAATAGTTCATTTTGATGCAAGCCGTTCTGAAACCAATCTGCAAAATGCTTAACGCGACGAGAAAATCACTTTTTTCCCACGATGAATGTCTGGCAATAAATAGTTAATTTTGATGCAAGACGTTCTGAAACCAATCGGCAAATTACTCAAAATGCTTAACGCGCCGAGAAAATCACTGTTGTTCCACAATGAATGTCTGTCAAAAAATAGTTCATTTTGATGCAAGACGTTCTGAAACCAATCGGCAAATTACTCAAAATGCTTTACTCGCCAATAAAATCAGTTTTTTCCCACAATGAATGGCTGGCAAAAAATAGTTCATTTTGATGCAAGCCGTTCTGAATCCAATCGGCAAATTGCTCAAAATGCTTAACGCGCCGAGAAAATCACTTTTTTCCCACAATGAATGTCTTGGCAATAAATAGTTAATTTTGATGCGAGCCGTTCTGAAACCAATCGGCAAATTACTCAAAATGCTTAACTCGCCGAGAAAATCACTTTTGTTCCACAATGAATGCCTGGCAAAAAATAGTTAATTGTAATGAAAACCGTTCTGAAACCAATCGGCAAATTACTCATAATGCTTAATTCGCCAAGAAAATCAGTTTTTCCCACAATGAATGCTTGGCAAAAAATAGTTAATTTTGATGCAAGACGTTCTGAAACCAATCGGCAAATTACTCAAAATGCTTAACTTGCCGAGAAAACCACATTGGTTCCACAATGAATGCTTGGCAAAAAATAGTTAATTGTGATGCAAGCCGTTCTGAAACCAATCGGCAAATTACTCATAATGCTTAACTCGCCGAGAAAATCACTTTTTTCCCACAATGAATGTCTGGCAAAAAATAGTTAATTTTGATGCAAGCCGTTCTGAAACCAATCGGCAAATTACTCAAAATGCTTAACTCGCCGAGAAAATCACTTTTGTTCCACAATGAATGCCTGGCAAAAAAAAGTTCATTTTGATGCAAGCCGTTCTGAAACCACTGGCAAATTACTCAAAATGCTTAACTCGCCGAGAAAATCACTTTTGTTCCACAATGAATGCCTGGCAAAAAATAGTTAATTGTGATGCAAGCCGTTCTGAAACCAATCGGCAAATTACTCAAAATGCTTAACGCGCCGAGAAAATCACTTTTTCCCCACAATGAATGTCTGGCAAAAAATAGTTAATTTTGATGCAAGACGTTCTGAAACCAATCGGCAAATTACTCAAAATGCTTAACTCGCCAAGAAAATCAGTTTTTCCCACAATGAATGCTTGGCAAAAAATAGTTAATTTTGATGCAAGACGTTCTGAAACCAATCGGCAAATTACTCAAAATGCTTAACTCGCCGAGAAAATAACTATTGTTCCACAATGAATGTCTGGCAAAAAATAGTTCATTTTGATGCAAGCCGTTCTGAAACCAATCGGCAAATTACTCAAAATGCTTAACTCGCCGAGATAATCACTTTTTTCCCACAATGAATGTTTGGCAATAAATAGTTAATTTTGATGCAAGACGTTCTGAAACCAATCGGCAAATTACTCAAAATGCTTAACATGCCGAGAAAACCACTTTTGTTCCACAATGAATGCCTGGCAAAAAATAGTTCATTTTGATGCAAGCCGTTCTGAATCCAATCGGCAAATTACTCAAAATGCTTAACGCGCCGAGAAAATCACTTTTTTCCCACAACGAATGTCTGGCAAAAAATAGTAAATTTCAATGCAAGCCGTTCTGAAACCAATCGGCACATTTCTCAAAACGCTTAACTCGCCGAGAAAATCACTTTTTTCCCACAATGAATGTCTTGGCAATAAATAGTTAATTTTGATGCAAGACGTTCTGAAACCAACCGGCAAATTACTCCAAATGCTTAACTTGCCGAGAAAATCACTTTTGTTCCACAATGAATGCCTGGCAAAAAATACTTAATTGTGATGCAAGCCGTTCTGAAGCCAATCGGCAAATAACTCAAAATGCTTAACTCGACGAGAAAATCACTTTTGTTCCACAATGAATGTCTGGCAAAAAATAGTTCATTTTGATGCAAGCCGTTTTGAAACCAATCGGCAAAATGCTTAACGCGCCGAGAAAATCACTTTTTCCCCAATATGAAAGGTTGGCAAAAAATAGTAAATTTCAATGCAAGCCGTTCTGAAACCAATCGGCAAATTACTCAAAATGCTTAACTCGACGAGAAAATCACTTTTGTTCCACAATGAATGCCTGGCAAAAAATAGTTAATTGTGATGCAAGCCGTTCTGAAACCAATCGGCAAATTACTCAAAATGCTTAACGCGCCGAGAAAATCACTTTTTCCCCCACAATGAATGTCTGGCAAAAAATAGTTAATTTAGATGCAAGATGTTCTGAAACCAATCGGCAAATTACTCAAAATGCTTAAGTCGCCAAGAAAATCAGTTTTTCCCACAATGAATGCTCGGCAAAAAATAGTTAATTTTGATGCAAGACGTTCTGAAACCAATCGGCAAATTACTCAAAATGCTTAACTCGCCGAGAAAAATCACTTTTGTTCCACAATGAATGCCTGGCTAAAAATAGTTAATGTGATGCAAGCCGTTCTGAAACCAATCGGCAAATTACTCAAAATGCTTAAGTCGCCAAGAAAATCAGTTTTTCCCACAATGAATGCTCCGCAAAAAATAGTTAATTTTGAAGCAAGACGTTCTGAAACCAATCGGCAAATTACTCAAAATGCTTAACTCGCCGAGAAAAATCACTTTTGTTCCACAATGAATGCCTGGCTAAAAATAGTTAATTGTGATGCAAGCCGTTCTGAAACCAATCGGCAAATTACTCAAAATGCTTAACTCGCCGAGAAAATCACTTTTTTCCCCACAATGAATGTCTGGCAAAAAATAGTAAATTTCAATGCAAGCCGTTCTGAAACCAATCGGCAAATTACTCAAAATGCTTAACTCGCCGAGAAAATCACTTTTTTCCCACAATGAATGTCTGGCAAAAAATAATAAATTTCAATGCAAGCCGTTCTGAAACCAATCGGCAAATTACTCAAAATGCTTAACTCGCCGAGAAAATCACTTTTGTACCGCAATGAATGTCTGGCAAAAAATAGTTCATTTTGATGCAAGCCGTTCTGAAACCAATCTGCAAAATGCTTAACGCGACGAGAAAATCACTTTTTTCCCACGATGAATGTCTGGCAATAAATAGTTAATTTTGATGCAAGACGTTCTGAAACCAATCGGCAAATTACTCAAAATGCTTAACGCGCCGAGAAAATCACTGTTGTTCCACAATGAATGTCTGTCAAAAAATAGTTCATTTTGATGCAAGACGTTCTGAAACCAATCGGCAAATTACTCAAAATGCTTTACTCGCCAATAAAATCAGTTTTTTCCCACAATGAATGGCTGGCAAAAAATAGTTCATTTTGATGCAAGCCGTTCTGAATCCAATCGGCAAATTGCTCAAAATGCTTAACGCGCCGAGAAAATCACTTTTTTCCCACAATGAATGTCTTGGCAATAAATAGTTAATTTTGATGCGAGCCGTTCTGAAACCAATCGGCAAATTACTCAAAATGCTTAACTCGCCGAGAAAATCACTTTTGTTCCACAATGAATGCCTGGCAAAAAATAGTTAATTGTAATGAAAGCCGTTCTGAAACCAATCGGCAAATTACTCATAATGCTTAATTCGCCAAGAAAATCAGTTTTTCCCACAATGAATGCTTGGCAAAAAATAGTTAATTTTGATGCAAGACGTTCTGAAACCAATCGGCAAATTACTCAAAATGCTTAACTTGCCGAGAAAACCACATTGGTTCCACAATGAATGCTTGGCAAAAAATAGTTAATTGTGATGCAAGCCGTTCTGAAACCAATCGGCAAATTACTCATAATGCTTAACTCGCCGAGAAAATCACTTTTTTCCCACAATGAATGTCTGGCAAAAAATAGTTAATTTTGATGCAAGCCGTTCTGAAACCAATCGGCAAATTACTCAAAATGCTTAACTCGCCGAGAAAATCACTTTTGTTCCACAATGAATGCCTGGCAAAAAAAAGTTCATTTTGATGCAAGCCGTTCTGAAACCACCGGCAAATTACTCAAAATGCTTAACTCGCCGAGAAAATCACTTTTGTTCCACAATGAATGCCTGGCAAAAAATAGTTAATTGTGATGCAAGCCGTTCTGAAACCAATCGGCAAATTACTCAAAATGCTTAACGCGCCGAGAAAATCACTTTTTCCCCACAATGAATGTCTGGCAAAAAATAGTTAATTTTGATGCAAGACGTTCTGAAACCAATCGGCAAATTACTCAAAATGCTTAACTCGCCAAGAAAATCAGTTTTTCCCACAATGAATGCTTGGCAAAAAATAGTTAATTTTGATGCAAGACGTTCTGAAACCAATCGGCAAATTACTCAAAATGCTTAACTCGCCGAGAAAATAACTATTGTTCCACAATGAATGTCTGGCAAAAAATAGTTCATTTTGATGCAAGCCGTTCTGAAACCAATCGGCAAATTACTCAAAATGCTTAACTCGCCGAGATAATCACTTTTTTCCCACAATGAATGTTTGGCAATAAATAGTTAATTTTGATGCAAGACGTTCTGAAACCAATCGGCAAATTACTCAAAATGCTTAACATGCCGAGAAAACCACTTTTGTTCCACAATGAATGCCTGGCAAAAAATAGTTCATTTTGATGCAAGCCGTTCTGAATCCAATCGGCAAATTACTCAAAATGCTTAACGCGCCGAGAAAATCACTTTTTTCCCACAACGAATGTCTGGCAAAAAATAGTAAATTTCAATGCAAGCCGTTCTGAAACCAATCGGCACATTTCTCAAAACGCTTAACTCGCCGAGAAAATCACTTTTTTCCCACAATGAATGTCTTGGCAATAAATAGTTAATTTTGATGCAAGACGTTCTGAAACCAACCGGCAAATTACTCCAAATGCTTAACTTGCCGAGAAAATCACTTTTGTTCCACAATGAATGCCTGGCAAAAAATACTTAATTGTGATGCAAGCCGTTCTGAAGCCAATCGGCAAATAACTCAAAATGCTTAACTCGACGAGAAAATCACTTTTGTTCCACAATGAATGTCTGGCAAAAAATAGTTCATTTTGATGCAAGCCGTTTTGAAACCAATCGGCAAAATGCTTAACGCGCCGAGAAAATCACTTTTTCCCCAATATGAAAGGTTGGCAAAAAATAGTAAATTTCAATGCAAGCCGTTCTGAAACCAATCGGCAAATTACTCAAAATGCTTAACTTGCCGGGAAAATCACTTTTGTTCCACAATGAATGCCTGGCAAAAAATAGTTAATTGTGATGCAAGCCGTTCTGAAACCAATCGGCAAATTTCTCAAAATGCTAACGCGCGGAGAAAATCACTTTTTCCCCACAATGAATGTCTGGCAAAAAATAGTTAATTTTGATGCAAGACGTTCTGAAACCAATCGGCAAATTACACAAAATGCTTAACACGCCAAGAAAATCAGTTTTTCCCACAATGAATGCTTGGCAAAAAATAGTTAATTTTGATGCAAGACGTTCTGAAACCAATCGGCAAATTACTCAAAATGCTTAACTCGCCGAGAAAATCACTTTTGTTCCACAATGAATGCCTGGCAAAAAAAGTTCATTTTGATGCAAGCCGTTCTGAAACCAATCGGCAAATTACTCAAAATGCTTAACTCGCCGAGAAAATCACTTTTGTTCCACAATGAATGCCTGGCAAAAAATAGTTAATTGTGATGCAAGCCGTTCTGAAACCAATCGGCAAATTACTCAAAATGCTTAACGCGCCGAGAAAATCACTTTTTCCCCACAATGAATGTCTGGCAAAAAATAGTTAATTTTGATGCAAGACGTTCTGAAACCAATCGGCAAATTACTCAAAATGCTTAACTCGCCGAGAAAATCACTTTTGTTCCACAATGAATGTCTGGCAAAAAATAGTTCATTTTGATGCAAGCCGTTCTGAAACCAATCGGCAAATTACTCAAAATGCTTAACTCGCCGAGAAAATCACTTTTTTCCCACAATGAATGTTTGGCAATAAATAGTTAATTTTGATGCAAGACGTTCTGAAACCAACCGGCAAATTACTCCAAATGCTTAACTTGCCGAGAGAATCACTTTTGTTCCACAATGAATGCCTGGCAAAAAATACTTAATTGTGATGCAAGCCGTTCTGAAACCAATCGGCAAATAACTCAAAATGCTTAACTCGACGAGAAAATCACTTTTGTTCCACAATGAATGTCTGGCAAAAAATAGTTCATTTTGATGCAAGCCGTTTTGAAACCAATCGGCAAAATGCTTAACGCAACGAGAAAATCACTTTTTCCCCAATATGAAAGGTTGGCAAAAAATAGTAAATTTCAATGCAAGCCGTTCTGAAACCAATCGGCAAATTACTCAAAATGCTTAATTCGCCGAGAAAATCACTATCTTTCCACAATGAATGCCTGGCAAAAAATAGTAAATTTTAATGCAAGCCGTTCTGAAACGAATCGGCAAATTGCTCAAAATGCTTAACTCGCCGAGATAATCACTTTTTTCCCACAATGAATGACCGGCAAAAAATAGTAAATTTCAGTGCAAGACGTTCTGAAACTAATGGACAAATAACTCAAAATGCTTAACGCGCCGAGAAAAATCACTTTTTTCCCACAATGAATGTCGGGCAATAAATGGTTAATTTTGATGCAAGACGTTCTGAAACCAATCGGCAAATTACGCAAAATGCTTAACTCGCCGAGAAAATCACTTTTTTCCCACAATGAATGTCTTGGCAATAAATAGTTAATTTCAATGCAAGCCGTTCTGAAACCAATCGGCAAATTACTCAAAATGCTTAACTCGCCGAGAAAATCACTTTTGTTCCACAATGAATGTCTGGCAAAAAATAGTAAATTTCAATGCAAGCCGTTCTGAAACCAATCGGCAAATTACTCAAAATGCTTAACTCGCCGAGAAAATCACTTTTGTTCCGCAATGAATGTCTGGCAAAAAATAGTTCATTTTGATGCAAGCCGTTCTGAAACCAATCGGCAAAATGCTTAACGCGACGAGAAAATCACTTTTTTCCCACGATGAATGTCTGGCAATAAATAGTTAATTTTGATGCAAGACGTTCTGAAACCAATCGGCACATTTCTCAAAACGCTTAACTCGCCGAGAAAATCACTTTTTTCCCACAATGAATGTCTTGGCAATAAATAGTTAATTTTGATGCAAGACGTTCTGAAACCAACCGGCAAATTACTCAAAATGCTTAACTCGCCGAGAAAATCACTTTTGTTCCACAATGAATGTCTGGCAAAAAATAGTAAATTTCAATGCAAGCCGTTCTGAAACCAATCGGCAAATTACTCAAAATGCTTAACTCGCCGAGAAAATCACTTTTGTTCCGCAATGAATGTCTGGCAAAAAATAGTTCATTTTGATGCAAGCCGTTCTGAAACCAATCGGCAAAATGCTTAACGCGACGAGAAAATCACTTTTTTCCCACGATGAATGTCTGGCAATAAATAGTTAATTTTGATGCAAGACGTTCTGAAACCAATCGGCACATTTCTCAAAACGCTTAACTCGCCGAGAAAATCACTTTTTTCCCACAATGAATGTCTTGGCAATAAATAGTTAATTTTGATGCAAGACGTTCTGAAACCAACCGGCAAATTACTCCAAATGCTTAACTTGCCGAGAAAATCACTTTTGTTCCACAATGAATGCCTGGCAAAAAATACTTAATTGTGATGCAAGCCGTTCTGAAACCAATCGGCAAATTACTCAAAATGCTTAATTCGCCGAGAAAATCACTATCTTTCCACAATGAATGCCTGGCAAAAAATAGTAAATTTTAATGCAAGCCGTTCTGAAACGAATCGGCAAATTGCTCAAAATGCTTAACTCGCCGAGATAATCACTTTTTTCCCACAATGAATGACCGGCAAAAAATAGTAAATTTCAGTGCAAGACGTTCTGAAACTAATGGACAAATAACTCAAAATGCTTAACGCGCCGAGAAAAATCACTTTTTTCCCACAATGAATGTCGGGCAATAAATGGTTAATTTTGATGCAAGACGTTCTGAAACCAATCGGCAAATTACGCAAAATGCTTAACTCGCCGAGAAAATCACTTTTTTCCCACAATGAATGTCTTGGCAATAAATAGTTAATTTCAATGCAAGCCGTTCTGAAACCAATCGGCAAATTACTCAAAATGCTTAACTCGCCGAGAAAATCACTTTTGTTCCACAATGAATGTCTGGCAAAAAATAGTAAATTTCAATGCAAGCCGTTCTGAAACCAATCGGCAAATTACTCAAAATGCTTAACTCGCCGAGAAAATCACTTTTGTTCCGCAATGAATGTCTGGCAAAAAATAGTTCATTTTGATGCAAGCCGTTCTGAAACCAATCGGCAAAATGCTTAACGCGACGAGAAAATCACTTTTTTCCCACGATGAATGTCTGGCAATAAATAGTTAATTTTGATGCAAGACGTTCTGAAACCAATCGGCACATTTCTCAAAACGCTTAACTCGCCGAGAAAATCACTTTTTTCCCACAATGAATGTCTTGGCAATAAATAGTTAATTTTGATGCAAGACGTTCTGAAACCAACCGGCAAATTACTCAAAATGCTTAACTCGCCGAGAAAATCACTTTTGTTCCACAATGAATGTCTGGCAAAAAATAGTAAATTTCAATGCAAGCCGTTCTGAAACCAATCGGCAAATTACTCAAAATGCTTAACTCGCCGAGAAAATCACTTTTGTTCCGCAATGAATGTCTGGCAAAAAATAGTTCATTTTGATGCAAGCCGTTCTGAAACCAATCGGCAAAATGCTTAACGCGACGAGAAAATCACTTTTTTCCCACGATGAATGTCTGGCAATAAATAGTTAATTTTGATGCAAGACGTTCTGAAACCAATCGGCACATTTCTCAAAACGCTTAACTCGCCGAGAAAATCACTTTTTTCCCACAATGAATGTCTTGGCAATAAATAGTTAATTTTGATGCAAGACGTTCTGAAACCAACCGGCAAATTACTCCAAATGCTTAACTTGCCGAGAAAATCACTTTTGTTCCACAATGAATGCCTGGCAAAAAATACTTAATTGTGATGCAAGCCGTTCTGAAACCAATCGGCAAATAACTCAAAATGCTTAACTCGACGAGAAAATCACTTTTGTTCCACAATGAATGTCTGGCAAAAAATAGTTCATTTTGATGCAAGCCGTTTTGAAACCAATCGGCAAAATGCTTAACGCGACGAGAAAATCACTTTTTCCCCAATATGAAAGGTTGGCAAAAAATAGTAAATTTCAATGCAAGCCGTTCTGAAACCAATCGGTAAATTACTCAAAATGCTTAACTTGCCGGGAAAATCACTTTTGTTCCACAATGAATGCCTGGCAAAAAATAGTTAATTGTGATGCAAGCCGTTCTGAAACCAATCGGCAAATTACTCAAAATGCTTAACGCGCCGAGAAAATCACTTTTTCCCCACAATGAATGTCTGGCAAAAAATAGTTAATTTTGATGCAAGACGTTCTGAAACCCATCGGCAAATTACTCAAAATGCTTAACACGCCAAGAAAATCAGTTTTTCCCACAATGAATGCTTGGCAAAAAATAGTTAATTTTGATGCAAGACGTTCTGAAACCAATCGGCAAATTACTCAAAATGCTAAACTCGCCGAGAAAATCACTTTTGTTCCACAATGAATGCCTGGCAAAAAAAAGTTCATTTTGATGCAAGCCGTTCTGAAACCAATCGGCAAATTACTCAAAATGCTTAACTCGCCGAGAAAATCACTTTTGTTCCACAATGAATGCCTGGCAAAAAATAGTTAATTGTGATGCAAGCCGTTCTGAAACCAATCGGCAAATAACTCAAAATGCTTAACTCGACGAGAAAATCACTTTTGTTCCACAATGAATGTCTGGCAAAAAATAGTTCATTTTGATGCAAGCCGTTTTGAAACCAATCGGCAAAATGCTTAACGCGACGAGAAAATCACTTTTTCCCCAATATGAAAGGTTGGCAAAAAATAGTAAATTTCAATGCAAGCCGTTCTGAAACCAATCGGCAAATTACTCAAAATGCTTAACTTGCCGGGAAAATCACTTTTGTTCCACAATGAATGCCTGGCAAAAAATAGTTAATTGTGATGCAAGCCGTTCTGAAACCAATCGGCAAATTTCTCAAAATGCTTAACGCGCGGAGAAAATCACTTTTCCCCCACAATGAATGTCTGGCAAAAAATAGTTAATTTTGATGCAAGACGTTCTGAAACCAATCGGCAAATTACTCAAAATGCTTAACACGCCAAGAAAATCAGTTTTTCCCACAATGAATGCTTGGCAAAAAATTGTTAATTTTGATGCAAGACGTTCTGAAACCAATCGGCAAATTACTCAAAATGCTTAACTCGCCGAGAAAATCACTTTTGTTCCACAATGAATGCCTGGCAAAAAAAAGTTCATTTTGATGCAAGCCGTTCTGAAACCAATCGGCAAATTACTCAAAATGCTTAACTCGCCGAGAAAATCACTTTTGTTCCACAATGAATGCCTGGCAAAAAATAGTTAATTGTGATGCAAGCCGTTCTGAAACCAATCGGCAAATTACTCAAAATGCTTAACGCGCCGAGAAAATCACTTTTTCCCCACAATGAATGTCTGGCAAAAAATAGTTAATTTTGATGCAAGACGTTCTGAAACCAATCGGCAAATTACTCAAAATGCTTAACTCGCCAAGAAAATCAGTTTTTCCCACAATGAATGCTTGGCAAAAAATAGTTAATTTTGATGCAAGACGTTCTGAAACCAATCGGCAAATTACTCAAAATGCTTAACTCGCCGAGAAAATCACTTTTGTTCCACAATGAATGTCTGGCAAAAAATAGTTCATTTTGATGCAAGCCGTTCTGAAACCAATCGGCAAATTACTCAAAATGCTTAACTCGCCGAGAAAATCACTTTTTTCCCACAATGAATGTTTGGCAATAAATAGTTAATTTTGATGCAAGACGTTCTGAAACCAACCGGCAAATTACTCCAAATGCTTAACTTGCCGAGAGAATCACTTTTGTTCCACAATGAATGCCTGGCAAAAAATACTTAATTGTGATGCAAGCCGTTCTGAAACCAATCGGCAAATAACTCAAAATGCTTAACTCGACGAGAAAATCACTTTTGTTCCACAATGAATGTCTGGCAAAAAATAGTTCATTTTGATGCAAGCCGTTTTGAAACCAATCGGCAAAATGCTTAACGCGACGAGAAAATCACCTTTTCCCCAATATGAAAGGTTGGCAAAAAATAGTAAATTTCAATGCAAGCCGTTCTGAAACCAATCGGCAAATTACTCAAAATGCTTAATTCGCCGAGAAAATCACTATCTTTCCACAATGAATGCCTGGCAAAAAATAGTAAATTTTAATGCAAGCCGTTCTGAAACGAATCGGCAAATTGCTCAAAATGCTTAACTCGCCGAGATAATCACTTTTTTCCCACAATGAATGACCGGCAAAAAATAGTAAATTTCAGTGCAAGACGTTCTGAAACTAATGGACAAATAACTCAAAATGCTTAACGCGCCGAGAAAAATCACTTTTTTCCCACAATGAATGTCGGGCAATAAATGGTTAATTTTGATGCAAGACGTTCTGAAACCAATCGGCAAATTACGCAAAATGCTTAACTCGCCGAGAAAATCACTTTTTTCCCACAATGAATGTCTTGGCAATAAATAGTTAATTTCAATGCAAGCCGTTCTGAAACCAATCGGCAAATTACTCAAAATGCTTAACTCGCCGAGAAAATCACTTTTGTTCCACAATGAATGTCTGGCAAAAAATAGTAAATTTCAATGCAAGCCGTTCTGAAACCAATCGGCAAATTACTCAAAATGCTTAACTCGCCGAGAAAATCACTTTTGTTCCGCAATGAATGTCTGGCAAAAAATAGTTCATTTTGATGCAAGCCGTTCTGAAACCAATCGGCAAAATGCTTAACGCGACGAGAAAATCACTTTTTTCCCACGATGAATGTCTGGCAATAAATAGTTAATTTTGATGCAAGACGTTCTGAAACCAATCGGCACATTTCTCAAAACGCTTAACTCGCCGAGAAAATCACTTTTTTCCCACAATGAATGTCTTGGCAATAAATAGTTAATTTTGATGCAAGACGTTCTGAAACCAACCGGCAAATTACTCCAAATGCTTAACTTGCCGAGAAAATCACTTTTGTTCCACAATGAATGCCTGGCAAAAAATACTTAATTGTGATGCAAGCCGTTCTGAAACCAATCGGCAAATAACTCAAAATGCTTAACTCGACGAGAAAATCACTTTTGTTCCACAATGAATGTCTGGCAAAAAATAGTTCATTTTGATGCAAGCCGTTTTGAAACCAATCGGCAAAATGCTTAACGCGACGAGAAAATCACTTTTTCCCCAATATGAAAGGTTGGCAAAAAATAGTAAATTTCAATGCAAGCCGTTCTGAAACCAATCGGCAAATTACTCAAAATGCTTAACTTGCCGGGAAAATCACTTTTGTTCCACAATGAATGCCTGGCAAAAAATAGTTAATTGTGATGCAAGCCGTTCTGAAACCAATCGGCAAATTACTCAAAATGCTTAACGCGCCGAGAAAATCACTTTTTCCCCACAATGAATGTCTGGCAAAAAATAGTTAATTTTGATGCAAGACGTTCTGAAACCCTTCGGGAAATTACTCAAAATGCTTAACACGCCAAGAAAATCAGTTTTTCCCACAATGAATGCTTGGCAAAAAATAGTTAATTTTGATGCAAGACGTTCTGAAACCAATCGGCAAATTACTCAAAATGCTTAACTCGCCGAGAAAATCACTTTTGTTCCACAATGAATGCCTGGCAAAAAAAAGTTCATTTTGATGCAAGCCGTTCTGAAACCAATCGGCAAATTACTCAAAATGCTTAACTCGCCGAGAAAATCACTTTTGTTCCACAATGAATGCCTGGCAAAAAATAGTTAATTTTGATGCAAGACGTTCTGAAACCAATCGGCAAATTACTCAAAATGCTTAACACGCCAAGAAAATCAGTTTTTCCCACAATGAATGCTTGGCAAAAAATAGTTAATTTTGATGCAAGACGTTCTGAAACCAATCGGCAAATTACTCAAAATGCTTAACTCGCCGAGAAAATCACTTTTGTTCCACAATGAATGTCTGGCAAAAAATAGTTCATTTTGATGCAAGCCGTTCTGAAACCAATCGGCAAATTACTCAAAATGCTTAACTCGCCGAGAAAATCACTTTTGTTCCACAATGAATGTCTGGCAAAAAATAGTAAATTTCAATGCAAGCCGTTCTGAAACCAATCGGCAAATTACTCAAAATGCTTAACTCGCCGAGAAAATCACTTTTGTTCCGCAATGAATGTCTGGCAAAAAATAGTTCATTTTGATGCAAGCCGTTCTGAAACCAATCGGCAAAATGCTTAACGCGACGAGAAAATCACTTTTTTCCCACGATGAATGTCTGGCAATAAATAGTTAATTTTGATGCAAGACGTTCTGAAACCAATCGGCACATTTCTCAAAACGCTTAACTCGCCGAGAAAATCACTTTTTTCCCACAATGAATGTCTTGGCAATAAATAGTTAATTTTGATGCAAGACGTTCTGAAACCAACCGGCAAATTACTCAAAATGCTTAACTTGCCGAGAAAATCACTTTTGTTCCACAATGAATGCCTGGCAAAAAATACTTAATTGTGATGCAAGCCGTTCTGAAACCAATCGGCAAATAACTCAAAATGCTTAACTCGACGAGAAAATCACTTTTGTTCCACAATGAATGTCTGGCAAAAAATAGTTCATTTTGATGCAAGCCGTTTTGAAACCAATCGGCAAAATGCTTAACGCGACGAGAAAATCACTTTTTCCCCAATATGAAAGGTTGGCAAAAAATAGTAAATTTCAATGCAAGCCGTTCTGAAACCAATCGGCAAATTACTCAAAATGCTTAACTTGCCGGGAAAATCACTTTTGTTCCACAATGAATGCCTGGCAAAAAATAGTTAATTGTGATGCAAGCCGTTCTGAAACCAATCGGCAAATTACTCAAAATGCTTAACGCGCCGAGAAAATCACTTTTTCCCCACAATGAATGTCTGGCAAAAAATAGTTAATTTTGATGCAAGACGTTCTGAAACCCATCGGCAAATTACTCAAAATGCTTAACACGCCAAGAAAATCAGTTTTTCCCACAATGAATGCTTGGCAAAAAATAGTTAATTTTGATGCAAGACGTTCTGAAACCAATCGGCAAATTACTCAAAATGCTTAACTCGCCGAGAAAATCACTTTTGTTCCACAATGAATGCCTGGCAAAAAAAAGTTCATTTTGATGCAAGCCGTTCTGAAACCAATCGGCAAATTACTCAAAATGCTTAACTCGCCGAGAAAATCACTTTTGTTCCACAATGAATGCCTGGCAAAAAATAGTTAATTGTGATGCAAGCCGTTCTGAAACCAATCGGCAAATTACTCAAAATGCTTAACGCGCCGAGAAAATCACTTTTTCCCCACAATGAATGTCTGGCAAAAAATAGTTAATTTTGATGCAAGACGTTCTGAAACCAATCGGCAAATTACTCAAAATGCTTAACACGCCAAGAAAATCAGTTTTTCCCACAATGAATGCCTGGCAAAAAATAGTTAATTTTGATGCAAGACGTTCTGAAACCAATCGGCAAATTACTCAAAATGCTTAACTCGCCGAGAAAATCACTTTTGTTCCACAATGAATGTCTGGCAAAAAATAGTTCATTTTGATGCAAGCCGTTCTGAAACCAATCGGCAAATTACTCAAAATGCTTAACTCGCCGAGAAAATCACTTTTTTCCCACAATGAATGTTTGGCAATAAATAGTTAATTTTGATGCAAGACGTTCTGAAACCAATCGGCAAATTACTCAAAGTGCTTAACGCGCCGAGAAAATCACTTTTGTTCCACAATGAATGCCTGGCAAAAAATAGATAATTGTGATGCAAGCCGTTCTGAAACCAATCGGCAAATTACTCAAAATGCTTAACGCGCTGAGAAAATCACTTTTTCCCCACAATGAATGTCTGGCAAAAAATAGTTAATTTTGATGCAAGACGTTCTGAAACCAATCGGCAAATTACTCAAAATGCTTAACTCGCCAAGAAAATCAGTTTTTCCCACAATGCATGCTTGGCAAAAAGTAGTTAATTTTGATGCAAGACGTCCTGAAAACAATCGGCAAATTACTCAAAATGCTTAACTCGCCGAGAAAATCACTTTTGTTCCACAATGAATGTCTTGCAAAATATAGTTCATTTTGATGCAAGCCGTTCTGAAACCAATCGGCAAATTACTCAAAATGCTTAACTCGCCGAGATAATCACTTTTTTCCCACAATGAATGTTTGGCAATAAATAGTTAATTTTGATGCAAGACGTTCTGAAACCAATCGGCAAATTACTCAAAATGCTTAACTTGCCGAGAAAACCACTTTTGTTCCACAATGAATGCCTGGCAAAAAATAGTTCATTTTGATGCAAGCCGTTCTGAATCCAATTGGCAAATTACTCAAAATGCTTAACGCGCCGAGAAAATCACTTTTTTCCCACAATGAATGTCTGGTAAAAAATAGTAAATTTCAATGCAAGCCGTTCTGAAACCAATCGGCACATTTCTCAAAATGCTTAACTCGCCGAGAAAATCACTTTTTTCCCACAATGAATGTCTTGGCAATAAATAGTTAATTTTGATGCAAGACGTTCTGAAACCAATCGGCAAATCACTCAAAATGCTTAACTCGCCGAGAAAATCACTTTTTTTTCCCACAATGAATGTTTGGCAATAAATCGTTAATATTGATGCAAGACGCTCTGAAACCAATCGGCAAATTACTCAAAATGCTTAACTTGCCGAGAAAACCACTTTTGTTCCACAATGAATGCCTGGCAAAAAATAGTTAATTGTGATGCAAGCCGTTCTGAAACCAATCGGCAAATTACTCAAAATGCTTAACTCGCCGAGAAAATCACTTTTTTCCCCACAATGAATGTCTGGCAAAAAATAGTAAATTTCAATGCAAGCCGTTCTGAAACCAATCGGCAAATTACTCAAAATGCTTAACTCGCCGAGAAAATCACTTTTTTGCCACAATGAATGTCTGGCAAAAAATAGTAAATTTCAATGCAAGCCGTTCTGAAACCAATCGGCAAATTACTCAAAATGCTTAACTCGCCGAGAAAATCACTTTTGTTCCACAATGAATGTCTGGCAAAAAATAGTTCATTTTGATGCAAGACGTTATGAAACCAATCGGCAAATTACTCAAAATGCTTAACTCGCCGAGAAAATCACTTTTTCCCCAATATGAAAGGTTGGCAAAAAATAGTAAATTTCAATGCAAGCCGTTCTGAAACCAATCGGCAAATTACTCAAAATGCTTAACTTGCCGGGAAAATCACTTTTGTTCCACAATGAATGCCTGGCAAAAAATAGTTAATTGTGATGCAAGCCGTTCTGAAACCAATCGGCAAATTACTCAAAATGCTTAACGCGCCGAGAAAATCACTTTTTCCCCACAATGAATGTCTGGCAAAAAATAGTTAATTTTGATGCAAGACGTTCTGAAACCCATCGGCAAATTACTCAAAATGCTTAACACGCCAAGAAAATCAGTTTTTCCCACAATGAATGCTTGGCAAAAAATAGTTAATTTTGATGCAAGACGTTCTGAAACCAATCGGCAAATTACTCAAAATGCTTAACTCGCCGAGAAAATCACTTTTGTTCCACAATGAATGCCTGGCAAAAAAAAGTTCATTTTGATGCAAGCCGTTCTGAAACCAATCGGCAAATTACTCAAAATGCTTAACTCGCCGAGAAAATCACTTTTGTTCCACAATGAATGCCTGGCAAAAAATAGTTAATTGTGATGCAAGCCGTTCTGAAACCAATCGGCAAATTACTCAAAATGCTTAACGCGCCGAGAAAATCACTTTTTCCCCACAATGAATGTCTGGCAAAAAATAGTTAATTTTGATGCAAGACGTTCTGAAACCAATCGGCAAATTACTCAAAATGCTTAACACGCCAAGAAAATCAGTTTTTCCCACAATGAATGCCTGGCAAAAAATAGTTAATTTTGATGCAAGACGTTCTGAAACCAATCGGCAAATTACTCAAAATGCTTAACTCGCCGAGAAAATCACTTTTGTTCCACAATGAATGTCTGGCAAAAAATAGTTCATTTTGATGCAAGCCGTTCTGAAACCAATCGGCAAATTACTCAAAATGCTTAACTCGCCGAGAAAATCACTTTTTTCCCACAATGAATGTTTGGCAATAAATAGTTAATTTTGATGCAAGACGTTCTGAAACCAATCGGCAAATTACTCAAAGTGCTTAACGCGCCGAGAAAATCACTTTTGTTCCACAATGAATGCCTGGCAAAAAATAGATAATTGTGATGCAAGCCGTTCTGAAACCAATCGGCAAATTACTCAAAATGCTTAACGCGCTGAGAAAATCACTTTTTCCCCACAATGAATGTCTGGCAAAAAATAGTTAATTTTGATGCAAGACGTTCTGAAACCAATCGGCAAATTACTCAAAATGCTTAACTCGCCAAGAAAATCAGTTTTTCCCACAATGCATGCTTGGCAAAAAGTAGTTAATTTTGATGCAAGACGTTCTGAAACCAATCGGCAAATTACTCAAAATGCTTAACTCGCCGAGAAAATCACTTTTGTTCCACAATGAATGTCTTGCAAAATATAGTTCATTTTGATGCAAGCCGTTCTGAAACCAATCGGCAAATTACTCAAAATGCTTAACTCGCCGAGATAATCACTTTTTTCCCACAATGAATGTTTGGCAATAAATAGTTAATTTTGATGCAAGACGTTCTGAAACCAATCGGCAAATTACTCAAAATGCTTAACTTGCCGAGAAAACCACTTTTGTTCCACAATGAATGCCTGGCAAAAAATAGTTCATTTTGATGCAAGCCGTTCTGAATCCAATTGGCAAATTACTCAAAATGCTTAACGCGCCGAGAAAATCACTTTTTTCCCACAATGAATGTCTGGTAAAAAATAGTAAATTTCAATGCAAGCCGTTCTGAAACCAATCGGCACATTTCTCAAAATGCTTAACTCGCCGAGAAAATCACTTTTTTCCCACAATGAATGTCTTGGCAATAAATAGTTAATTTTGATGCAAGACGTTCTGAAACCAATCGGCAAATCACTCAAAATGCTTAACTCGCCGAGAAAATCACTTTTTTTTCCCACAATGAATGTTTGGCAATAAATCGTTAATATTGATGCAAGACGCTCTGAAACCAATCGGCAAATTACTCAAAATGCTTAACTTGCCGAGAAAACCACTTTTGTTCCACAATGAATGCCTGGCAAAAAATAGTTAATTGTGATGCAAGCCGTTCTGAAACCAATCGGCAAATTACTCAAAATGCTTAACTCGCCGAGAAAATCACTTTTTTCCCCACAATGAATGTCTGGCAAAAAATAGTAAATTTCAATGCAAGCCGTTCTGAAACCAATCGGCAAATTACTCAAAATGCTTAACTCGCCGAGAAAATCACTTTTTTGCCACAATGAATGTCTGGCAAAAAATAGTAAATTTCAATGCAAGCCGTTCTGAAACCAATCGGCAAATTACTCAAAATGCTTAACTCGCCGAGAAAATCACTTTTGTTCCACAATGAATGTCTGGCAAAAAATAGTTCATTTTGATGCAAGACGTTATGAAACCAATCGGCAAATTACTCAAAATGCTTAACGCGCCGAGAAAATCACTTTTCCCCCCTCAATGAATGGTTGGCCAAAAATAGTAAATTTCAATGCAAGCCGTTCTGAAACCAATCGGCAAATTACTCAAAATGCTTAACTCGCCGAGAAAATCACTTTCTTTCCACGATGAATATTGGCATAAAATAGTAAATTTTAATGCAAGCCGTTCTGAAACCAATCGGCAAATTACTCAAAATGCTTAAGTCGCCGAGAAAATCACTGTTGTTCCACAATGAATGCCTGGCAAAAAATAGTAAATTTCAATGCAAGCCGTTCTGAAACCAATCGGCAAAATGCTTAACGCGCCGAGAAAATCACTTTTTCCCCACAATGAATGTCTGTCAAAAAATAGTTCATTTTGATGCAAGACGTTCTGAAACCAATCGGCAAATTACTCAAAATGCTTAACTCGCCAATAAAATCAGTTTTTTCCCACAATGAATGGCTGGCAAAAAATAGTTCATTTTGATGCCAGCCGTTCTGAAACCAATCGGCACATTTCTCAAAATGCTTAACTCGCCGAGAAAATCACTTTTTTCCCACAATGAATGTCTTGGCAATAAATAGTTAATTTTGATGCAAGACGTTCTGAAACCAATCGGCAAATTACTCAAAATGCTTAACTCGCCGAGAAAATCACTTTTGTTCCACAATGAATGCCTGGCAAAAAATAGTTAATTGTGATGCAAGCCGTTCTGAAACCAATCGGCAAATTACTCAAAATGCTTAACGCGCCGAGAAAATCACTTTTTCCCCACAATGAATGTCTGGCAAAAAATAGTTAATTTTGATGCAAGACGTTCTGAAACCAATCGGCAAATTACTCAAAATGCTTAACTCGCCAAGAAAATCAGTTTTTCCCACAATGAATGCTTGGCAAAAAATTGTTCATTTTGATGCAAGCCGTTCTGAAACCAATCGGCAAATTACTCAAAATGCTTAACTCGCCGAGATAATCACTTTTTTCCCACAATGAATGTTTGGCAATAAATAGTTAATTTTGATGCAAGACGTTCTGAAACCAATCGGCAAATTACTCAAAATGCTTAACTTGCCGAGAAAACCACTTTTGTTCCACAATGAATGCCTGGCAAAAAATAGTTCATTTTGATGCAAGCCGTTCTGAATCCAATTGGCAAATTACTCAAAATGCTTAACGCGCCGAGAAAATCACTTTTTTCCCACAATGAATGTCTGGTAAAAAATAGTAAATTTCAATGCAAGCCGTTCTGAAACCAATCGGCACATTTCTCAAAATGCTTAACTCGCCGAGAAAATCACTTTTTTCCCACAATGAATGTCTTGGCAATAAATAGTTAATTTTGATGCAAGACGTTCTGAAACCAATCGGCAAATCACTCAAAATGCTTAACTCGCCGAGAAAATCACTTTTTTTTCCCACAATGAATGTTTGGCAATAAATCGTTAATATTGATGCAAGACGCTCTGAAACCAATCGGCAAATTACTCAAAATGCTTAACTTGCCGAGAAAACCACTTTTGTTCCACAATGAATGCCTGGCAAAAAATAGTTAATTGTGATGCAAGCCGTTCTGAAACCAATCGGCAAATTACTCAAAATGCTTAACTCGCCGAGAAAATCACTTTTTTCCCCACAATGAATGTCTGGCAAAAAATAGTAAATTTCAATGCAAGCCGTTCTGAAACCAATCGGCAAATTACTCAAAATGCTTAACTCGCCGAGAAAATCACTTTTTTGCCACAATGAATGTCTGGCAAAAAATAGTAAATTTCAATGCAAGCCGTTCTGAAACCAATCGGCAAATTACTCAAAATGCTTAACTCGCCGAGAAAATCACTTTTGTTCCACAATGAATGTCTGGCAAAAAATAGTTCATTTTGATGCAAGACGTTATGAAACCAATCGGCAAATTACTCAAAATGCTTAACGCGCCGAGAAAATCACTTTTCCCCCCTCAATGAATGGTTGGCCAAAAATAGTAAATTTCAATGCAAGCCGTTCTGAAACCAATCGGCAAATTACTCAAAATGCTTAACTCGCCGAGAAAATCACTTTCTTTCCACGATGAATATTGGCATAAAATAGTAAATTTTAATGCAAGCCGTTCTGAAACCAATCGGCAAATTACTCAAAATGCTTAAGTCGCCGAGAAAATCACTGTTGTTCCACAATGAATGCCTGGCAAAAAATAGTAAATTTCAATGCAAGCCGTTCTGAAACCAATCGGCAAAATGCTTAACGCGCCGAGAAAATCACTTTTTCCCCACAATGAATGTCTGTCAAAAAATAGTTCATTTTGATGCAAGACGTTCTGAAACCAATCGGCAAATTACTCAAAATGCTTAACTCGCCAATAAAATCAGTTTTTTCCCACAATGAATGGCTGGCAAAAAATAGTTCATTTTGATGCCAGCCGTTCTGAAACCAATCGGCACATTTCTCAAAATGCTTAACTCGCCGAGAAAATCACTTTTTTCCCACAATGAATGTCTTGGCAATAAATAGTTAATTTTGATGCAAGACGTTCTGAAACCAATCGGCAAATTACTCAAAATGCTTAACTCGCCGAGAAAATCACTTTTGTTCCACAATGAATGCCTGGCAAAAAATAGTTAATTGTGATGCAAGCCGTTCTGAAACCAATCGGCAAATTACTCAAAATGCTTAACGCGCCGAGAAAATCACTTTTTCCCCACAATGAATGTCTGGCAAAAAATAGTTAATTTTGATGCAAGACGTTCTGAAACCAATCGGCAAATTACTCAAAATGCTTAACTCGCCAAGAAAATCAGTTTTTCCCACAATGAATGCTTGGCAAAAAATTGTTCATTTTGATGCAAGCCGTTCTGAAACCAATCGGCAAATTACTCAAAATGCTTAACTCGCCGAGATAATCACTTTTTTCCCACAATGAATGTTTGGCAATAAATAGTTAATTTTGATGCAAGACGTTCTGAAACCAATCGGCAAATTACTCAAAATGCTTAACTTGCCGAGAAAACCACTTTTGTTCCACAATGAATGCCTGGCAAAAAATAGTTCATTTTGATGCAAGCCGTTCTGAATCCAATTGGCAAATTACTCAAAATGCTGAACGCGCCGAGAAAATCACTTTTTTCCCACAATGAATGTCTGGCAAAAAATAGTAAATTTCAATGCAAGCCGTTCTGAAACCAATCGGCACATTTCTCAAAATGCTTAACTCGCCGAGAAAATCACTTTTTTCCCACAATGAATGTCTTGGCAATAAATAGTTAATTTTGATGCAAGACGTTCTGAAACCAATCGGCAAATTACTCAAAATGCTTAACTCGCCGAGAAAATCACTTTTGTTCCACAATGAATGTCTGGCAAAAAAAAGTTCATTTTGAGGCAAGCCGTTCTGAAACCAATCGGCAAATTACTCAAAATGCTTAACTCGCCGAGAAAATCACTTTTGTTCCACAATGAATGCCTGGCAAAAAATAGTTAATTGTGATGCAAGCCGTTCTGAAACCAATCGGCAAATTACTCAAAATGCTTAACGCGCCGAGAAAATCACTTTTTCCCCCACAATGAATGTCTGGCAAAAAATAGTTAATTTAGATGCAAGATGTTCTGAAACCAATCGGCAAATTACTCAAAATGCTTAAGTCGCCAAGAAAATCAGTTTTTCCCACAATGAATGCTCGGCAAAAAATAGTTAATTTTGATGCAAGACGTTCTGAAACCAATCGGCAAATTACTCAAAATGCTTAACTCGCCGAGAAAAATCACTTTTGTTCCACAATGAATGCCTGGCTAAAAATAGTTAATTGTGATGCAAGCCGTTCTGAAACCAATCGGCAAATTACTCAAAATGCTTAACTTGCCGAGAAAATCACTTTTTTCCCCACAATGAATGTGTGGCAAAAAATAGTAAATTTCAATGCAAGCCGTTCTGAAACCAATCGGCAAATCACTCAAAATGCTTAACTCGCCGAGAAAATCACTTTTGTTCCACAATGAATGCCTGGCAAAAAATAGTTAATTGTGATGCAGGCCGTTCTGAAACCAATCGGCAAATTACTCAAAATGCTTAACGCGCCGAGAAAATCACTTTTTCCCCCACAATGAATGTCTGGCAAAAAATAGTTAATTTTGATGCAAGATGTTCTGAAACCAATCGGCAAATTACTCAAAATGCTTAACTCGCCGAGAAAATCACTTTTGTTCCACAATGAATGTCTGGCAAAAAAAAGTTCATTTTGAGGCAAGCCGTTCTGAAACCAATCGGCAAATTACTCAAAATGCTTAACTCGCCGAGAAAATCACTTTTGTTCCACAATGAATGCCTGGCAAAAAATAGTTAATTGTGATGCAAGCCGTTCTGAAACCAATCGGCAAATTACTCAAAATGCTTAACGCGCCGAGAAAATCACTTTTTCCCCCACAATGAATGTCTGGCAAAAAATAGTTAATTTAGATGCAAGATGTTCTGAAACCAATCGGCAAATTACTCAAAATGCTTAAGTCGCCAAGAAAATCAGTTTTTCCCACAATGAATGCTCGGCAAAAAATAGTTAATTTTGATGCAAGACGTTCTGAAACCAATCGGCAAATTACTCAAAATGCTTAACTCGCCGAGAAAAATCACTTTTGTTCCACAATGAATGCCTGGCTAAAAATAGTTAATTGTGATGCAAGCCGTTCTGAAACCAATCGGCAAATTACTCAAAATGCTTAACTCGCCGAGAAAATCACTTTTTTCCCCACAATGAATGTGTGGCAAAAAATAGTAAATTTCAATGCAAGCCGTTCTGAAACCAATCGGCAAATCACTCAAAATGCTTAACTCGCCGAGAAAATCACTTTTGTTCCACAATGAATGTCTGGCAAAAAAAAGTTCATTTTGAGGCAAGCCGTTCTGAAACCAATCGGCAAATTACTCAAAATGCTTAACTCGCCGAGAAAATCACTTTTGTTCCACAATGAATGCCTGGCAAAAAATAGTTAATTGTGATGCAAGCCGTTCTGAAACCAATCGGCAAATTACTCAAAATGCTTAACGCGCCGAGAAAATCACTTTTTCCCCCACAATGAATGTCTGGCAAAAAATAGTTAATTTTGATGCAAGATGTTCTGAAACCAATCGGCAAATTACTCAAAATGCTTAAGTCGCCAAGAAAATCAGTTTTCCCCACAATGAATGCTCGGCAAAAAATAGTTAATTTTGATGCAAGACGTTCTGAAACCAATCGGCAAATTACTCAAAATGCTTAACTCGCCGAGAAAAATCACTTTTGTTCCACAATGAATGCCTGGCTAAAAATAGTTAATTGTGATGCAAGCCGTTCTGAAACCAATCGGCAAATTACTCAAAATGCTTAACTCGCCGAGAAAATCACTTTTTTCCCCACAATGAATGTCTGGCAAAAAATAGTAAATTTCAATGCAAGCCGTTCTGAAACCAATCGGCAAATTACTCAAAATGCTTAACTCGCCGAGAAAATCACTTTTTTCCCACAATGAATGTCTGGCAAAAAATAGTAAATTTCAATGCAAGCCGTTCTGAAACCATTCGGCAAATTACTCAAAATGCTTAACTCGCCGAGAAAATCACTTTTGTTCCGCAATGAATGTCTGGCAAAAAATAGTTAATTTTGATGCAAGACGTTCTGAAACCAATCGGCAAATTACTCAAAATGCTTAACACGCCAAGAAAATCAGTTTTTCCCACAATCAATGCTTGGCAAAAAATAGTTCATTTTGATGCAAGCCGTTCTGAAACCAATCTGCAAAATGCTTAACGCGACGAGAAAATCACTTTTTTCCCACGATGAATGTCTGGCAATAAATAGTTACTTTTGATGCAAGACGTTCTGAAACCAATCGGCAAATCACTCAAAATGCTTAACTCGCCGAGAAAATCACTTTTGTTCCACAATGAATGTCTGGCAAAAAAAAGTTCATTTTGAGGCAAGCCGTTCTGAAACCAATCGGCAAATTACTCAAAATGCTTAACTCGACGAGAAAATCACTTTTGTTCCACAATGAATGCCTGGCAAAAAATAGTTAATTGTCATGCAAGCCGTTCTGAAACCAATCGGCAAATTACTCAAAATGCTTAACGCGCCGAGAAAATCACTTTTTCCCCCACAATGAATGTCTGGCAAAAAATAGTTAATTTAGATGCAAGATGTTCTGAAACCAATCGGCAAATTACTCAAAATGCTTAAGTCGCCAAGAAAATCAGTTTTTCCCACAATGAATGCTCGGCAAAAAATAGTTAATTTTGATGCAAGACGTTCTGAAACCAATCGGCAAATTACTCAAAATGCTTAACTCGCCGAGAAAAATCACTTTTGTTCCACAATGAATGCCTGGCTAAAAAGAGTTAATTGTGATGCAAGCCGTTCTGAAACCAATCGGCAAATTACTCAAAATATTTAACTCGCCGAGAAAATCACTTTTTTCCCCACAATGAATGTCTGGCAAAAAATAGTAAATTTCAATGCAAGCCGTTCTGAAACCAATCGGCAAATCACTCAAAATGCTTAACTCGCCGAGAAAATCACTTTTGTTCCACAATGAATGCCTGGCAAAAAATAGTTAATTGTGATGCAAGCCGTTCTGAAACCAATCGGCAAATTACTCAAAATGCTTAACGCGCCGAGAAAATCACTTTTTCCCCCACAATGAATGTCTGGCAAAAAATAGTTAATTTTGATGCAAGATGTTCTGAAACCAATCGGCAAATTACTCAAAATGCTTAAGTCGCCAAGAAAATCAGTTTTTCCCACAATGAATGCTCGGCAAAAAATAGTTAATTTTGATGCAAGACGTTCTGAAACCAATCGGCAAATTACTCAAAATGCTTAACTCGCCGAGAAAAATCACTTTTGTTCCACAATGAATGCCTGGCTAAAAATAGTTAATTGTGATGCAAGCCGTTCTGAAACCAATCGGCAAATTACTCAAAATGCTTAACTCGCCGAGAAAATCACTTTTTTCCCCACAATGAATGTCTGGCAAAAAATAGTAAATTTCAATGCAAGCCGTTCTGAAACCAATCGGCAAATTACTCAAAATGCTTAACTCGCCGAGAAAATCACTTTTTTCCCACAATGAATGTCTGGCAAAAAATAGTAAATTTCAATGCAAGCCGTTCTGAAACCAATCGGCAAATTACTCAAAATGCTTAACTCGCCGAGAAAATCACTTTTGTTCCGCAATGAATGTCTGGCAAAAAATAGTTCATTTTGATGCAAGCCGTTCTGAAACCAATCTGCAAAATGCTTAACGCGACGAGAAAATCACTTTTTTCCCACGATGAATGTCTGGCAATAAATAGTTAATTTTGATGCAAGACGTTCTGAAACCAATCGGCAAATTACTCAAAATGCTTAACGCGCCGAGAAAATCACTGTTGTTCCACAATGAATGCCTGGCAAAAAATAGTAAATTTCAATGCAAGCCATTCTGAAACCAATCGGCAAAATGCTTAACGCGCCGAGAAAATCACTTTTTCCCCACAATGAATGTCTGTCAAAAAATAGTTCATTTTGATGCAAGACGTTCTGAAACCAATCGGCAAATTACTCAAAATGCTTTACTCGCCAATAAAATCAGTTTTTTCCCACAATGAATGGCTGGCAAAAAATAGTTCATTTTGATGCAAGCCGTTCTGAATCCAATCGGCAAATTACTCAAAATGCTTAACGCGCCGAGAAAATCACTTTTTTCCCACAATGAATGTCTTGGCAATAAATAGTTAATTTTGATGCGAGCCGTTCTGAAACCAATCGGCAAATTACTCAAAATGCTTAACTCGCCGAGAAAATCACTTTTTCCCCTCAATGAATGTCTGGCAAAAAATAGTTAATTTTGATGCAAGACGTTCTGAAACCAATCGGCAAATTACTCAAAATGCTTAACTCGCCAAGAAAATCAGTTTTTCCCACAATGAATGCTTGGCAAAAAATAGTTAATTTTGATGCAAGACGTTCTGAAACCAATCGGCAAATTACTCATAATGCTTAACTCGCCGAGAAAATCACTTTTTTCCCACAATGAATGTCTGGCAAAAAATAGTAAATTTCAATGCAAGACGTTCTGAAACCAATCGGCAAATTACTCAAAATGCTTAACTCGCCGAGAAAATCACTTTTGTTCCACAATGAATGCCTGGCAAAAAATAGTTAATTGTGATGCAAGCCGTTCTGAAACCAATCGGCAAATTACTCAAAATGCTTAACGCGCCGAAAAAAATCACTTTTTCCCCACAATGAATGTCTGGCAAAAAATAGTTAATTTTGATGCAAGACGTTCTGAAACCAATCGGCAAATTACTCAAAATGCTTAACACGCCAAGAAAATCAGTTTTTCCCACAATCAATGCTTGGCAAAAAATAGTTAATTTTGATGCAAGACGTTCTGAAACCAATCGGCAAATTACTCAAAATGCTTAACTCGCCGAGAAAATCACTTTTGTTCCACAATAAATGCCTGGCAAAAAAAAGTTCATTTTGATGCAAGCCGTTCTGAAACCAATCGGCAAATTACTCAAAATGCTTAACTCGCCGAGAAAATCACTTTTGTTCCACAATGAATGCCTGGCAAAAAATAGTTAATTGTGATGCAAGCCGTTCTGAAACCAATCGGCAAATTACTCAAAATGCTTAACGCGCCGAGAAAATCACTTTTTCCCCACAATGAATGTCTGGCAAAAAATAGTTAATTTTGATGCAAGACGTTCTGAAACCAATCGGCAAATTACTCAAAATGCTTAACTCGCCAAGAAAATCAGTTTTTCCCACAATGAATGCTTGGCAAAAAATAGTTAATTTTGATGCAAGACGTTCTGAAACCAATCGGCAAATTACTCAAAATGCTTAACTCGCCGAGAAAATAACTATTGTTCCACAATGAATGTCTGGCAAAAAATAGTTCATTTTGATGCAAGCCGTTCTGAAACCAATCGGCAAATTACTCAAAATGCTTAACTCGCCGAGATAATCACTTTTTTCCCACAATGAATGTTTGGCAATAAATAGTTAATTTTGATGCAAGACGTTCTGAAACCAATCGGCAAATTACTCAAAATGCTTAACTTGCCGAGAAAACCACTTTTGTTCCACAATGAATGCCTGGCAAAAAATAGTTCATTTTGATGCAAGCCGTTCTGAATCCAATCGGCAAATTACTCAAAATGCTTAACGCGCCGAGAAAATCACTTTTTTCCCACAACGAATGTCTGGCAAAAAATAGTAAATTTCAATGCAAGCCGTTCTGAAACCAATCGGCACATTTCTCAAAACGCTTAACTCGCCGAGAAAATCACTTTTTTCCCACAATGAATGTCTTGGCAATAAATAGTTAATTTTGATGCAAGACGTTCTGAAACCAACCGGCAAATTAATCCAAATGCTTAACTTGCCGAGAAAATCACTTTTGTTCCACAATGAATGCCTGGCAAAAAATACTTAATTGTGATGCAAGCCGTTCTGAAACCAATCGGCAAATAACTCAAAATGCTTAACTCGACGAGAAAATCACTTTTGTTCCACAATGAATGTCTGGCAAAAAATAGTTCATTTTGATGCAAGCCGTTTTGAAACCAATCGGCAAAATGCTTAACGCGACGAGAAAATCACTTTTTCCCCAATATGAAAGGTTGGCAAAAAATAGTAAATTTCAATGCAAGCCGTTCTGAAACCAATCGGCAAATTACTCAAAATGCTTAACTTGCCGGGAAAATCACTTTTGTTCCACAATGAATGCCTGGCAAAAAATAGTTAATTGTGATGCAAGCCGTTCTGAAACCAATCGGCAAATTACTCAAAATGCTTAACGCGCCGAGAAAATCACTTTTTCCCCACAATGAATGTCTGGCAAAAAATAGTTAATTTTGATGCAAGACGTTCTGAAACCAATCGGCAAATTACTCAAAATGCTTAACACGCCAAGAAAATCAATTTTTCCCACAATGAATGCTTGGCAAAAAATAGTTAATTTTGATGCAAGACGTTCTGAAACCAATCGGCAAATTACTCAAAATGCTTAACTCGCCGAGAAAATCACTTTTGTTCCACAATGAATGCCTGGCAAAAAAATGTTCATTTTGATGCAAGCCGTTCTGAAACCAATCGGCAAATTACTCAAAATGCTTAACTCGCCGAGAAAATCACTTTTGTTCCACAATGAATGCCTGGCAAAAAATAGTTAATTGTGATGCAAGCCGTTCTGAAACCAATCGGCAAATTACTCAAAATGCTTAACGCGCCGAGAAAATCACTTTTTCCCCACAATGAATGTCTGGCAAAAAATAGTTAATTTTGATGCAAGACGTTCTGAAACCAATCGGCAAATTACTCAAAATGCTTAACTCGCCAAGAAAATCAGTTTTTCCCACAATGAATGCTTGGCAAAAAATAGTTAATTTTGATGCAAGACGTTCTGAAACCAATCGGCAAATTACTCAAAATGCTTAACTCGCCGAGAAAATCACTTTTTTCCCACAATGAATGTTTGGCAATAAATAGTTAATTTTGATGCAAGACGTTCTGAAACCAACCGGCAAATTACTCCAAATGCTTAACTTGCCGAGAGAATCACTTTTGTTCCACAATGAATGCCTGGCAAAAAATACTTAATTGTGATGCAAGCCGTTCTGAAACCAATCGGCAAATAACTCAAAATGCTTAACTCGACGAGAAAATCACTTTTGTTCCACAATGAATGTCTGGCAAAAAATAGTTCATTTTGATGCAAGCCGTTTTGAAACCAATCGGCAAAATGCTTAACGCGACGAGAAAATCACTTTTTCCCCAATATGAAAGGTTGGCAAAAAATAGTAAATTTCAATGCAAGCCGTTCTGAAACCAATCGGCAAATTACTCAAAATGCTTAATTCGCCGAGAAAATCACTATATTTCCACAATGAATGCCTGGCAAAAAATAGTAAATTTTAATGCAAGCCGTTCTGAAACGAATCGGCAAATTGCTCAAAATGCTTAACTCGCCGAGATAATCACTTTTTTCCCACAATGAATGACCGGCAAAAAATAGTAAATTTCAGTGCAAGACTAATGGACAAATAACTCAAAATGCTTAACGCGCCGAGAAAAATCACTTTTTTCCCACAATGAATGTCGGGCAATAAATGGTTAATTTTGATGCAAGACGTTCTGAAACCAATCGGCAAATTACGCAAAATGCTTAACTCGCCGAGAAAATCACTTTTTTCCCCACAATGAATGTCTTGGCAATAAATAGTTAATTTCAATGCAAGCCGTTCTGAAACCAATCGGCAAATTACTCAAAATGCTTAACTCGCCGAGAAAATCACTTTTGTTCCACAATGAATGTCTGGCAAAAAATAGTAAATTTCAATGCAAGCCGTTCTGAAACCAATCGGCAAATTACTCAAAATGCTTAACTCGCCGAGAAAATCACTTTTTTCCCACAATGAATGTCTGGCAAAAAATAGTAAATTTCAATGCAAGCCGTTCTGAAACCAATCGGCAAATTACTCAAAATGCTTAACTCGCCGAGAAAATCACTTTTGTTCCGCAATGAATGTCTGGCAAAAAATAGTTCATTTTGATGCAAGCCGTTCTGAAACCAATCTGCAAAATGCTTAACGCGACGAGAAAATCACTTTTTTCCCACGATGAATGTCTGGCAATAAATAGTTAATTTTGATGCAAGACGTTCTGAAACCAATCGGCAAATTACTCAAAATGCTTAACGCGCCGAGAAAATCACTGTTGTTCCACAATGAATGCCTGGCAAAAAATAGTAAATTTCAATGCAAGCCATTCTGAAACCAATCGGCAAAATGCTTAACGCGCCCAGAAAATCAGTTTTTCCCCACAATGAATGCTTGGCAAAAAATAGTTAATTGTAATGAAAGCCGTTCTGAAACCAATCGGCAAATTACTCAAAATGCTTAACGCGCCAAGAAAATCACTTTTTCCCCTCAATGAATGTCTGGCAAAAAATAGTTAATTTTGATGCAAGACGTTCTGAAACCAATCGGCAAATTACTCAAAATGCTTAACTCGCCAAGAAAATCAGTTTTTCCCACAATGAATGCTTGGCAAAAAATAGTTAATTTTGATGCAAGACGTTCTGAAACCAATCGGCAAATTACTCAAAATGCTTAACTTGCCGAGAAAACCACATTGGTTCCACAATGAATGCTTGGCAAAAAATAGTTAATTGTGATGCAAGCCGTTCTGAAACCAATCGGCAAATTACTCATAATGCTTAACTCGCCGAGAAAATCACTTTTTTCCCACAATGAATGTCTGGCAAAAAATAGTAAATTTCAATGCAAGCCGTTCTGAAAGCAATCGGCAAATTACTCAAAATGCTTAACTCGCCGAGAAAATCACTTTTGTTCCACAATAAATGCCTGGCAAAAAAAAGTTCATTTTGATGCAAGCCGTTCTGAAACCAATCGGCAAATTACTCAAAATGCTTAACTCGCCGAGAAAATCACTTTTGTTCCACAATGAATGCCTGGCAAAAAATAGTTAATTGTGATGCAAGCCGTTCTGAAACCAATCGGCAAATTACTCAAAATGCTTAACGCGCCGAGAAAATCACTTTTTCCCCACAATGAATGTCTGGCAAAAAATAGTTAATTTTGATGCAAGACGTTCTGAAACCAATCGGCAAATTACTCAAAATGCTTAACTCGCCAAGAAAATCAGTTTTTCCCACAATGAATGCTTGGCAAAAAATAGTTAATTTTGATGCAAGACGTTCTGAAACCAATCGGCAAATTACTCAAAATGCTTAACTCGTCGAGAAAATAACTATTGTTCCACAATGAATGTCTGGCAAAAAATAGTTCATTTTGATGCAAGCCGTTCTGAAACCAATCGGCAAATTACTCAAAATGCTTAACTCGCCGAGATAATCACTTTTTTCCCACAATGAATGTTTGGCAATAAATAGTTAATTTTGATGCAAGACGTTCTGAAACCAATCGGCAAATTACTCAAAATGCTTAACTTGCCGAGAAAACCACTTTTGTTCCACAATGAATGCCTGGCAAAAAATAGTTCATTTTGATGCAAGCCGTTCTGAATCCAATCGGCAAATTACTCAAAATGCTTAACGCGCCGAGAAAATCACTTTTTTCCCACAACGAATGTCTGGCAAAAAAAAGTAAATTTCAATGCAAGCCGTTCTGAAACCAATCGGCACATTTCTCAAAACGCTTAACTCGCCGAGAAAATCACTTTTTTCCCACAATGAATGTCTTGGCAATAAATAGTTAATTTTGATGCAAGACGTTCTGAAACCAACCGGCAAATTAATCCAAATGCTTAACTTGCCGAGAAAATCACTTTTGTTCCACAATGAATGCCTGGCAAAAAAATAGTTAATTGTGATGCAAGCCGTTCTGAAACCAATCGGCAAATTACTCAAAATGCTTAACGCGCCGAGAAAATCACTTTTTCCCCACAATGAATGTCTGGCAAAAAATAGTTAATTTTGATGCAAGACGTTCTGAAACCAATCGGCAAATTACTCAAAATGCTTAACTCGCCAAGAAAACCAGTTTTTCCCACAATGAATGCTTGGCAAAAAATAGTTAATTTTGATGCAAGACGTTCTGAAACCAATCGGCAAATTACTCAAAATGCTTAACTCGCCGAGAAAATCACTTTTGTTCCACAATGAATGTCTGGCAAAAAATAGTTCATTTTGATGCAAGCCGTTCTGAAACCAATCGGCAAATTACTCAAAATGCTTAACTCGCCGAGAAAATCACTTTTTTCCCACAATGAATGTTTGGCAATAAATAGTTAATTTTGATGCAAGACGTTCTGAAACCAACCGGCAAATTACTCCAAATGCTTAACTTGCCGAGAGAATCACTTTTGTTCCACAATGAATGCCTGGCTAAAAATACTTAATTGTGATGCAAGCCGTTCTGAAACCAATCGGCAAATAACTCAAAATGCTTAACTCGACGAGAAAATCACTTTTGTTCCACAATGAATGTCTGGCAAAAAATAGTTCATTTTGATGCAAGCCGTTTTGAAACCAATCGGCAAAATGCTTAACGCGACGAGAAAATCACTTTTTCCCCAATATGAAAGGTTGGCAAAAAATAGTAAATTTCAATGCAAGCCGTTCTGAAACCAATCGGCAAATTACTCAAAATGCTTAATTCGCCGAGAAAATCACTATATTTCCACAATGAATGCCTGGCAAAAAATAGTAAATTTTAATGCAAGCCGTTCTGAAACGAATCGGCAAATTGCTCAAAATGCTTAACTCGCCGAGATAATCACTTTTTTCCCACAATGAATGACCGGCAAAAAATAGTAAATTTCAGTGCAAGACAAATGGACAAATAACTCAAAATGCTTAACGCGCCGAGAAAAATCACTTTTTTCCCACAATGAATGTCGGGCAATAAATGGTTAATTTTGATGCAAGACGTTCTGAAACCAATCGGCAAATTACGCAAAATGCTTAACTCGCCGAGAAAATCACTTTTTTCCCCACAATGAATGTCTTGGCAATAAATAGTTAATTTCAATGCAAGCCGTTCTGAAACCAATCGGCAAATTACTCAAAATGCTTAACTCGCCGAGAAAATCACTTTTGTTCCACAATGAATGTCTGGCAAAAAATAGTAAATTTCAATGCAAGCCGTTCTGAAACCAATCGGCAAATTACTCAAAATGCTTAACTCGCCGAGAAAATCACTTTTTTCCCACAATGAATGTCTGGCAAAAAATAGTAAATTTCAATGCAAGCCGTTCTGAAACCAATCGGCAAATTACTCAAAATGCTTAACTCGCCGAGAAAATCACTTTTGTTCCGCAATGAATGTCTGGCAAAAAATAGTTCATTTTGATGCAAGCCGTTCTGAAACCAATCTGCAAAATGCTTAACGCGACGAGAAAATCACTTTTTTCCCACGATGAATGTCTGGCAATAAATAGTTAATTTTGATGCAAGACGTTCTGAAACCAATCGGCAAATTACTCAAAATGCTTAACGCGCCGAGAAAATCACTGTTGTTCCACAATGAATGCCTGGCAAAAAATAGTAAATTTCAATGCAAGCCATTCTGAAACCAATCGGCAAAATGCTTAACGCGCCCAGAAAATCAGTTTTTCCCCACAATGAATGCTTGGCAAAAAATAGTTAATTTTGATGCAAGACGTTCTGAAACCAATCGGCAAATTACTCAAAATGCTTAACTTGCCGAGAAAACCACATTGGTTCCACAATGAATGCTTGGCAAAAAATAGTTAATTGTGATGCAAGCCGTTCTGAAACCAATCGGCAAATTACTCATAATGCTTAACTCGCCGAGAAAATCACTTTTTTCCCACAATGAATGTCTGGCAAAAAATAGTAAATTTCAATGCAAGCCGTTCTGAAACCAATCGGCAAATTACTCAAAATGCTTAACTCGCCGAGAAAATCACTTTTGTTCCACAATGAATGCCTGGCAAAAAATAGTTAATTGTGATGCAAGCCGTTCTGAAACCAATCGGCAAATTACTCAAAATGCTTAACGCGCCGAAAAAATCACTTTTTCCCCACAATGAATGTCTGGCAAAAAATAGTTAATTTTGATGCAAGACGTTCTGAAACCAATCGGCAAATTACTCAAAATGCTTAACACGCCAAGAAAATCAGTTTTTCCCACAATGAATGCTTGGCAAAAAATAGTTAATTTTGATGCAAGACGTTCTGAAACCAATCGGCAAATTACTCAAAATGCTTAACTCGCCGAGAAAATCACTTTTGTTCCACAATGAATGCCTGGCAAAAAAAAGTTCATTTTGATGCAAGCCGTTCTGAAACCAATCGGCAAATTACTCAAAATGCTTAACTCGCCGAGAAAATCACTTTTGTTCCACAATGAATGCCTGGCAAAAAATAGTTAATTGTGATGCAAGCCGTTCTGAAACCAATCGGCAAATTACTCAAAATGCTTAACGCGCCGAGAAAATCACTTTTTCCCCACAATGAATGTCTGGCAAAAAATAGTTAATTTTGATGCAAGACGTTCTGAAACCAATCGGCAAATTACTCAAAATGCTTAACTCGCCAAGAAAATCAGTTTTTCCCACAATGAATGCTTGGCAAAAAATAGTTAATTTTGATGCAAGACGTTCTGAAACCAATCGGCAAATTACTCAAAATGCTTAACTCGCCGAGAAAATAACTATTGTTCCACAATGAATGTCTGGCAAAAAATAGTTCATTTTGATGCAAGCCGTTCTGAAACCAATCGGCAAATTACTCAAAATGCTTAACTCGCCGAGATAATCACTTTTTTCCCACAATGAATGTTTGGCAATAAATAGTTAATTTTGATGCAAGACGTTCTGAAACCAATCGGCAAATTACTCAAAATGCTTAACTTGCCGAGAAAACCACTTTTGTTCCACAATGAATGCCTGGCAAAAAATAGTTCATTTTGATGCAAGCCGTTCTGAATCCAATCGGCAAATTACTCAAAATGCTTAACGCGCCGAGAAAATCACTTT
Source organism: Scyliorhinus torazame (assembly GCF_047496885.1). Classification (NCBI taxonomy): domain Eukaryota; kingdom Metazoa; phylum Chordata; class Chondrichthyes; order Carcharhiniformes; family Scyliorhinidae; genus Scyliorhinus; species Scyliorhinus torazame. The sequence continues at coordinate 93,879,479 of NC_092719.1, forward strand.
TTTCCCACAACGAATGTCTGGCAAAAAATAGTAAATTTGAATGCAAGCCGTTCTGAAACCAATCGGCACATTTCTCAAAACGCTTAACTCGCCGAGAAAATCACTTTTTCCCCAATATGAAAGGTTGGCAAAAAATAGTAAATTTCAATGCAAGCCGTTCTGAAACCAATCGGCAAATTACTCAAAATGCTTAACTTGCCGGGAAAATCACTTTTGTTCCACAATGAATGCCTGGCAAAAAATAGTTCATTTTGATGCAAGCCGTTCTGAAACCAATCGGCAAATTACTCAAAATGCTTAACTCGCCGAGAAAATCACTTTTGTTCCACAATGAATGCCTGGCAAAAAATAGTTAATTGTGATGCAAGCCGTTCTGAAACCAATCGGCAAATTACTCAAAATGCTTAACGCGCCGAGAAAATCACTTTTTCCCCACAATGAATGTCTGGCAAAAAATAGTTAATTTTGATGCAAGACGTTCTGAAACCAATCGGCAAATTACTCAAAATGCTTAACTCGCCAAGAAAATCAGTTTTTCCCACAATGAATGCTTGGCAAAAAATAGTTAATTTTGATGCAAGACGTTCTGAAACCAATCGGCAAATTACTCAAAATGCTTAACTCGCCGAGAAAATAACTATTGTTCCACAATGAATGTCTGGCAAAAAATAGTTCATTTTGATGCAAGCCGTTCTGAAACCAATCGGCAAATTACTCAAAATGCTTAACTCGCCGAGATAATCACTTTTTTCCCACAATGAATGTTTGGCAATAAATAGTTAATTTTGATGCAAGACGTTCTGAAACCAATCGGCAAATTACTCAAAATGCTTAACTTGCCGAGAAAACCACTTTTGTTCCACAATGAATGCCTGGCAAAAAATAGTTCATTTTGATGCAAGCCGTTCTGAATCCAATCGGCAAATTACTCAAAATGCTTAACGCGCCGAGAAAATCACTTTTTTCCCACAACGAATGTCTGGCAAAAAATAGTAAATTTGAATGCAAGCCGTTCTGAAACCAATCGGCACATTTCTCAAAACGCTTAACTCGCCGAGAAAATCACTTTTTCCCCAATATGAAAGGTTGGCAAAAAATAGTAAATTTCAATGCAAGCCGTTCTGAAACCAATCGGCAAATTACTCAAAATGCTTAACTTGCCGGGAAAATCACTTTTGTTCCACAATGAATGCCTGGCAAAAAATAGTTAATTGTGATGCAAGCCGTTCTGAAACCAATCGGCAAATTACTCAAAATGCTTAACGCGCCGAGAAAATCACTTTTTCCCCACAATGAATGTCTGGCAAAAAATAGTTAATTTTGATGCAAGACGTTCTGAAACCAATCGGCAAATTACTCAAAATGCTTAACACGCCAAGAAAATCAGTTTTTCCCACAATGAATGCTTGGCAAAAAATAGTTAATTTTGATGCAAGACGTTCTGAAACCAATCGGCAAATTACTCAAAATGCTTAACTCGCCGAGAAAATCACTTTTGTTCCACAATGAATGCCTGGCAAAAAAAAGTTCATTTTGATGCAAGCCGTTCTGAAACCAATCGGCAAATTACTCAAAATGCTTAACTCGCCGAGAAAATCACTTTTGTTCCACAATGAATGCCTGGCAAAAAATAGTTAATTGTGATGCAAGCCGTTCTGAAACCAATCGGCAAATTACTCAAAATGCTTAACGCGCCGAGAAAATCACTTTTTCCCCACAATGAATGTCTGGCAAAAAATAGTTAATTTTGATGCAAGACGTTCTGAAACCAATCGGCAAATTACTCAAAATGCTTAAGTCGCCAAGAAAATCAGTTTTTCCCACAATGAATGCTTGGCAAAAAATAGTTAATTTTGATGCAAGACGTTCTGAAACCAATCGGCAAATTACTCAAAATGCTTAACTCGCCGAGAAAATCACTTTTGTTCCACAATGAATGTCTGGCAAAAAATAGTTCATTTTGATGCAAGCCGTTCTGAAACCAATCGGCAAATTACTCAAAATGCTTAACGCGCCGAGAAAATCACTTTTTTCCCACAACGAATGTCTGGCAAAAAATAGTAAATTTCAATGCAAGCCGTTCTGAAACCAATCGGCACATTTCTCAAAACGCTTAACTCGCCGAGAAAATCACTTTTTTCCCACAATGAATGTCTTGGCAATAAATAGTTAATTTTGATGCAAGACGTTCTGAAACCAACCGGCAAATTAATCCAAATGCTTAACTTGCCGAGAAAATCACTTTTGTTCCACAATGAATGCCTGGCAAAAAATACTTAATTGTGATGCAAGCCGTTCTGAAACCAATCGGCAAATAACTCAAAATGCTTAACTCGACGAGAAAATCACTTTTGTTCCACAATGAATGTCTGGCAAAAAATAGTTCATTTTGATGCAAGCCGTTTTGAAACCAATCGGCAAAATGCTTAACGCGACGAGAAAATCACTTTTTCCCCAATATGAAAGGTTGGCAAAAAATAGTAAATTTCAATGCAAGCCGTTCTGAAACCAATCGGCAAATTACTCAAAATGCTTAACTTGCCGGGAAAATCACTTTTGTTCCACAATGAATGCCTGGCAAAAAATAGTTAATTGTGATGCAAGCCGTTCTGAAACCAATCGGCAAATTACTCAAAATGCTTAACGCGCCGAGAAAATCACTTTTTCCCCACAATGAATGTCTGGCAAAAAATAGTTAATTTTGATGCAAGACGTTCTGAAACCAATCGGCAAATTACTCAAAATGCTTAACACGCCAAGAAAATCAGTTTTTCCCACAATGAATGCTTGGCAAAAAATAGTTAATTTTGATGCAAGACGTTCTGAAACCAATCGGCAAATTACTCAAAATGCTTAACTCGCCGAGAAAATCACTTTTGTTCCACAATGAATGCCTGGCAAAAAAATGTTCATTTTGATGCAAGCCGTTCTGAAACCAATCGGCAAATTACTCAAAATGCTTAACTCGCCGAGAAAATCACTTTTGTTCCACAATGAATGCCTGGCAAAAAATAGTTAATTGTGATGCAAGCCGTTCTGAAACCAATCGGCAAATTACTCAAAATGCTTAACGCGCCGAGAAAATCACTTTTTCCCCACAATGAATGTCTGGCAAAAAATAGTTAATTTTGATGCAAGACGTTCTGAAACCAATCGGCAAATTACTCAAAATGCTTAACTCGCCAAGAAAATCAGTTTTTCCCACAATGAATGCTTGGCAAAAAATAGTTAATTTTGATGCAAGACGTTCTGAAACCAATCGGCAAATTACTCAAAATGCTTAACTCGCCGAGAAAATCACTTTTGTTCCACAATGAATGTCTGGCAAAAAATAGTTCATTTTGATGCAAGCCGTTCTGAAACCAATCGGCAAATTACTCAAAATGCTTAACTCGCCGAGAAAATCACTTTTTTCCCACAATGAATGTTTGGCAATAAAGAGTTAATTTTGATGCAAGACGTTCTGAAACCAACCGGCAAATTACTCCAAATGCTTAACTTGCCGAGAGAATCACTTTTGTTCCACAATGAATGCCTGGCAAAAAATACTTAATTGTGATGCAAGCCGTTCTGAAACCAATCGGCAAATAACTCAAAATGCTTAACTCGACGAGAAAATCACTTTTGTTCCACAATGAATGTCTGGCAAAAAATAGTTCATTTTGATGCAAGCCGTTTTGAAACCAATCGGCAAAATGCTTAACGCGACGAGAAAATCACTTTTTCCCCAATATGAAAGGTTGGCAAAAAATAGTAAATTTCAATGCAAGCCGTTCTGAAACAAATCGGCAAATTACTCAAAATGCTTAATTCGCCGAGAAAATCACTATATTTCCACAATGAATGCCTGGCAAAAAATAGTAAATTTTAATGCAAGCCGTTCTGAAACGAATCGGCAAATTGCTCAAAATGCTTAACTCGCCGAGATAATCACTTTTTTCCCACAATGAATGACCGGCAAAAAATAGTAAATTTCAGTGCAAGACTAATGGACAAATAACTCAAAATGCTTAACGCGCCGAGAAAAATCACTTTTTTCCCACAATGAATGTCGGGCAATAAATGGTTAATTTTGATGCAAGACGTTCTGAAACCAATCGGCAAATTACGCAAAATGCTTAACTCGCCGAGAAAATCACTTTTTTCCCCACAATGAATGTCTTGGCAATAAATAGTTAATTTCAATGCAAGCCGTTCTGAAACCAATCGGCAAATTACTCAAAATGCTTAACTCGCCGAGAAAATCACTTTTGTTCCACAATGAATGTCTGGCAAAAAATAGTAAATTTCAATGCAAGCCGTTCTGAAACCAATCGGCAAATTACTCAAAATGCTTAACTCGCCGAGAAAATCACTTTTTTCCCACAATGAATGTCTGGCAAAAAATAGTAAATTTCAATGCAAGCCGTTCTGAAACCAATCGGCAAATTACTCAAAATGCTTAACTCGCCGAGAAAATCACTTTTGTTCCGCAATGAATGTCTGGCAAAAATTAGTTCATTTTGATGCAAGCCGTTCTGAAACCAATCGGCAAATTACTCAAAATGCTTAACTCGCCGAGAAAATAACTATTGTTCCACAATGAATGTCTGGCAAAAAATAGTTCATTTTGATGCAAGCCGTTCTGAAACCAATCGGCAAATTACTCAAAATGCTTAACTCGCCGAGATAATCACTTTTTTCCCACAATGAATGTTTGGCAATAAATAGTTAATTTTGATGCAAGACGTTCTGAAACCAATCGGCAAATTACTCAAAATGCTTAACTTGCCGAGAAAACCACTTTTGTTCCACAATGAATGCCTGGCAAAAAATAGTTCATTTTGATGCAAGCCGTTCTGAATCCAATCGGCAAATTACTCAAAATGCTTAACGCGCCGAGAAAATCACTTTTTTCCCACAACGAATGTCTGGCAAAAAATAGTAAATTTCAATGCAAGCCGTTCTGAAACCAATCGGCACATTTCTCAAAACGCTTAACTCGCCTAGAAAATCACTTTTTCCCCAATATGAAAGGTTGGCAAAAAATAGTAAATTTCAATGCAAGCCGTTCTGAAACCAATCGGCAAATTACTCAAAATGCTTAACTCGCCGAGAAAATCACTTTTGTTCCACAATGAATGCCTGGCAAAAAAAAGTTCATTTTGATGCAAGCCGTTCTGAAACCAATCGGCAAATTACTCAAAATGCTTAACTCGCCGAGAAAATCACTTTTGTTCCACAATGAATGCCTGGCAAAAAATAGTTAATTGTGATGCAAGCCGTTCTGAAACCAATCGGCAAATTACTCAAAATGCTTAACGCGCCGAGAAAATCACTTTTTCCCCACAATGAATGTCTGGCAAAAAATAGTTAATTTTGATGCAAGACGTTCTGAAACCAATCGGCAAATTACTCAAAATGCTTAAGTCGCCAAGAAAATCAGTTTTTCCCACAATGAATGCTTGGCAAAAAATAGTTAATTTTGATGCAAGACGTTCTGAAACCAATCGGCAAATTACTCAAAATGCTTAACTCGCCGAGAAAATCACTTTTGGTCCACAATGAATGTCTGGCAAAAAATAGTTCATTTTGATGCAAGCCGTTCTGAAACCAATCGGCAAATTCCTCAAAATGCTTAACTCGCCGAGAAAATCACTTTTTTCCCACAATGAATGTTTGGCAATAAATAGTTAATTTTGATGCAAGACGTTCTGAAACCAACCGGCAAATTACTCCAAATGCTTAACTTGCCGAGAGAATCACTTTTGTTCCACAATGAATGCCTGGCAAAAAATACTTAATTGTGATGCAAGCCGTTCTGAAACCAATCGGCAAATAACTCAAAATGCTTAACTCGACGAGAAAATCACTTTTGTTCCACAATGAATGTCTGGCAAAAAATAGTTCATTTTGATGCAAGCCGTTTTGAAACCAATCGGCAAAATGCTTAACGCGACGAGAAAATCACTTTTTCCCCAATATGAAAGGTTGGCAAAAAATAGTAAATTTCAATGCAAGCCGTTCTGAAACCAATCGGCAAATTACTCAAAATGCTTAATTCGCCGAGAAAATCACTATATTTCCACAATGAATGCCTGGCAAAAAATAGTAAATTTTAATGCAAGCCGTTTTGAAACGAATCGGCAAATTGCTCAAAATGCTTAACTCGCCGAGATAATCACTTTTTTCCCACAATGAATGACCGGCAAAAAATAGTAAATTTCAGTGCAAGACGTTCTGAAACTAATGGACAAATAACTCAAAATGCTTAACGCGCCGAGAAAAATCACTTTTTTCCCACAATGAATGTCGGGCAATAAATGGTTAATTTTGATGCAAGACGTTCTGAAACCAATCGGCAAATTACGCAAAATGCTTAACTCGCCGAGAAAATCACTTTTTTCCCCACAATGAATGTCTTGGCAATAAATAGTTAATTTCAATGCAAGCCGTTCTGAAACCAATCGGCAAATTACTCAAAATGCTTAACTCGCCGAGAAAATCACTTTTGTTCCACAATGAATGTCTGGCAAAAAATAGTAAATTTCAATGCAAGCCGTTCTGAAACCAATCGGCAAATTACTCAAAATGCTTAACTCGCCGAGAAAATCACTTTTGTTCCGCAATGAATGTCTGGCAAAAAATAGTTCATTTTGATGCAAGCCGTTCTGAAACCAATCGGCAAAATGCTTAACGCGACGAGAAAATCACTTTTTTCCCACGATGAATGTCTGGCAATAAATAGTTAATTTTGATGCAAGACGTTCTGAAACCAATCGGCAAATAACTCAAAATGCTTAACTCGACGAGAAAATCACTTTTGTTCCACAATGAATGTCTGGCAAAAAATAGTTAATTGTGATGCAAGACGTCCTGAAACCAATCGGCAAATTACTCAAAATGCTTAACACGCCAAGAAAATCAGTTTTTCCCACAATGAATGCTTGGCAAAAAATAGTAAATTTCAATGCAAGCCGTTCTGAAACCAATCGGCAAATTACTCAAAATGTTTAACGCGCCGAGAAAATCACTTTTTCCCCACAATGAATGTCTGGCAAAAAATAGTTAATTTTGATGCAAGACGTTCTGAAACCAATCGGCAAATTACTCAAAATGCTTAACACGCCAAGAAAATCAGTTTTTCCCACAATGAATGCTTGGCAAAAAATAGTTAATTTTGATGCAAGACGTTCTGAAACCAATCGGCAAATTACTCAAAATGCTTAACTCGCCGAGAAAATCACTTTTGTTCCACAATGAATGTCTGGCAAAAAATAGTTCATTTTGATGCAAGCCGTTCTGAAACCAATCGGAAAATTACTCAAAATGCTTAACTCGCCGAGAAAATCACTTTTTTCCCACAATGAATGTTTGGCAATAAATAGTTAATTTTGATGCAAGACGTTCTGAAACTAACCGGCAAATTACTCCAAATGCTTAACTTGCCGAGAAAATCACTTTTGTTCCACAATGAATGCCTGGCAAAAAATACTTAATTGTGATGCAAGCCGTTCTGAAACCAATCGGCAAATAACTCAAAATGCTTAACTCGACGAGAAAATCACTTTTGTTCCACAATGAATGTCTGGCAAAAAATAGTTCATTTTGATACAAGCCGTTTTGAAACCAATCGGCAAAATGCTTAACGCGACGAGAAAATCACTTTTTCCCCAATATGAAAGGTTGGCAAAAAATAGTAAATTTCAATGCAAGCCGTTCTGAAACCAATCGGCAAATTACTCAAAATGCTTAATTCGCCGAGAAAATCACTATCTTTCCACAATGAATGCCTGGCAAAAAATAGTAAATTTTAATGCAAGCCGTTCTGAAACGAATCGGCAAATTGCTCAAAATGCTTAACTCGCCGAGATAATCACTTTTTTCCCACAATGAATGACCGGCAAAAAATAGTGAATTTCAGTGCAATACGTTCTGAAACTAATGGACAAATAACTCAAAATGCTTAACGCGCCGAGAAAAATCACTTTTTTCCCACAATGAATGTCGGGCAATAAATGGTTAATTTTGATGCAAGACGTTCTGAAACCAATCGGCAAATTACGCAAAATGCTTAACTCGCCGAGAAAATCACTTTTTTCCCACAATGAATGTCTTGGCAATAAATAGTTAATTTCAATGCAAGCCGTTCTGAAACCAATCGGCAAATTACTCAAAATGCTTAACTCGCCGAGAAAATCACTTTTGTTCCACAATGAATGTCTGGCAAAAAATAGTAAATTTCAATGCAAGCCGTTCTGAAACCAATCGGCAAATTACTCAAAATGCTTAACTCGCCGAGAAAATCACTTTTGTTCCGCAATGAATGTCTGGCAAAAAATAGTTCATTTTGATGCAAGCCGTTCTGAAACCAATCGGCAAAATGCTCAACGCGACGAGAAAATCACTTTTTTCCCACGATGAATGTCTGGCAATAAATAGTTAATTTTGATGCAAGACGTTCTGAAACCAATCGTCAAATTACTCAAAATGCTTAACGCGCCGAGAAAATCACTTTTCCCCCTCAATGAATGGTTGGCAAAAAATAGTAAATTTCAATGCAAGCCGTTCTGAAACCAATCGGCAAATTACTCAAAATGCTTAACTCGCCGAGAAAATCACTGTTGTTCCACAATGAATGCCTGGCAAAAAATAGTAAATTTCAATGCAAGCCGTTCTGAAACCAATCGGCACATTTCTGAAAATGCTTAACTCGCCGAGAAAATCACTTTTTTCCCACAATGAATGTCTTGGCAATAAATAGTTAATTTTGATGCAAGCCGTTCTGAAACCAATCGGCAAATTACTCAAAATGCTTAACTCGCCGAGAAAATCACTTTTGTTCCACAATGAATGCCTGGCAAAAAATAGTTAATTGTAATGCAAGCCGTTCTGAAACCAATCGGCAAATTCCTCAAAATGCTTAACTCGCCGAGAAAATCACTTTTTTCCCACAATGAATGTTTGGCAATAAATAGTTAATTTTGATGCAAGACGTTCTGAAACCAACCGGCAAATTACTCCAAATGCTTAACTTGCCGAGAGAATCACTTTTGTTCCACAATGAATGCCTGGCAAAAAATACTTAATTGTGATGCAAGCCGTTCTGAAACCAATCGGCAAATAACTCAAAATGCTTAACTCGACGAGAAAATCACTTTTGTTCCACAATGAATGTCTGGCAAAAAATAGTTCATTTTGATGCAAGCCGTTTTGAAACCAATCGGCAAAATGCTTAACGCGACGAGAAAATCACTTTTTCCCCAATATGAAAGGTTGGCAAAAAATAGTAAATTTCAATGCAAGCCGTTCTGAAACCAATCGGCAAATTACTCAAAATGCTTAATTCGCCGAGAAAATCACTATCTTTCCACAATGAATGCCTGGCAAAAAATAGTAAATTTTAATGCAAGCCGTTCTGAAACGAATCGGCAAATTGCTCAAAATGCTTAACTCGCCGAGATAATCACTTTTTTCCCACAATGAATGACCGGCAAAAAATAGTAAATTTCAGTGCAAGACGTTCTGAAACTAATGGACAAATAACTCAAAATGCTTAACGCGCCGAGAAAAATCACTTTTTTCCCACAATGAATGTCGGGCAATAAATGGTTAATTTTGATGCAAGACGTTCTGAAACCAATCGGCAAATTACGCAAAATGCTTAACTCGCCGAGAAAATCACTTTTTCCCCACAATGAATGTCTTGGCAATAAATAGTTAATTTCAATGCAAGCCGTTCTGAAACCAATCGGCAAATTACTCAAAATGCTTAACTCGCCGAGAAAATCACTTTTGTTCCGCAATGAATGTCTGGCAAAAAATAGTTCATTTTGATGCAAGCCGTTCTGAAACCAATCGGCAAAATGCTTAACGCGACGAGAAAATCACTTTTTTCCCACGATGAATGTCTGGCAATAAATAGTTAATTTTGATGCAAGACGTTCTGAAACCAATCGGCACATTTCTCAAAACGCTTAACTCGCCGAGAAAATCACTTTTTTCCCACAATGAATGTCTTGGCAATAAATAGTTAATTTTGATGCAAGCCGTTCTGAAACCAATCGGCAAATAACTCAAAATGCTTAACTCGACGAGAAAATCACTTTTGTTCCACAATGAATGTCTGGCAAAAAATAGTTCATTTTGATGCAAGCCGTTTTGAAACCAATCGGCAAAATGCTTAACGCGACGAGAAAATCACTTTTTCCCCAATATGAAAGGTTGGCAAAAAATAGTAAATTTCAATGCAAGCCGTTCTGAAACCAATCGGCAAATTACTCAAAATGCTTAACTTGCCGGTAAAATCACTTTTGTTCCACAATGAATGCCTGGCAAAAAATAGTTAATTGTGATGCAAGACGTCCTGAAACCAATCGGCAAATTACTCAAAATGCTTAACACGCCAAGAAAATCAGTTTTTCCCACAATGAATGCTTGGCAAAAAATAGTAAATTTCAATGCAAGCCGTTCTGAAACCAATCGGCAAATTACTCAAAATGTTTAACGCGCCGAGAAAATCACTTTTTCCCCACAATGAATGTCTGGCAAAAAATAGTTAATTTTGATGCAAGACGTTCTGAAACCAATCGGCAAATTACTCAAAATGCTTAACACGCCAAGAAAATCAGTTTTTCCCACAATGAATGCTTGGCAAAAAATAGTTAATTTTGATGCAAGACGTTCTGAAACCAATCGGCAAATTACTCAAAATGCTTAACTCGCCGAGAAAATCACTTTTGTTCCACAATGAATGTCTGGCAAAAAATAGTTCATTTTGATGCAAGCCGTTCTGAAACCAATCGGCAAATTACTCAAAATGCTTAACTCGCCGAGAAAATCACTTTTTTCCCACAATGAATGTTTGGCAATAAATAGTTAATTTTGATGCAAGACGTTCTGAAACTAACCGGCAAATTACTCCAAATGCTTAACTTGCCGAGAAAATCACTTTTGTTCCACAATGAATGCCTGGCAAAAAATACTTAATTGTGATGCAAGCCGTTCTGAAACCAATCGGCAAATAACTCAAAATGCTTAACTCGACGAGAAAATCACTTTTGTTCCACAATGAATGTCTGGCAAAAAATAGTTCATTTTGATACAAGCCGTTTTGAAACCAATCGGCAAAATGCTTAACGCGACGAGAAAATCACTTTTTCCCCAATATGAAAGGTTGGCAAAAAATAGTAAATTTCAATGCAAGCCGTTCTGAAACCAATCGGCAAATTACTCAAAATGCTTAATTCGCCGAGAAAATCACTATCTTTCCACAATGAATGCCTGGCAAAAAATAGTAAATTTTAATGCAAGCCGTTCTGAAACGAATCGGCAAATTGCTCAAAATGCTTAACTCGCCGAGATAATCACTTTTTTCCCACAATGAATGACCGGCAAAAAATAGTGAATTTCAGTGCAATACGTTCTGAAACTAATGGACAAATAACTCAAAATGCTTAACGCGCCGAGAAAAATCACTTTTTTCCCACAATGAATGTCGGGCAATAAATGGTTAATTTTGATGCAAGACGTTCTGAAACCAATCGGCAAATTACGCAAAATGCTTAACTCGCCGAGAAAATCACTTTTTTCCCACAATGAATGTCTTGGCAATAAATAGTTAATTTCAATGCAAGCCGTTCTGAAACCAATCGGCAAATTACTCAAAATGCTTAACTCGCCGAGAAAATCACTTTTGTTCCACAATGAATGTCTGGCAAAAAATAGTAAATTTCAATGCAAGCCGTTCTGAAACCAATCGGCAAATTACTCAAAATGCTTAACTCGCCGAGAAAATCACTTTTGTTCCGCAATGAATGTCTGGCAAAAAATAGTTCATTTTGATGCAAGCCGTTCTGAAACCAATCGGCAAAATGCTCAACGCGACGAGAAAATCACTTTTTTCCCACGATGAATGTCTGGCAATAAATAGTTAATTTTGATGCAAGACGTTCTGAAACCAATCGGCAAATTACTCAAAATGCTTAACGCGCCGAGAAAATCACTTTTCCCCCTCAATGAATGGTTGGCAAAAAATAGTAAATTTCAATGCAAGCCGTTCTGAAACCAATCGGCAAATTACTCAAAATGCTTAACTCGCCGAGAAAATCACTGTTGTTCCACAATGAATGCCTGGCAAAAAATAGTAAATTTCAATGCAAGCCGTTCTGAAACCAATCGGCACATTTCTGAAAATGCTTAACTCGCCGAGAAAATCACTTTTTTCCCACAATGAATGTCTTGGCAATAAATAGTTAATTTTGATGCAAGCCGTTCTGAAACCAATCGGCAAATTACTCAAAATGCTTAACTCGCCGAGAAAATCACTTTTGTTCCACAATGAATGCCTGGCAAAAAATAGTTAATTGTAATGCAAGCCGTTCTGAAACCAATCGGCAAATTCCTCAAAATGCTTAACTCGCCGAGAAAATCACTTTTTTCCCACAATGAATGTTTGGCAATAAATAGTTAATTTTGATGCAAGACGTTCTGAAACCAACCGGCAAATTACTCCAAATGCTTAACTTGCCGAGAGAATCACTTTTGTTCCACAATGAATGCCTGGCAAAAAATACTTAATTGTGATGCAAGCCGTTCTGAAACCAATCGGCAAATAACTCAAAATGCTTAACTCGACGAGAAAATCACTTTTGTTCCACAATGAATGTCTGGCAAAAAATAGTTCATTTTGATGCAAGCCGTTTTGAAACCAATCGGCAAAATGCTTAACGCGACGAGAAAATCACTTTTTCCCCAATATGAAAGGTTGGCAAAAAATAGTAAATTTCAATGCAAGCCGTTCTGAAACCAATCGGCAAATTACTCAAAATGCTTAATTCGCCGAGAAAATCACTATCTTTCCACAATGAATGCCTGGCAAAAAATAGTAAATTTTAATGCAAGCCGTTCTGAAACGAATCGGCAAATTGCTCAAAATGCTTAACTCGCCGAGATAATCACTTTTTTCCCACAATGAATGACCGGCAAAAAATAGTAAATTTCAGTGCAAGACGTTCTGAAACTAATGGACAAATAACTCAAAATGCTTAACGCGCCGAGAAAAATCACTTTTTTCCCACAATGAATGTCGGGCAATAAATGGTTAATTTTGATGCAAGACGTTCTGAAACCAATCGGCAAATTACGCAAAATGCTTAACTCGCCGAGAAAATCACTTTTTCCCCACAATGAATGTCTTGGCAATAAATAGTTAATTTCAATGCAAGCCGTTCTGAAACCAATCGGCAAATTACTCAAAATGCTTAACTCGCCGAGAAAATCACTTTTGTTCCACAATGAATGTCTGGCAAAAAATAGTAAATTTCAATGCAAGCCGTTCTGAAACCAATCGGCAAATTACTCAAAATGCTTAACTCGCCGAGAAAATCACTTTTGTTCCGCAATGAATGTCTGGCAAAAAATAGTTCATTTTGATGCAAGCCGTTCTGAAACCAATCGGCAAAATGCTTAACGCGACGAGAAAATCACTTTTTTCCCACGATGAATGTCTGGCAATAAATAGTTAATTTTGATGCAAGACGTTCTGAAACCAATCGGCACATTTCTCAAAACGCTTAACTCGCCGAGAAAATCACTTTTTTCCCACAATGAATGTCTTGGCAATAAATAGTTAATTTTGATGCAAGCCGTTCTGAAACCAATCGGCAAATAACTCAAAATGCTTAACTCGACGAGAAAATCACTTTTGTTCCACAATGAATGTCTGGCAAAAAATAGTTCATTTTGATGCAAGCCGTTTTGAAACCAATCGGCAAAATGCTTAACGCGACGAGAAAATCACTTTTTCCCCAATATGAAAGGTTGGCAAAAAATAGTAAATTTCAATGCAAGCCGTTCTGAAACCAATCGGCAAATTACTCAAAATGCTTAACTTGCCGGTAAAATCACTTTTGTTCCACAATGAATGCCTGGCAAAAAATAGTTAATTGTGATGCAAGACGTCCTGAAACCAATCGGCAAATTACTCAAAATGCTTAACACGCCAAGAAAATCAGTTTTTCCCACAATGAATGCTTGGCAAAAAATAGTAAATTTCAATGCAAGCCGTTCTGAAACCAATCGGCAAATTACTCAAAATGTTTAACGCGCCGAGAAAATCACTTTTTCCCCACAATGAATGTCTGGCAAAAAATAGTTAATTTTGATGCAAGACGTTCTGAAACCAATCGGCAAATTACTCAAAATGCTTAACACGCCAAGAAAATCAGTTTTTCCCACAATGAATGCTTGGCAAAAAATAGTTAATTTTGATGCAAGACGTTCTGAAACCAATCGGCAAATTACTCAAAATGCTTAACTCGCCGAGAAAATCACTTTTGTTCCACAATGAATGTCTGGCAAAAAATAGTTCATTTTGATGCAAGCCGTTCTGAAACCAATCGGCAAATTACTCAAAATGCTTAACTCGCCGAGAAAATCACTTTTTTCCCACAATGAATGTTTGGCAATAAATAGTTAATTTTGATGCAAGACGTTCTGAAACTAACCGGCAAATTACTCCAAATGCTTAACTTGCCGAGAAAATCACTTTTGTTCCACAATGAATGCCTGGCAAAAAATACTTAATTGTGATGCAAGCCGTTCTGAAACCAATCGGCAAATAACTCAAAATGCTTAACTCGACGAGAAAATCACTTTTGTTCCACAATGAATGTCTGGCAAAAAATAGTTCATTTTGATACAAGCCGTTTTGAAACCAATCGGCAAAATGCTTAACGCGACGAGAAAATCACTTTTTCCCCAATATGAAAGGTTGGCAAAAAATAGTAAATTTCAATGCAAGCCGTTCTGAAACCAATCGGCAAATTACTCAAAATGCTTAATTCGCCGAGAAAATCACTATCTTTCCACAATGAATGCCTGGCAAAAAATAGTAAATTTTAATGCAAGCCGTTCTGAAACGAATCGGCAAATTGCTCAAAATGCTTAACTCGCCGAGATAATCACTTTTTTCCCACAATGAATGACCGGCAAAAAATAGTGAATTTCAGTGCAATACGTTCTGAAACTAATGGACAAATAACTCAAAATGCTTAACGCGCCGAGAAAAATCACTTTTTTCCCACAATGAATGTCGGGCAATAAATGGTTAATTTTGATGCAAGACGTTCTGAAACCAATCGGCAAATTACGCAAAATGCTTAACTCGCCGAGAAAATCACTTTTTTCCCACAATGAATGTCTTGGCAATAAATAGTTAATTTCAATGCAAGCCGTTCTGAAACCAATCGGCAAATTACTCAAAATGCTTAACTCGCCGAGAAAATCACTTTTGTTCCACAATGAATGTCTGGCAAAAAATAGTAAATTTCAATGCAAGCCGTTCTGAAACCAATCGGCAAATTACTCAAAATGCTTAACTCGCCGAGAAAATCACTTTTGTTCCGCAATGAATGTCTGGCAAAAAATAGTTCATTTTGATGCAAGCCGTTCTGAAACCAATCGGCAAAATGCTCAACGCGACGAGAAAATCACTTTTTTCCCACGATGAATGTCTGGCAATAAATAGTTAATTTTGATGCAAGACGTTCTGAAACCAATCGGCAAATTACTCAAAATGCTTAACGCGCCGAGAAAATCACTTTTCCCCCTCAATGAATGGTTGGCAAAAAATAGTAAATTTCAATGCAAGCCGTTCTGAAACCAATCGGCAAATTACTCAAAATGCTTAACTCGCCGAGAAAATCACTGTTGTTCCACAATGAATGCCTGGCAAAAAATAGTAAATTTCAATGCAAGCCGTTCTGAAACCAATCGGCACATTTCTGAAAATGCTTAACTCGCCGAGAAAATCACTTTTTTCCCACAATGAATGTCTTGGCAATAAATAGTTAATTTTGATGCAAGCCGTTCTGAAACCAATCGGCAAATTACTCAAAATGCTTAACTCGCCGAGAAAATCACTTTTGTTCCACAATGAATGCCTGGCAAAAAATAGTTAATTGTAATGCAAGCCGTTCTGAAACCAATCGGCAAATTACTCAAAATGCTTAACGCGCCAAGAATATCACTTTTTCCCCTCAATGAATGTCTGGCAAAAAATAGTTAATTTTGATGCAAGACGTTCTGAAACCAATCGGCAAATTACTCAAAATGCTAAACTCGCCAAGAAAATCAGTTTTTCCCACAATGAATGCTTGGCAAAAAATAGTTAATTTTGATGCAAGACGTTCTGAAACCAATCGGCAAATTACTCAAAATGCTTAACTCGCCGAGAAAATAACTTTTGTTCCACAATGAATGTCTGGCAAAAAATAGTTCATTTTGATGCAAGCCGTTCTGAAACCAATCGGCAAATTACTCAAAATGCTTAACTCGCCGAGATAATCACTTTTTTCCCAAAATGAATGTTTGGCAATAAATAGTTAATTTTGATGCAAGACGTTCTGAAACCAATCGGCAAATTACTCAAAATGCTTAACTTGCCGAGAAAACCACTTTTGTTCCACAATGAATGCCTGGCAAAAAATTGTTAATTGTGATGCAAGCCGTTCTGAAACCAATCGGCAAAATCACTTTTTTCCCACAATGAATGCCTGGCAAAAAATAGTAAATTTCAGTGCAAGACGTTCTGAAACTAATGGACAAATAACTCAAAATGCTTAACGCGCCGAGAAAAATCATTTTTTTCCCACAATGAATGTCTGGCAATAAATGGTTAATTTTGATGCAAGCCGTTCTGAAACCAATCGGCAAATTACACAAAATGCTTAACGCGCCGAGAAAATCACTTTTTCCCCACAATGAATGTCTGGCAAAAAATAGTTAATTTTGATGCAAGACGTTCTGAAACCAATCGGCAAATTACTCAAAATGCTTAACGCGACGAGAAAAATCACTTTTTTCCCACAATGAATGTCTGGCAATAAATGGTTAATTTTGATGCAAGACGTTCTGAAACAAATCGGCAAATTACTCAAAATGCTTAACTCGCCGAGAAAACCACTTTTGTTCCACAATGAATGTCTGGCAAAAAATAGTTCATTTTGATGCAAGCCGTACAGAAACCAATCGGCAAATTACTCAAAATGCTTAACTCGCCGAGAAAATCACTTTTGTTCCACAATGAATGTCTGGCAAAAAAAAGTTCATTTTGAGGCAAGCCGTTCAGAAACCAATCGGCAAATTACTCAATATGCTTAACTCGCCGAGAAAATCACTTTTGTTCCACAATGAATGCCTGGCAAAAAATAGTTAATTGCGATGCAAGCCGTTCTGAAACCAATCGGCAAATTACTCAAAATGCTTAACGCGCCGAGAAAATCACTTTTTCCCCACAATGAATGGTTGGCAAAAAATAGTAAATTTCAATGCAAGCCGTTCTGAAACCAATCGGCAAATTACTCAAAATGCTTAACGCGCCGAGAAAATCACTTTTGTTCCACAATGAATGTCTGGCAAAAAATAGTTCATTTTGATGCAAGCCGTTCTGAAACCAATCGGCAAATTACTCAAAATGCTAAACTCGCCGAAATAATCACTTTTTTCCCACAATGAATGGCTGGCAATCAATAGTTCATTTTGATGCAAGACGTTCTGAAACCAATCGGCAAATTGCACAAAATGCTTAACGCGCCGAGAAAATCACTTTTTTCCCACAATTAATGCCTGGCAAAAAATAGTAAATTTCAGTGCAAGACGTTCTGAAACCAATCGGCAAATAACTCAAAATGCTTAACTCGCCGAGAAAATCACTTTTGTTCCACAATGAATGTCTGGCAAAAAATAGTTCATTTTGATGCAAACCGTTCTGAAACCAATCGGCAAAATGCTTAACGCGACGAAGTAATCACTTTTTCCCCAATATGAATGGTTGGCAAAAAATAGTAAATTTCAATGCAAGCCGTTCTGAAACCAATCGGCAAATTACTCAAAATGCTTAATTCGCCGAGAAAATCACTATCTTTCCACAATGAATGCTTGTCAAAAAATAGTAAATTTTAATGCAAGCCGTTCTGAAACCAATCGGCAAATTGCATAAAATGCTTAACTCGCCGAGATAATCACTTTTTTCCCACAATGAATGCCTGGCAAAAAATAGTAAATTTCAGTGCAAGACGTTCTGAAACTAATGGACAAATAACTCAAAATGCTTAACGCGCCGAGAAAAATCATTTTTTCCCCACAATGAATGTCTGGCAATAAATGGTTAATTTTGATGCAAGCCGTTCTGAAACCAATCGGCAAATTACACAAAATGCTTAACGCGCCGAGAAAATCACTTTTTCCCCACAATGAATGTCTGGCAAAAAATAGTTAATTTTGATGCAAGACGTTCTGAAACCAATCGGCAAATTACTCAAAATGCTTAACTCGCCGAGATAATCACTTTTTTCCCACAATGAATGCCTGGCAAAAAATAGTAAATTTCAGCGCAAGACGTACTGAAACTAATGGGCAAATAACTCAAAATGCTTAACGCGCCGAGAAAATCACTTTTACCCCACAATGAATGCCTGGCAATAAATAGTTAATTTTGATGCAAGCCGTTCTGAAACCAATCGGCAGATTACTCAAAATGCTTAACTTGCCGAGATAATCACTTTTTTCCCCACAATGATTGCCTGGCAAAAAATAGTTCATTTTGATGCAAGACGTTCTGAAACCAATCGGCAAATTACTCAAAATGCTTAACTCGCCGAAATAATCACTTTTTTCCCACAATGAATGCCTGGCAAAAAATAGTAAATTTCAGCGCAAGACGTACTGAAACTAATGGGCAAATAACTCAAAATGCTTAACGCGCCGAGAAAATCACTTTTACCCCACAATGAATGCCTGGCAATAAATAGTTAATTTTGATGCAAGCCGTTCTGAAACCAATCGGCAGATTACTCAAAATGCTTAACTTGCCGAGATAATCACTTTTTTCCCCACAATGATTGCCTGGCAAAAAATAGTTCATTTTGATGCAAGCCGTTCTGAAACCAATCGGCAAATTACTCAAAATGCTTAACTCGCCGAGAAAAATCACTGTTGTTCCACAATGAATGCCTGGCAAAAAATAGTAAATTTCAATGCAAGCCGTTCTGAAACCAATCGGCAAATTACACAAAATGCTTAACTCGCCGAGAAAATCCCTTTCTTCCCATAATGAATGCCTGGCAAAAAATAGTAAATTTCAGTGCAAGACGTTCTGAAACTAATGGACAAATAACTCAAAATGCTTAACGCGCCGAGAAAAATCACTTTTTTCCCACAATGAATGTCTGGCAATAAATGATTAATTTTGATGCAAGACGTTCTGAAACAAATCAGCAAATTACACAAAATGCTTAACTCGCCGAGAAAACCACTTTTGTTCCACAATGAATGTCTGGCAAAAAATAGTTCATTTTGATGCAAGCCGTACTGAAACCAATCGGCAAATTACTCAAAATGCTTAACTCGCCGAGAAAATCACTTTTGTTCCACAATGAATGTCTGGCAAAAAAAAGTTCATTTTGAGGCAAGCCGTTCTGAAACCAATCGGCAAATTACTCAATATGCTTAACTCGCCGAGAAAATCACTTTTGTTCCACAATGAATGCCTGGCAAAAAATAGTTAATTGCGATGCAAGCCGTTCTGAAACCAATCGGCAAATTACTCAAAATGCTTAACGCGCCGAGAAAATCACTTTTTCCCCACAATGAATGGTTGGCAAAAAATAGTAAATTTCAATGCAAGCCGTTCTGAAACCAATCGGCAAATTACTCAAAATGCTTAACGCGCCGAGAAAATCACTTTTGTTCCACAATGATGTCTGGCAAAAAATAGTTCATTTTGATGCAAGCCGTTCTGAAACGAATCGGCAAAATGCTTAACGCGACGAGAAAATCACTGTTTTCCCACAATGAATGGCTGGCAATCAAAAGTTCATTTTGATGCAAGACGTTCTGAAACCAATCGGCAAATAACTCAAAATGCTTAACACGCCGAGAAAATCACTTTTTTCCCACAATGAATGGTTGGCAAAAAATAGTAAATTTCAGTGCAAGACGTTCTGAAACTAATGGGCAAATAACTCAAAATGCTTAACGCGCCGAGAAAATCAATTTTTTTCCACAATGAATGTCTGGCAATAAATAGTTAATTTTGATGCAAGACATTCTGAAACCAACCGGCAAATTACTCCAAATGCTTAACTTGCCGAGAAAATCACTTTTGTTCCACAATGAATGCCTGGCAAAAAATACTTAATTGTGATGCAAGCCGTTCTGAAACCAATCGGCAAATAACTCAAAATGCTTAACTCGCCGAGAAAATCACTTTTGTTCCACAATGAATGTCTGGCAAAAAATAGTTCATTTTGATGCAAGCCGTTCTGAAATCAATCGGCAAAATGCTTAACGCGACGAAGTAATCACTTTTTCCCCAATATGAATGGTTGGCAAAAAATAGTAAATTTCAATGCAAGCCGTTCTGAAACCAATCGGCAAATTACTCAAAATGCTTAATTCGCCGAGAAAATCACTATCTTTCCACAATGAATGCTTGTCAAAAAATAGTAAATTTCAATGCAAGCCGTTCTGAAACCAATCGGCAAATTACACAAAATGCTTAACTCGCCGAGAAAATCCCTTTCTTCCCATAATGAATGTCTGGCAAAAAGTAGTTCATTTTGATGCAAGCCGTTCTGAAACGAATCGGCAAAATGCTTAACGCGACGAGAAAATCACTGTTTTCCCACAATGAATGTCTGGCAAAAAATAGTTCATTTTGATGCAAGCCGTTCTGAAACCAATCGGCAAAATGCTTAACGCGACGAGAAAATCACTTTTTCCCCAATATGAATGGTTGGCAAAAAATAGTAAATTTCAATGCAAGCCGTTCTGAAACCAATCGGCAAATTACTCAAAATGCTTAATTCGCCGAGAAAATCACTATCTTTCCACAATGAATGCCTGGCAAAAAATAGTAAATTTTAATGCAAGCCGTTCTGAAACGAATCGACAAATTGCTCATAATGCTTAACTCGCCGAGATAATCACTTTTTTCCCACAATGAATGCCTGGCAAAAAATAGTAAATTTCAGTGCAAGACGTTCTGAAACTAATGGACAAATAACTCAAAATGCTTAACGCGCCGAGAAAAATCACTTTTTTCCCACAATGAATGTCTGGCAATAAATGATTAATTTTGATGCAAGACGTTCTGAAACAAATCAGCAAATTACACAAAATGCTTAACTCGCCGAGACAACCACTTTTGTTCCACAATGAATGTCTGGCAAAAAATAGTTCATTTTGATGCAAGCCGTACTGAAACCAATCGGCAAATTACTCAAAATGCTTAACTCGCCGAGAAAATCACTTTTGTTCCACAATGAATGTCTGGCAAAAAAAAGTTCATTTTGAGGCAAGCCGTTCTGAAACCAATCGGCAAATTACTCAATATGCTTAACTCGCCGAGAAAATCACTTTTGTTCCACAATGAATGCCTGGCAAAAAATAGTTAATTGCGATGCAAGCCGTTCTGAAACCAATCGGCAAATTACTCAAAATGCTTAACGCGCCGAGAAAATCACTTTTTCCCCACAATGAATGGTTGGCAAAAAATAGTAAATTTCAATGCAAGCCGTTCTGAAACCAATCGGCAAATTACTCAAAATGCTTAACGCGCCGAGAAAATCACTTTTGTTCCACAATGATGTCTGGCAAAAAATAGTTCATTTTGATGCAAGCCGTTCTGAAACCAATCGGCAAATTACACAAAATGCTTATCTCGCCGAGAAAATCCCTTTTTTCCCATAATGAATGTCTGGCAAAAAGTAGTTCATTTTGATGCAAGCCGTTCTGAAACGAATCGGCAAAATGCTTAACGCGACGAGAAAATCACTATCTTTCCACAATGAATGCTTGTCAAAAAATAGTAAATTTTAATGCAAGCCGTTCTGAAACCAATCGGCAAATTGCACAAAATGCTTAACGCGCCGAGAAAATCACTTTTTTCCCACAATTAATGCCTGGCAAAAAATAGTAAATTTCAGTGCAAGACGTTCTGAAACCAATCGGCAAATAACTCAAAATGCTTAACTCGCCGAGAAAATCACTTTTGTTCCACAATGAATTTCTGGCAAAAAATAGTTCATTTTGATGCAAGCCGTTCTGAAACCAATCGGCAAAATGCTTAACGCGACGAAGTAATCACTTTTTCCCCAATATGAATGGTTGGCAAAAAATAGTAAATTTCAATGCAAGCCGTTCTGAAACCAATCGGCAAATTACTCAAAATGCTTAATTCGCCGAGAAAATCACTATCTTTCCACAATGAATGCTTGTCAAAAAATAGTAAATTTTAATGCAAGCCGTTCTGAAACCAATCGGCAAATTGCATAAAATGCTTAACTCGCCGAGATAATCACTTTTTTCCCACAATGAATGCCTGGCAAAAAATAGTAAATTTCAGTGCAAGACGTTCTGAAACTAATGGACAAATAACTCAAAATGCTTAACGCGCCGAGAAAAATCATTTTTTTCCCACAATGAATGTCTGGCAATAAATGGTTAATTTTGATGCAAGCCGTTCTGAAACCAATCGGCAAATTACACAAAATGCTTAACGCGCCGAGAAAATCACTTTTTCCCCACAATGAATGTCTGGCAAAAAATAGTTAATTTTGATGCAAGACGTTCTGAAACCAATCGGCAAATTACTCAAAATGCTTAACTCGCCGAGATAATCACTTTTTTCCCACAATGAATGCCTGGCAAAAAATAGTAAATTTCAGCGCAAGACGTACTGAAACTAATGGGCAAATAACTCAAAATGCTTAACGCGCCGAGAAAATCACTTTTACCCCACAATGAATGCCTGGCAATAAATAGTTAATTTTGATGCAAGCCGTTCTGAAACCAATCGGCAGATTACTCAAAATGCTTAACTTGCCGAGATAATCACTTTTTTCCCCACAATGATTGCCTGGCAAAAAATAGTTCATTTTGATGCAAGACGTTCTGAAACCAATCGGCAAATTACTCAAAATGCTTAACTCGCCGAGAAAATCACTTTTTCCCCACAATGAATGGTTGGCAAAAAATAGTAAATTTCAATGCAAGCCGTTCTGAAACCAATCGGCAAATTACTCAAAATGCTTAACTCGCCGAGAAAAATCACTGTTGTTCCACAATGAATGCCTGGCAAAAAATAGTAAATTTCAATGCAAGCCGTTCTGAAACCAATCGGCAAATTACACAAAATGCTTAACTCGCCGAGAAAATCACTTTCTTTCCACAATGAATGTCTGGCAAAAAATAGTAAATTATAATGCAAGCCGTTCTGAAACCAATCGGAAAATTACTCAAAATGCTTAACTCGCCAAGAAAATCAGTTTTTCCCACAATGAATGCCTGGCAAAAAAATTTCATTTTGATGCAAGCCGTTCTGAAACCAATCGGCAAATTACTCAAAATGCTTAACTCGCCGAGAAAATCACTTTCTTTCCACAATGAATGCCTGGCAAAAAATAGTAAATTTCAATGCAAGCCGTTCTGAAGCCAATCGGCAAATTACACAAAATGCTTAACTCGCCGAGAAAATCACAATGAATCCCACAATGAATGGTTGGCAAAAAATAGTAAATTTCAATGCAAGCCGTTCTGAAACCAATCGGCAAATTACTCAAAATGCTTAATTCGCCGAGAAAATCACTATCTTTCCACAATGAATGCCTGGCAAAAAATAGTAAATTTTAATGCAAGCCGTTCTGAAACGAATCGGCAAATTGCTCAAAATGCTTAACTCGCCGAGATAATCACTTTTTTCCCACAATGAATGCCTGGCAAAAAATAGTAAATTTCAGTGCAAGACGTTCTGAAAGTAATGGACAAATAACTCAAAATGCTTAACGCGCCGAGAAAAATCACTTTTTTCCCACAATGAATGTCTGGCAATAAATGGTTAATTTTGATGCAAGACGTTCTGAAACCAATCGGCAAATTACTCAAAATGCTTAACTCGCCGAGAAAATCACTTTTGTTCCACAATGAATGTCTGGCAAAAAATAGTTCATTTTGATGCAAGCCGTTCTGAAACCAATCGGCAAATTACTCAAAAAGCTTAACTCGCCGAGAAAATCACTTTTGTTCCACAATGAATGTCTGGCAAAAAAATGTTCATTTTGAGGCAAGCCGTTCTGAAACCAATCGGCAAATTACTCAATATGCTTAACTCGCCGAGAAAATCACTTTTGTTCCACAATGAATGCCTGGCAAAAAATAGTTAATTGTGATGCAAGCCGTTCTGAAACCAATCGGCAAATTACTCAAAATGCTTAACGCGCCGAGAAAATAACTTTTTCCCAACAACGAATGGTTGTGAAAAAATAGTAAATTTCAATGCAAGCCGTTCTGAAATCAATCGGCAAATTACTCAAAATGCTTAACTCTCCGAGAAAATCACTTTTGTTCCACAATGAATGGTTGGCAAAAAATAGTTAATTTTGATGCAAGACGTTCTGCAACCAATCGGCAAATTACTCAAAATGCTTAACTCGCCGAGAAAATCAATTTTGTTCCACAATGAATGTCTGGCAAAAAAAAGTTCATTTTGAGGCAAGCCGTTCTAAAACCAATCGGCAAAATGCTTCACGCGACGAGGCATTCATTGTGGGGTAAAAGTGATTTTCTCGGCGCGTTAAGCATTTTGAGTTATTTGCCCATTAGTTTCAGTACGTCTTGCGCTGAAATTTACTATTTTTTGCCAGGAATTCAGTGTGGGAAAAAAGTGATTATCTCGGCGAGTTAAGCATTTTGAGTAATTTGCCGATTGGTTTCAGAACGGCTTGCATTGAAATCTTCTATTTTTTGCCAACCATTCATATTGGGGAAAAAGTGATTTTCTCGTCGCGTTAAGCATTTTGCCGATTGGTTTCAGAACGGATTGCATCAAAATGAACTATTTTTTGCCAGACATTCATTGTGGAACAAAAGTGATTTTCTCGGCGAGTTAAGCATTTTGAGTAATTTGCCGATTGGTTTCAGAACTGCTTGCACAGAAATTTACTATTTTTTGCCAGACATTCATTGTGGGAAAAAAGTGATTTTCTCGTCGAGTTAAGCATTTTGAGTTATTTGCCGATTGGTTTCAGAACGGCTTGCATCACAATTAAGTATTTTTTGCCAGGCATTCATTGTGGAACAAAAGTGATTTTCTCGGCAAGTTAAGCATTTCGAGTAATTTGCCGGTTGGTTTCAGAATGTCTTGCATCAAAATTAACTATTTATTGCCAGACATTCATTGTGGAAAAAAATTGATTTTCTCGGCGCGTTAAGCATTTTGAGTTATTTGCCCATTAGTTTCAGAACGTCTTGCACTGAAATTTACTATTTTTTGCCAACCATTCATTGTGGGAAAAAAGTGATTTTCTCGGCGAGTTAAGCATTTTGAGTTATTTGCCGATTGGTTGCAGAACGTCTTGCATCAAAATGAACTATTTATTGCCAGCCATTCATTGTGGGAAAAAAGTGATTATTTCGGCGAGTTTAGCATTTTGAGTAATTTGCCGATTGGTTTCAGAACGGCTTGCATCAAAATGAACTATTTTTTGCCAGACATTCATTGTGGAACAAAAGTGATTTTCTCGGCGAGTTAAGCATTTTGAGTAATTTGCCGATTGGTTTCAGAACGGCTTGCATTGAAATTTACTATTTTTTGCCAACCATTCATTGTGGGGAAAAAGTGATTTTCTCGGCGCGTTAAGCATTTTGAGTAATTTGCCGATTGGTTTCAGAACGGCTTGCATCACAATTAACTATTTTTTGCCGGGCATTCATTGTGGAACAAAAGTGATTTTCTCGGCGAGTTAAGCATATTGAGTAATTTGCCGATTGGTTTCAGAACGGCTTGCCTCAAAATGAACTTTTTTTTGCCAGACATTCATTGTGGAACAAAAGTGATTTTCTCGGCGAGTTAAGCATTTTGAGTAATTTGCCGATTGGTTTCAGAACGTCTTGCATCAAAATTAACCATTTATTGCCAGGCATTCATTGTGGAAAGAAAGTGATTTTCTCGGCGAGTTAAGCATTTTGAGCAATTTGCCGATTCGTTTCAGAACGGCTTGCATTGAAATTTACTATTTTTTGCCAACCATTCATATTGGGGAAAAAGTGATTTTCTCGTCGCGTTAAGCATTTTGCCGATTAGTTTCAGAACGGCTTGCATCAAAATGAACTATTTTTTGCCAGACATTCATTGTGGAACAAAAGTGATTTTCTCGGCGAGTTAAGCATTTTGAGTAATTTGCCGATTGGTTTCAGAACGGCTTGCATCACAATTAACTATTTTTTGCCGGGCATTCATTGTGGAACAAAAGTGATTTTCTCGGCGAGTTAAGCATATTGAGTAATTTGCCGATTGGTTTCAGAACGGCTTGCCTCAAAATGAACTTTTTTTTGCCAGACATTCATTGTGGAACAAAAGTGATTTTCTCGGCGAGTTAAGCATTTTGAGTAATTTGCCGATTGGTTTCAGAACGGCTTGCCTCAAAATGAACTTTTTTTTGCCAGACATTCATTGTGGAACAAAAGTGATTTTCTCGGCGAGTTAAGCATTTTGAGTAATTTGCCGATTGGTTTCAGAACGTCTTGCATCAAAATTAACCATTTATTGCCAGGCATTCATTGTGGAAAGAAAGTGATTTTCTCGGCGAGTTAAGCATTTTGAGCAATTTGCCGATTCGTTTCAGAACGGCTTGCATTGAAATTTACTATTTTTTGCCAACCATTCATATTGGGGAAAAAGTGATTTTCTCGTCGCGTTAAGCATTTTGCCGATTAGTTTCAGAACGGCTTGCATCAAAATGAACTATTTTTTGCCAGACATTCATTGTGGAACAAAAGTGATTTTCTCGGCGAGTTAAGCATTTTGAGTAATTTGCCGATTGGTTTCAGAACGGCTTGCATCACAATTAACTATTTTTTGCCGGGCATTCATTGTGGAACAAAAGTGATTTTCTCGGCGAGTTAAGCATATTGAGTAATTTGCCGATTGGTTTCAGAACGGCTTGCCTCAAAATGAACTTTTTTTTGCCAGACATTCATTGTGGAACAAAAGTGATTTTCTCGGCGAGTTAAGCATTTTGAGTAATTTGCCGATTGGTTTCAGAACGTCTTGCATCAAAATTAACCATTTATTGCCAGGCATTCATTGTGGAAAGAAAGTGATTTTCTCGGCGAGTTAAGCATTTTGAGTAATTTGCCGATTGGTTTCAGAACGGCTTGCATTGAAATTTACTATTTTTTGCCAACCATTCATTGTGGGGAAAAAGTGATTTTCTCGGCGAGTTAAGCATGTTGAGTAATTTGCCGATTGGTTTCAGAACGGCTTGCATCACAATTAAGTATTTTTTGCCAGGCTTTCATTGAGGAACAAAAGTGATTTTCTCGGCAAGTTAAGCATTTGGAGTAATTTGCCGATTGGTTTCAGAACGTCTTGCATCAAAATTAACTATTTATTGCCAGACATTCATTGTGGGAAAAAAATGATTTTCTCGGCGCGTTAAGCATTTTGAGTTATTTGCCCATTAGTTTCAGAACGTCTTGCACTGAAATTTACTATTTTTTGCCAACCATTCATTGTGGGAAAAAAGTGATTATCTCGGCGAGTTAAGCATTTTGAGCAATTTGCCGATTCGTTTCAGAACGGCTTGCATTAAAATTTACTATTTTTTGCCAGGCATTCATTGTGGAAAGATAGTGATTTTCTCGGCGAATTAAGCATTTTGAGTAATTTGCCGATTGGTTTCAGAACGGCTTGCATTGAAATTTACTATTTTTTGCCAACCATTCATATTGGGGAAAAAGTGATTTTCTCGTCGCGTTCAGCATTTTGCCGATTCGTTTCAGAACGGGTTGCATCAAAATGAACTACTTTTTGCCAGACATTCATTGTGGGAAAAAAGTGATTTTCTCGGCGGGTTAAGCATTTTGAGAAATGTGCCGATTGGTTTCAGAACGGCTTGCATTGAAATTTACTATTTTTTGCCAGACATTCATTATGGGAAAAAAGGGATTTTCTCGGCGCGTTAAGCATTTTGAGTAATTTGCCGATTGGTTTCAGAACGGCTTGCATTGAAATTTACTATTTTTTGCCAGACATTCATTCTGGAACAAAAGTGATTTTCTCGGCGATTTAAGCATTTTGAGTAATTTGCCGATTGGTTTCAGTACGCCTTGCACCAAAATGAACTATTTTTTGACAGACATTCATTGTGGAACAAAAGTGATTTTCTCGGCGAGTTAAGCATTTTGAGCAATTTGCCGATTGGTTTCAGAACTGCTTGCATTGAAATTTACTATTTTTTGCCAGACATTCATGTTGGGAAAAAAGTGATTTTCTCGTCGAGTTAAGCATTTTCAGTTATATGCCGATTGGTTTCAGAACGGCTTGCATCACAATTAAGCATTTTTTGCGAGGCATTCATTGAGGAAAGAAAGTGATTTTCTCGGCGAGTTAAGCATTTTGAGTAATTTGCCGATTGGTTTCAGAACGGCTTGCATTGAAATTTACTATTTTTTGCCAACCATTCATTGTGGGGAAAAAGTGATTTTCTCGGCGAGTTAAGCATTTTGAGTAATTTGTCGATTGGTTTCAGAACGCCTTGCATCAAAATGAACTATTTTTTGCCAGGCAATCATTGTGGGAAAAAAGTGATTATCTCGGCAAGTTAAGCATTTTGAGTAATCTGCCGATTGGTTTCAGAACGGCTTGCATCAAAATTAACTATTTATTGCCAGGCATTCATTGTGGGGTAAAAGTGATTTTCTCGGCGCGTTAAGCATTTTGAGTTATTTGCCCATTAGTTTCAGTACGTCTTGCGCTGAAATTTACTATTTTTTGCCAGGCATTCATTGTGGGAAAAAAGTGATTATCTCGGCGAGTTAAGCATTTTGAGTAATTTGCCGATTCGTTTCAGAACGTCTTGCATCAAAATTAACTATTTTTTGCCAGACATTCATTGTGGGGAAAAAGTGATTTTCTCGGCGCGTTAAGCATTTTGTGTAATTTGCCGATTGGTTTCAGAACGGCTTGCATCACAATTAACTATTTTTTGCCAGACATTCAATGTGGGGAAAAAGTGATTTTCTCGGCGAGTTAAGCATTTTGAGTAATTTGCCGATTGGTTTCAGAACGTCTTGCATCAAAGTTAACTATTTATTGCCAGACATTCATTGTGGAACAAAAGTGATTGTCTCGGCGAGTTAAGCATTTTGAGTAATTTGCCGATTGGTTTCAGAACGGCTTGCATCAAAATGAACTATTTTTTGCCAGCCATTCATTGTGGGAAAAAAGTGATTTTCTCGTCGCGTTAAGCATTTTGCCGATTGGTTTCAGAACGGCTTGCATCAAAATGAACTATTTTTTGCCAGGCATTCATTGTGGGAAAAAAGTGGTTTTCTCGGCGCGTTAAGCATTTTGAGTAATTTGCCGATTAGTTTCAGAACGGCTTGCATTGAAACTTACAATTTTTTGCCAGACATTCATTGTGGAACAAAAGTGATTGTCTCGTCGAGTTAGGCATTTTGAGTTATGTGCCGATTGGTTTCAGAACGTCTTGCATCAAAATTAACTATTGATTGCGAGACATTCATTTTGGGAAAAAATTGATTTTCTCGGCGCGTTAAGCATTTTGAGTTATTTGCCCATTAGTTTCAGAACGTCTTGCACTGAAATTTACTATTTTTTGCCAACCATTCAATGTGGGTAAAAAGTGATTTTCTCGGCGAGTTAAGCATTTTGAGTAATTTGCCGATTGGTTTCAGAACGTCTTGCATCAAAATGAACTATTTTTTGCCAGGCATTCATTGTGGGAAAAAAGTGATTATCTCGGCTAGTTAAGCATTTTGAGCAATTTGCCGATTGGTTTCAGAACGGCTTGCATTAAAATTTACTATTTTTTGCCAGGCATTCATTGTGGAAAGAAAGTGATTTTCTCGGCGAGTTAAGCATTTTGAGTAATTTGCCGATTGGTTTCAGAACGGCTTGCATTTAAATCTTCTATTTTTTGCCAACCATTCATATTGGGGAAAAAGTGATTTTCTCGTCGCGTTAAGCATTTTGCCGATTGGTTTCAGAACGGCTTGCATCAAAATGAACTATTTTTTGCCAGACATTCATTGTGGAACAAAAGTGATTTTCTCGGCGAGTTAAGCATTTTGAGTAATTTGACGATTGGTTTCAGAACTGCTTGCACAGAAATTTACTATTTTTTGCCAGACATTCATTGTGGGAAAAAAGTGATTTTCTCGTCGAGTTAAGCATTTTGAGTTATTTGCCGATTGGTTTCAGAACGGCTTGCATCACAATTAAGTATTTTTTGCCAACCATTCATTGTGGGGAAAAAGTGATTTTCTCGGCGAGTTAAGCATTTTGAGTAATTTGCCGATTGGTTTCAGAAAGTCTTGCATCAAAATTAACCATTTATTGCCAGACATTCATTGTGGGAAAAAAGTGATTTTTCTCGGCGCGTTAAGCATTTTGAGTTATTTGTCCATTAGTTTCAGAACGTCTTGCACTGAAATTTACTATTTTTTGCCAGGCATTCATTGTGGGAAAAAAGTGATTATCTCGGCGAGTTAAGCATTTTGAGCAATTTGCCGATTCGTTTCAGAACGGCTTGCATTGAAATTTACGATTTTTTGCCAACCATTCATATTGGGGAAAAAGTGATTTTCTCGTCGCGTTAAGCATTTTGCCGATTAGTTTCAGAACGGCTTGCATCAAAATGAACTATTTTTTGCCAGACATTCATTGTGGAACAAAAGTGATTTTCTCGGCGAGTTAAGCATTTTGAGTAATTTGCCGATTGGTTTCAGAACTGCTTGCACAGAAATTTACTATTTTTTGCCAGACATTCATTGTGGAAAAACAGTGATTTTCTCGTCGCGTTAAGCATTTTGCCGATTCGTTTCAGAACGGCTTGCATCAAAATGAACTACTTTTTGCCAGACATTCATTGTGGGAAAAAAGTGATTTTCTCGGCGAGTTAAGCATTTTGAGAAATGTGCCGATTGGTTTCAGAACGGCTTGCATTGAAATTTACTATTTTTTGCCAGACATTCATTCTGGGAAAAAACGGATTTTCTCGGCGCGTTAAGCATTTTGAGTAATTTGCCGATTGGTTTCAGAACGGCTTGCATCAAAATTAACTATTTATTGCCAGGCATTCATTGTGGGGTAAAAGTGATTTTCTCGGCGCGTTAAGCATTTTGAGTTATTTGCCCATTAGTTTCAGTACGTCTTGCGCTGAAATTTACTATTTTTTGCCAGGCATTCATTGTGGGAAAAAAGTGATTATCTCGGCGAGTTAAGCATTTTGAGTAATTTGCCGATTGGTTTCAGAACGTCTTGCATCAAAATTAACTATTTTTTGCCAGACATTCATTGTGGGGAAAAAGTGATTTTCTCGGCGCGTTAAGCATTTTGTGTAATTTGCCGATTGGTTACAGAACGGCTTGCATCACAATTAACTATTATTTGCCAGACATTCAATGTGGGGAAAAAGTGATTTTCTCGTCGCGTTAAGCATTTTGCCGATTGGTTTCAGAACGGATTGCATCAAAATGAACTATTTTTTGCCAGACATTCATTGTGGGGAAAAAGTGATTTTCTCGTCGCGTTAAGCATTTTGCCGATTGGTTTCAGAACGGCTTGCCTCAAAATGAACTTTTTTTTGCCAGACATTCATTGTGGAACAAAAGTGATTTTCTCGGCGAGTTAAGCATTTTGAGTAATTTGCCGATTGGTTTCAGAACGTCTTGCATCAAAATTAACCATTTATTGCCAGGCATTCATTGTGGAAAGAAAGTGATTTTCTCGGCGAGTTAAGCATTTTGAGTAATTTGCCGATTGGTTTCAGAACGGCTTGCATTGAAATTTACTATTTTTTGCCAACCATTCATTGTGGGGAAAAAGTGATTTTCTCGGCGAGTTAAGCATGTTGAGTAATTTGCCGATTGGTTTCAGAACGGCTTGCATCACAATTAAGTATTTTTTGCCAGGCTTTCATTGAGGAACAAAAGTGATTTTCTCGGCAAGTTAAGCATTTGGAGTAATTTGCCGATTGGTTTCAGAACGTCTTGCATCAAAATTAACTATTTATTGCCAGACATTCATTGTGGGAAAAAAATGATTTTCTCGGCGCGTTAAGCATTTTGAGTTATTTGCCCATTAGTTTCAGAACGTCTTGCACTGAAATTTACTATTTTTTGCCAACCATTCATTGTGGGAAAAAAGTGATTATCTCGGCGAGTTAAGCATTTTGAGCAATTTGCCGATTCGTTTCAGAACGGCTTGCATTAAAATTTACTATTTTTTGCCAGGCATTCATTGTGGAAAGATAGTGATTTTCTCGGCGAATTAAGCATTTTGAGTAATTTGCCGATTGGTTTCAGAACGGCTTGCATTGAAATTTACTATTTTTTGCCAACCATTCATATTGGGGAAAAAGTGATTTTCTCGTCGCGTTCAGCATTTTGCCCATTCGTTTCAGAACGGGTTGCATCAAAATGAACTACTTTTTGCCAGACATTCATTGAGGAACAAAAGTGATTTTCTCGGCAAGTTAAGCATTTGGAGTAATTTGCCGATTGGTTTCAGAACGTCTTGCATCAAAATTAACTATTTATTGCCAGACATTCATTGTGGGAAAAAAATGATTTTCTCGGCGAGTTAAGCATTTTGAGTAATTTGCCGATTGGTTTCAGAACGTCTTGCATCAAAGTTAACTATTTATTGCCAGACATTCATTGTGGAACAAAAGTGATTGTCTCGGCGAGTTAAGCATTTTGAGAAATGTGCCGATTGGTTTCAGAACGGCTTGCAGTGAAATTTACTATTTTTGCCAGGCATTCATTATTGGAAAAAAGGGATTTTCTCGGCGCGTTAAGCATTTTGAGTAATTTGCCGATTGGTTTCAGAACGGCTTGCATTGAAATTTACTATTTTTTGCCAGACATTCATTCTGGAACAAAAGTGATTTTCTCGGCGATTTAAGCATTTTGAGTAATTTGCCGATTGGTTTCAGTACGCCTTGCACCAAAATGAACTATTTTTTGACAGACATTCATTGTGGGAAAACAGTGATTTTCTCGTCGCGTTAAGCATTTTGCCGATTCGTTTCAGAACGGCTTGCATTGAAATTTACTATTTTTTGCCAGACATTCATTGTGGGGAAAAAAGTGATTTTCTCGGCGAGTTGAGTATTTTCAGTAATTTGCCGATTGGTTTCAGAACGGCTTGCATCACAATTAACTATTTTTTGCCAGACATTCATTGTGGAACAAAAGTGATTTTCTCGGCGCGTTAAGCATTTTGAGTAATTTGCCGATTGGTTTCAGAACATCTTGCATCAAAATTAACTATTTTTTGCCAGGCATTCATTGTGGAACAAAAGTGATTTTCTCGGCGACTTAATCATTTTGAGTAATTTGCCGATTGGTTTCAGAACGGCTTGCCTCAAAATGAACTTTTGTTTGCCAGACATTCATTGTGGAACAAAAGTGATTTTCTCGGCGAGTTAAGCATTTTGAGTGATTTGCCGATTGGTTTCAGAACGTCTTGCATTAAAATTAACTATTTATTGCCAAACATTCATTGTGGGAAAAAAGTGATTATCTCGGCGAGTTAAGCATTTTGAGTAATTTGCCGATTGGTTTCAGAACGGCTTGCATTGAAATTAACTATTTATTGCCAGACATTCATTGTGGGGAAAAAGTGATTTCCTCGTCGCGTTAAGCATTTTGCCGATTGGTTTCAGAACGGCTTGCATCAAAATGAACTATTTTTTGCCAGACATTCATTGTGGAACAAAAGTGATTTTCTCGGCGAGTTAAGCATTTTGCCGATTGGTTTCAGAACGGCTTGCATTGAAATTTACTATTTTTTGCCAGGCATTCATTGTGAAACAACAGTGATTTTCTCGGCGACTTAAGCATTTTGAGTAA
The DNA here is from genome assembly GCF_047496885.1 of Scyliorhinus torazame. Taxonomy (NCBI): domain Eukaryota; kingdom Metazoa; phylum Chordata; class Chondrichthyes; order Carcharhiniformes; family Scyliorhinidae; genus Scyliorhinus; species Scyliorhinus torazame. Next base: position 93,913,400 of record NC_092719.1, read on the forward strand.
TTTGCCGATTGGTTTCAGAACATCTTGCATCAAAATTAACTATTTTTTGCCAGGCATTCATTGTGGAACAAAAGTGATTTTCTCGGCGACTTAATCATTTTGAGTAATTTGCCGATTGGTTTCAGAACGGCTTGCCTCAAAATGAACTTTTGTTTGCCAGACATTCATTGTGGAACAAAAGTGATTTTCTCGGCGAGTTAAGCATTTTGAGTGATTTGCCGATTGGTTTCAGAACGTCTTGCATTAAAATTAACTATTTATTGCCAAACATTCATTGTGGGAAAAAAGTGATTATCTCGGCGAGTTAAGCATTTTGAGTAATTTGCCGATTGGTTTCAGAACGGCTTGCATTGAAATTAACTATTTATTGCCAGACATTCATTGTGGGGAAAAAGTGATTTCCTCGTCGCGTTAAGCATTTTGCCGATTGGTTTCAGAACGGCTTGCATCAAAATGAACTATTTTTTGCCAGACATTCATTGTGGAACAAAAGTGATTTTCTCGGCGAGTTAAGCATTTTGCCGATTGGTTTCAGAACGGCTTGCATTGAAATTTACTATTTTTTGCCAGGCATTCATTGTGAAACAACAGTGATTTTCTCGGCGACTTAAGCATTTTGAGTAATTTGCCGATTGGTTTCAGAACGGCTTGCATTGAAATTTACTATTTTTTGCCAGACATTCATTGTGGGAAAAAAGTGATTTTCTCGGCGAGTTAAGCATTTTGAGTAATTTGCCGATTGGTTTCAGAACGGCTTGCATTGAAATTTACTATTTTTTGCCAGTCATTCATTGTGGGGAAAAAAGTGATTTTCTCGGCGAGTTAAGCATTTTGAGTAATTTGCCGATTGGTTTCAGAACGGCTTGCATCACAATTAACTATTTTTTGCCAGACATTCATTGTGGAACAAAAGTGATTTTCTCGGCGAGTTAAGCATTTTGAGTAATTTGCCGATTGGTTTCAGAACGTCTTGCATCAAAATTAACTATTTTTTGCCAAGCATTCATTGTGGGAAAAACTGATTTTCTTGGCGACTTAAGCATTTTGAGTAATTTGCCGAATGGTTTCAGAACATCTTGCATCAAAATTAACTATTTTTTGCCAGACATTCATTGTGGGGGAAAAAGTGATTTTCTCGGCGCGTTAAGCATTTTGAGTAATTTGCCGATTGCTTTCAGAACGGCTTGCATCACAATTAACTATTTTTTGCCAGGCATTCATTGTGGAACAAAAGTGATTTTCTCGGCGAGTTAAGCATTTTGAGTAATTTGCCGATTGGTTTCAGAACGGCTTGCCTCAAAATAAACTTTTTTTTGCCAGACATTCATTGTGGAACAAAAGTGATTTTCTCGGCGAGTTAAGCATTTTGAGTAATTTGCCGATTGGTTTCAGACCGTCTTGCATCAAAATTAACTATTTATTGCCAAGACATTCATTGTGGGAAAAAAGTGATTTTCTCGGCGCGTTAAGCATTTTGAGTAATTTGCCGATTGGTTTCAGAACGGCTTGCATCACAATTAACTATTTTTTGCCAGGCATTCATTGTGGAACAAAAGTGATTTTCTCGGCGAGTTAAGCATTTTGAGTAATTTGCCGATTGGTTTCAGAACGGCTGGCATCAAAATGAACTTTTTTTTGCCAGACATTCATTGTGGAACAAAAGTGATTTTCTCGGCGAGTTAAGCATTTTGAGTAATTTGCCGATTGGTTTCAGAACGTCTTGCGTCAAAATTAACTATTTATTGCCAAGACATTCATTGTGGGACAAAAGTGATTTTCTCGGCGCGTTAAGCATTTTGCCGATTGGTTTCTGAACGGCTTGCATTGAAATTTACTATTTTTTGCCAGGCATTCATTGTGGAACAACAGTGATTTTCTCGGCGAGTTAAGCATTTTGAGTAATTTGCCGATTGGTTTCAGAACGGCTTGCATCAAAATGAACTATTTTTTGCCAGACATTCATTGTGGGGAAAAAGTGATTTTCTCGGCGCGTTAAGCATTTTGCCGATTGGTTTCTGAACGGCTTGCATTGAAATTTACTATTTTTTGCCAGGCATTCATTGTGGAACAACAGTGATTTTCTCGGCGAGTTAAGCATTTTGAGTAATTTGCCGATTGGTTTCAGAACGTCTTGCATCAAAATGAACTTTTTTTTGCCAGACATTCATTGTGGAACAAAAGTGATTTTCTCGGCGAGTTAAGCATTTTGAGTAATTTGCCGATTGGTTTCAGAACGTCTTGCATCAAAATTAACTATTTATTGCCAAGACATTCATTGTGGGAAAAAAGTGATTTTCTTGGCGAGTTAAGCATTTTGAGAAATGTGCCGATTGGTTTCAGAACGGCTTGCATTGAAATTTACTATTTTTTGCCAGCCATTCATTGTGGGAAAAAAGTGATTTTCGCGGCGCGTTAAGCATTTTGAGTAATTTGCCGATTGGATTCAGAACGGCTTGCATCAAAATGAACTATTTTTTGCCAGCAATTCATTGTGGGGAAAAACTGATTTTATTGGCGAGTTAAGCATTTTGAGTAATTTGCCGATTGGTTTCAGAACGTCTTGCATCAAAATGAACTATTTTTTGACAGACATTCATTGTGGGGAAAAAGTGATTTTCTCGGCGCGTTAAGCATTTTGCCGATTGGTTTCAGAACGGCTTGCATTGAAATTTAATATTTTTTGCCAGACATTCATTGTGGGGAAAAAAGTGATTTTCTCGGCGAGTTGAGTATTTTGAGTAATTTGCCGATTGGTTTCAGAACGGCTTGCATCACAATTAACTATTTTTTGCCAGACATTCATTGTGGAACAAAAGTGATTTTCTCGGCGAGTTAAGCATTTTGAGTAATTTGCTGATTGGTTTCAGAACGTCTTGCATCAAAATTAACTATTTTTTGCCAAGCATTCATTGTGGGAAAAACTGATTTTCTTGGCGACTTAAGCATTTTGAGTAATTTGCCGATTGGTTTCAGAACATCTTGCATCAAAATTAACTATTTTTTGCCAGGCATTCATTGTGGAACAAAAGTGATTTTCTCGGCGACTTAAGCATTTTGAGTAATTTGCCGATTGGTTTCAGAACGTCTTGCATCAAAATTAACTATTTATTGCCAAGACATTCATTGTGGTAAAAAAGGGATTTTCTCGGCGAGTTAAGCATTTTGAGAAATGTGCCGATTGGTTTCAGAACGGCTTGCATCAAAATGAACTATTTTTTGCCAGGCATTCATTGTGGAACAAAAGTGGTTTTCTCGGCAAGTTAAGCATTTTGAGTAATTTGCCGATTGGTTTCAGAACGTCTTGCATCAAAATTAACTATTTATTGCCAAACATTCATTGTGGGAAAAAAGTGATTATCTCGGCGAGTTAAGCATTTTGAGTAATTTGCCGATTGGTTTCAGAACGGCTTGCATCAAAATGAACTATTTTTTGCCAGACATTCATTGTGGAACAAAAGTGATTTTCTCGGCGAGTTAAGCATTTTGAGTAATTTGCCGATTGGTTTCAGAACGGCTTGCCTCAAAATGAACTTTCTTTTGCCAGACATTCATTGTGGAACAAAAGTGTTTTTCTCGGCGAGTTAAGCATTTTGAGTAATTTGCCGATTGGTTTCAGAACGTCTTGCGTCAAAATTAACTATTTATTGCCAAGACATTCATTGTGGGACAAAAGTGATTTTCTCGGCGAGTTAAGCATTTTGAGTAATTTGCCGATTGGTTTCAGAACGGCTTGCATTGAAATTTACTATTTTTTGCCAGACATTCATTGTGGGAAAAAAGTGATTTTCTCGGCGAGTTAAGCATTTTGAGTAATTTGCCGATTGGTTTCAGAACGGCTTGCATTGAAATTTACTATTTTTGGCCAACCAATCATTGAGGGGGGAAAAGTGATTTTCTCGGCGAGTTAAGCATTTTGAGAAATGTGCCGATTGGTTTCAGAACGGCTTGCATTGAAATTTACTATTTTTTGCCAGACATTCATTGTGGGAAAACAGTGATTTTCTCGGCGCGTTAAGCCTTTTGAGTAATTTGCCGATTGGATTCAGAACGGCTTGCATCAAAATGAACTATTTTTTGCCAGGCATTCATTGTGGAACAAAAGTGATTTTCTCGGCGAGTTAAGCATTTTGAGTAATTTGCCGCTTGGTTTCAGAACGGCTTGCCTGAAAATTAACTTTCTTTTGCCAGACATTCATTGTGGAACAAAAGTGTTTTTCTCGGCGAGTTAAGCATTTTGAGTAATTTGCCGATTGGTTTCAGAACGTCTTGCGTCAAAATTAACTATTTATTGCCAAGACATTCATTGTGGGACAAAAGTGATTTTCTCGGCGCGTTAAGCATTTTGCCGATTGGTTTCTGAACGGCTTGCATTGCAATTTACTATTTTTTGCCAGGCATTCATTGTGGAACAACAGTGATTTTCTCGGCGAGTTAAGCATTTTGAGTAATTTGCCGATTGGTTTCAGAACGTCTTGCATCAAAATTAACTATTTTTTGCCAGACATTCATTGTGGGGAAAAAGTGATTTTCTCGGCGCGTTAAGCATTTTGAGTAATTTGCCGATTGGTTTCAGAACGGCTTGCATCACAATTAACTATTTTTTGCCAGGCATTCATTGTGGAACAAAAGTGATTTTCTCGGCGAGTTAAGCATTTTGAGAAATGTGCCGATTGGTTTCAGAACGGCTTGCATTGAAATTTACTATTTTTTGCCAGACATTCATTGTGGGAAAAAATTGATTTTCTCGGCGCGTTAAGCATTTTGAGTAATTTGCCGATTGGATTCAGAACTGCTTGCATCAAAATGAACTATTTTTTGCCAGCCATTCATTGTGGGAAAAAACTGATTTTATAGGCGAGTTAAGCATTTTGAGTAATTTGCCGATTGGTTTCAGAACGGCTTGCATTGAAATTTACTATTTTTGGCCAACCATTCATTGAGGGGGGAAAAGTGATTTTCTCGGCGCGTTAAGCATTTTGAGTAATTTGCCGATTGGTTTCAGAACGGCTTGCATCAAAATGAACTATTTTTTGCCAGACATTCATTGTGGGGAAAAAGTGATTTTCTCGGCGCGTTAAGCATTTTGCCGATTGGTTTCTGAACGGCTTGCATTGAAATTTACTATTTTTTGCCAGGCATTCATTGTGGAACAACAGTGATTTTCTCGGCGAGTTAAGCATTTTCAGTAATTTGCCGATTGGTTTCAGAACGGCTTGCATTAAAATTTACTATTTTATGCCAGACATTCATCGTGGAAAGAAAGTGATTTTCTCGGCGAGTTAAGCATTTTGAGTAATTTGCCGATTGGTTTCAGACCGTCTTGCATCAAAATAAACTATTTTTTGCCAGACATTCATTGTGGGAAAAAAGTGATTTTCTCGTCGCGTTAAGCATTTTGCCGATTGGTTTCAGAACGGCTTGCATCAAAATGAACTATTATTTGCCAGACATTCATTGTGGAACAAAAGTGATTTTCTCGGCGAGTTAAGCATTTTGAGTAATTTGCCGATTGGTTTCAGAACGGCTTGCGTTGAAATTTACTATTTTTTGCCAGACATTCATTGTGGGGAAAAAAGTGATTTTCTCGGCGAGTTAAGCATTTTGAGTAATTTGCCGATTGGTTTCAGAACGGCTTGCATTGAAATTTACTATTTTTTGCCAGGCATTAATTGTGGGGAAAAAAGTGATTTTCTCGGCGCGTTAAGCATTTTGAGTAATTTGCCGATTGGATTCAGAACTACTTGCACCAAAATGAACTATTTTTTGCCAGCCATTCATTGTGGGAAAAAACTGATTTTATAGGCGAGTTAAGCATTTTGAGTAATTTGCCGATTGGTTTCAGAACGTCTTGCATCAAAATGAACTATTTTTTGACAGACATTCATTGTGGGGAAAAAGTGATTTTCTCGGCGCGTTAAGCATTTTGCCGATTGGTTTCAGAACGGCTTGCATTGAAATTTAATATTTTTTGCCAGGCATTCATTGTGGAACAACAGTGATTTTCTCGGCGAGTTAAGCATTTTGAGTAATTTGCCGATTGGTTTCAGAACGGCTTGCATTAAAATTTACTATTTTATGCCAGACATTCATCGTGGAATGAAAGTGATTTTCTCGGCGAGTTAAGCATTTTGAGTAATTTGCCGATTGGTTTCAGAACGGCTTGCATTGAAATTTACTATTTTTGGCCAACCATTCATTGAGGGGGGAAAAGTGATTTTCTCGGCGCGTTAAGCATTTTGAGTAATTTGCCGATTGGTTTCAGAACGGCTTGCATCAAAATGATCTATTTTTTGCCAGACATTCATTGTGGGGAAAAAGTGATTTTCTCGGCGCGTTAAGCATTTTGCCGATTGGTTTCTGAACGGCTTGCATTGAAATTTACTATTTTTTGCCAGGCATTCATTGTGGAACAACAGTGATTTTCTCGGCTAGTTAAGCATTTTGAGTAATTTGCCGATTGGTTTCAGAACGGCTTGCATTAAAATTTACTATTTTATGCCAGACATTCATCGTGGAAAGAAAGTGATTTTCTCGGCGAGTTAAGCATTTTGAGTAATTTGCCGATTGGTTTCAGAACGTCTTGCATCAAAATAAACTATTTTTTGCCAGACATTCATTGTGGGAAAAAAGTGATTTTCTCGTCGCGTTAAGCATTTTGCCGATTGGTTTCAGAACGGCTTGCATCAAAATGAACTATTATTTGCCAGACATTCATTGTGGAACAAAAGTGATTTTCTCGGCGAGTTAAGCATTTTGAGTAATTTGCCGATTGGTTTCAGAACGGCTTGCATTGAAATTTACTATTTTTTGCCAGATATTCATTGTGGGGAAAAAAGTGATTTTCTCGGCGAGTTAAGCATTTTGAGTAATTTGCCGATTGGTTTCAGAACGGCTTGCATTGAAATTTACTATTTTTTGCCAGACATTCATTGTGGGGAAAAAAGTGATTTTCTCGGCGAGTTAAGCATTTTGAGTAATTTGCCGATTGGTTTCAGAACGTCTTGCATCAAAATTAACTATTTTTTGCCAAGCATTCATTGTGGGAAAAACTGATTTTCTCGGCGCGTTATGCATTCTGAGTAATTTGCCGATTGGTTTCAGAACGGCTTGCATCACAATTAACTATTTGTTGCCAGGCATTCATTGTGGAACAAAAGTGATTTTCTCGGCGAGTTAAGCATTTTGAGTAATTTGCCGATTGGTTTCAGAACGGCTTGCCTCAAAATGAACTTTTTTTTGCCAGACATTCATTGTGGGGAAAAAAGTGATTTTCTCGGCGAGTTAAGCATTTTGAGTAATTTGCCGATTGGTTTCAGAACGTCTTGCATCAAAATTAACTATTTTTTGCCAAGCATTCATTGTGGGAAAAACTGATTTTCTTGGCGACTTAAGCATTTTGAGTAATTTGCCGATTGGTTTCAGAACATCTTGCATCAAAATTAACTATTTTTTGCCAGACATTCATTGTGGGGGAAAAAGTGATTTTCTCGGCGCGTTAAGCATTTTGAGTAATTTGCCGATTGGTTTCAGAACGGCTTGCATCACAATTAACTATTTTTTGCCAGGCATTCATTGTGGAACAAAAGTGATTTTCTCCGCGAGTTAAGCATTTTGAGTAATTTGCCGATTGGTTTCAGAACGGCTTGCCTCAAAATGAACTTTTTTTTGCCAGAAATTCATTGTGGAACAAATGTGATTTTCTCGGCAAGTTAAGCATTTTGAGTAATTTGCCGATTGGATTCAGAACGGCTTGCATCAAAATGAACTATTTTTTGCCAGGCATTCATTGTGGAACAAAAGTGGTTTTCTCGGCAACTTAAGCATTTTGAGTAATTTGCCGATTGGTTTCAGAACGTCTTGCATCAAAATTAACTATTTATTGCCAAACATTCATTGTGGGGAAAAAGTGATTATCTCGGCGAGTTAAGCATTTTGAGTAATTTGCCGATTGGTTTCAGAACGGCTTGCATCAAAATGAACTATTTTTTGCCAGACATTCATTGTGGAACAAAAGTGATTTTCTCGGCGAGTTAAGCATTTTGAGTAATTTGCCGATTGGTTTCAGAACGGCTTGCCTCAAAATGAACTTTCTTTTGCCAGACATTCATTGTGGAACAAAAGTGCTTTTCTCGGCGAGTTAAGCATTTTGAGTAATTTGCCGATTGGTTTCAGAACGTCTTGCGTCAAAATTAACTATTTATTGCCATGACATTAATTGTGGGACAAAAGTGATTTTCTCGGCGCGTTAAGCATTTTGCCGATTGGTTTCTGAACGGCTTGCATTGAAATTTACTATTTTTTGCCAGGCATTCATTGTGGAACAACAGTGATTTTCTCGGCGAGTTAAGCATTTTGAGTAATTTGCCGATTGGTTTCAGAACGGCTTGCATCAAAATGAACTATTTTTTGCCAGACATTCATTCTGGGGAAAAAGTGATTTTCTCGGCGCGTTAAGCATTTTGCCGATTGGTTTCTGAACGGCTTGCATTGAAATTTACTATTTTTTGCCAGGCATTCATTGTGGAACAACAGTGATTTTCTCGGCGAGTTAAGCATTTTGAGTAATTTGCCGATTGGTTTCAGAACGTCCTGCATCAAAATTAACTATTTTTTGCCAGACATTCATTGTGGGGAAAAAGTGATTTTCTCGGCGCGTTAAGCATTTTGAGTAATTTGCCGATTGGTTTCAGAACGGCTTGCATCACAATTAACTATTTTTTGCCAGGCATTCATTGTGGAACAAAAGTGATTTTCTCGGCGAGTTAAGCATTTTGAGAAATGTGCCGATTGGTTTCAGAACGGCTTGCATTGAAATTTACTATTTTTTGCCAGACATTCATTGTGGGAAAAAATTGATTTTCTCGGCGCGTTAAGCATTTTGAGTAATTTGCCGATTGGATTCAGAACTGCTTGCATCAAAATGAACTATTTTTTGCCAGCCATTCATTGTGGGAAAAAACTGATTTTATAGGCGTTTTAAGCATTTTGAGTAATTTGCCGATTGGTTTCAGAACGGCTTGCATTGAAATTTACTATTTTTGGCCAACCATTCATTGAGGGGGGAAAAGTGATTTTCTCGGCGCGTTAAGCATTTTGAGTAATTTGCCGATTGGTTTCAGAACGGCTTGCATCAAAATGAACTATTTTTTGCCAGACATTCATTGTGGGGAAAAAGTGATTTTCTCGGCGCGTTAAGCATTTTGCCGATTGGTTTCTGAACGGCTTGCATTGAAATTTACTATTTTTTGCCAGGCATTCATTGTGGAACAACAGTGATTTTCTCGGCGAGTTAAGCATTTTCAGTAATTTGCCGATTGGTTTCAGAACGGCTTGCATTAAAATTTACTATTTTATGCCAGACATTCATCGTGGAAAGAAAGTGATTTTCTCGGCGAGTTAAGCATTTTGAGTAATTTGCCGATTGGTTTCAGACCGTCTTGCATCAAAATAAACTATTTTTTGCCAGACATTCATTGTGGGAAAAAAGTGATTTTCTCGTCGCGTTAAGCATTTTGCCGATTGGTTTCAGAACGGCTTGCATCAAAATGAACTATTATTTGCCAGACATTCATTGTGGAACAAAAGTGATTTTCTCGGCGAGTTAAGCATTTTGAGTAATTTGCCGATTGGTTTCAGAACGGCTTGCGTTGAAATTTACTATTTTTTGCCAGACATTCATTGTGGGGAAAAAAGTGATTTTCTCGGCGAGTTAAGCATTTTGAGTAATTTGCCGATTGGTTTCAGAACGGCTTGCATTGAAATTTACTATTTTTTGCCAGGCATTAATTGTGGGGAAAAAAGTGATTTTCTCGGCGCGTTAAGCATTTTGAGTAATTTGCCGATTGGATTCAGAACTACTTGCACCAAAATGAACTATTTTTTGCCAGCCATTCATTGTGGGAAAAAACTGATTTTATAGGCGAGTTAAGCATTTTGAGTAATTTGCCGATTGGTTTCAGAACGTCTTGCATCAAAATGAACTATTTTTTGACAGACATTCATTGTGGGGAAAAAGTGATTTTCTCGGCGCGTTAAGCATTTTGCCGATTGGTTTCAGAACGGCTTGCATTGAAATTTAATATTTTTTGCCAGGCATTCATTGTGGAACAACAGTGATTTTCTCGGCGAGTTAAGCATTTTGAGTAATTTGCCGATTGGTTTCAGAACGGCTTGCATTAAAATTTACTATTTTATGCCAGACATTCATCGTGGAATGAAAGTGATTTTCTCGGCGAGTTAAGCATTTTGAGTAATTTGCCGATTGGTTTCAGAACGGCTTGCATTGAAATTTACTATTTTTGGCCAACCATTCATTGAGGGGGGAAAAGTGATTTTCTCGGCGCGTTAAGCATTTTGAGTAATTTGCCGATTGGTTTCAGAACGGCTTGCATCAAAATGATCTATTTTTTGCCAGACATTCATTGTGGGGAAAAAGTGATTTTCTCGGCGCGTTAAGCATTTTGCCGATTGGTTTCTGAACGGCTTGCATTGAAATTTACTATTTTTTGCCAGGCATTCATTGTGGAACAACAGTGATTTTCTCGGCTAGTTAAGCATTTTGAGTAATTTGCCGATTGGTTTCAGAACGGCTTGCATTAAAATTTACTATTTTATGCCAGACATTCATCGTGGAAAGAAAGTGATTTTCTCGGCGAGTTAAGCATTTTGAGTAATTTGCCGATTGGTTTCAGAACGTCTTGCATCAAAATAAACTATTTTTTGCCAGACATTCATTGTGGGAAAAAAGTGATTTTCTCGTCGCGTTAAGCATTTTGCCGATTGGTTTCAGAACGGCTTGCATCAAAATGAACTATTATTTGCCAGACATTCATTGTGGAACAAAAGTGATTTTCTCGGCGAGTTAAGCATTTTGAGTAATTTGCCGATTGGTTTCAGAACGGCTTGCATTGAAATTTACTATTTTTTGCCAGATATTCATTGTGGGGAAAAAAGTGATTTTCTCGGCGAGTTAAGCATTTTGAGTAATTTGCCGATTGGTTTCAGAACGGCTTGCATTGAAATTTACTATTTTTTGCCAGACATTCATTGTGGGGAAAAAAGTGATTTTCTCGGCGAGTTAAGCATTTTGAGTAATTTGCCGATTGGTTTCAGAACGTCTTGCATCAAAATTAACTATTTTTTGCCAAGCATTCATTGTGGGAAAAACTGATTTTCTCGGCGCGTTATGCATTCTGAGTAATTTGCCGATTGGTTTCAGAACGGCTTGCATCACAATTAACTATTTGTTGCCAGGCATTCATTGTGGAACAAAAGTGATTTTCTCGGCGAGTTAAGCATTTTGAGTAATTTGCCGATTGGTTTCAGAACGGCTTGCCTCAAAATGAACTTTTTTTTGCCAGACATTCATTGTGGGGAAAAAAGTGATTTTCTCGGCGAGTTAAGCATTTTGAGTAATTTGCCGATTGGTTTCAGAACGTCTTGCATCAAAATTAACTATTTTTTGCCAAGCATTCATTGTGGGAAAAACTGATTTTCTTGGCGACTTAAGCATTTTGAGTAATTTGCCGATTGGTTTCAGAACATCTTGCATCAAAATTAACTATTTTTTGCCAGACATTCATTGTGGGGGAAAAAGTGATTTTCTCGGCGCGTTAAGCATTTTGAGTAATTTGCCGATTGGTTTCAGAACGGCTTGCATCACAATTAACTATTTTTTGCCAGGCATTCATTGTGGAACAAAAGTGATTTTCTCCGCGAGTTAAGCATTTTGAGTAATTTGCCGATTGGTTTCAGAACGGCTTGCCTCAAAATGAACTTTTTTTTGCCAGAAATTCATTGTGGAACAAATGTGATTTTCTCGGCGAGTTAAGCATTTTGAGTAATTTGCCGATTGGATTCAGAACGGCTTGCATCAAAATGAACTATTTTTTGCCAGGCATTCATTGTGGAACAAAAGTGGTTTTCTCGGCAACTTAAGCATTTTGAGTAATTTGCCGATTGGTTTCAGAACGTCTTGCATCAAAATTAACTATTTATTGCCAAACATTCATTGTGGGGAAAAAGTGATTATCTCGGCGAGTTAAGCATTTTGAGTAATTTGCCGATTGGTTTCAGAACGGCTTGCATCAAAATGAACTATTTTTTGCCAGACATTCATTGTGGAACAAAAGTGATTTTCTCGGCGAGTTAAGCATTTTGAGTAATTTGCCGATTGGTTTCAGAACGGCTTGCCTCAAAATGAACTTTCTTTTGCCAGACATTCATTGTGGAACAAAAGTGCTTTTCTCGGCGAGTTAAGCATTTTGAGTAATTTGCCGATTGGTTTCAGAACGTCTTGCGTCAAAATTAACTATTTATTGCCATGACATTAATTGTGGGACAAAAGTGATTTTCTCGGCGCGTTAAGCATTTTGCCGATTGGTTTCTGAACGGCTTGCATTGAAATTTACTATTTTTTGCCAGGCATTCATTGTGGAACAACAGTGATTTTCTCGGCGAGTTAAGCATTTTGAGTAATTTGCCGATTGGTTTCAGAACGGCTTGCATCAAAATGAACTATTTTTTGCCAGACATTCATTCTGGGGAAAAAGTGATTTTCTCGGCGCGTTAAGCATTTTGCCGATTGGTTTCTGAACGGCTTGCATTGAAATTTACTATTTTTTGCCAGGCATTCATTGTGGAACAACAGTGATTTTCTCGGCGAGTTAAGCATTTTGAGTAATTTGCCGATTGGTTTCAGAACGTCCTGCATCAAAATTAACTATTTTTTGCCAGACATTCATTGTGGGGAAAAAGTGATTTCCTCGGCGCGTTAAGCATTTTGAGTAATTTGCCGATTGGTTTCAGAACGGCTTGCATCACAATTAACTATTTTTTGCCAGGCATTCATTGTGGAACAAAAGTGATTTTCTCGGCGAGTTAAGCATTTTGAGAAATGTGCCGATTGGTTTCAGAACGGCTTGCATTGAAATTTACTATTTTTTGCCAGACATTCATTGTGGGGAAAAAGTGATTTTCTCGGCGCGTTAAGCATTTTGAGTAATTTGCCGATTGGTTTCAGAACGGCTTGCATCAAAATTAACTATTTTTTGCCAGGCATTAATTGTGGGGAAAAAAGTGATTTTCTCGGCGCGTTAAGCATTTTGAGTAATTTGCCGATTGGATTCAGAACTACTTGCATCAAAATGAACTATTTTTTGCCAGCCATTCATTGTGGGAAAAAACTGATTTTATAGGCGAGTTAAGCATTTTGAGTAATTTGCCGATTGGTTTCAGAACGTCTTGCATCAAAATGAACTATTTTTTGACAGACATTCATTGTGGGGAAAAAGTGATTTTCTCGGCGCGTTAAGCATTTTGCCGATTGGTTTCAGAACGGCTTGCATTGAAATTTAATATTTTTTGCCAGGCATTCATTGTGGAACAACAGTGATTTTCTCGGCTAGTTAAGCATTTTGAGTAATTTGCCGATTGGTTTCAGAACGGCTTGCATTAAAATTTACTATTTTATGCCAGACATTCATCGTGGAAAGAAAGTGATTTTCTCGGCGAGTTAAGCATTTTGAGTAATTTGCCGATTGGTTTCAGAACGTCTTGCATCAAAATAAACTATTTTTTGCCAGACATTCATTGTGGGAAAAAAGTGATTTTCTCGTCGCGTTAAGCATTTTGCCGATTGGTTTCAGAACGGCTTGCATCAAAATGAACTATTATTTGCCAGACATTCATTGTGGAACAAAAGTGATTTTCTCGGCGAGTTAAGCATTTTGAGTAATTTGCCGATTGGTTTCAGAACGGCTTGCATTGAAATTTACTATTTTTTGCCAGATATTCATTGTGGGGAAAAAAGTGATTTTCTCGGCGAGTTAAGCATTTTGAGTAATTTGCCGATTGGTTTCAGAACGGCTTGCATTGAAATTTACTATTTTTTTCCAGACATTCATTGTGGGGAAAAAAGTGATTTTCTCGGCGAGTTAAGCATTTTGAGTAATTTGCCGATTGGTTTCAGAACGTCTTGCATCAAAATTAACTATTTTTTGCCAAGCATTCATTGTGGGAAAAACTGATTTTCTTGGCGACTTAAGCATTTTGAGTAATTTGCCGATTGGTTTCAGAACATCTTGCATCAAAATTAACTATTTTTTGCCAGACATTCATTGTGGGGAAAAAGTGATTTTCTCGGCGCGTTATGCATTCTGAGTAATTTGCCGATTGGTTTCAGAACGGCTTGCATCACAATTAACTATTTGTTGCCAGGCATTCATTGTGGAACAAAAGTGATTTTCTCGGCGAGTTAAGCATTTTGAGTAATTTGCCGATTGGTTTCAGAACGGCTTGCCTCAAAATGAACTTTTTTTTGCCAGACATTCATTGTGGGGAAAAAAGTGATTTTCTCGGCGAGTTAAGCATTTTGAGTAATTTGCCGATTGGTTTCAGAACGGCTTGCATCACAATTAAGGCATTCATTGTGGAATAAAAGTGATTTTTCTCGGCGAGTTAAGCATTTTGAGTAATTTGCCGATTGGTTTCAGAACGTCTTGCATCAAAATTAACTATTTTTTGCCAAGCATTCATTGTGGGAAAAACTGATTTTCTTGGCGACTTAAGCATTTTGAGTAATTTGCCGATTGGTTTCAGAACATCTTGCATCAAAATTAACTATTTTTTGCCAGACATTCATTGTGGGGGAAAAAGTGATTTTCTCGGCGCGTTAAGCATTTTGAGTAATTTGCCGATTGGTTTCAGAACGGCTTGCATCACAATTAACTATTTTTTGCCAGGCATTCATTGTGGAACAAAAGTGATTTTCTCCGCGAGTTAAGCATTTTGAGTAATTTGCCGATTGGTTTCAGAACGGCTTGCCTCAAAATGAACTTTTTTTTGCCAGAAATTCATTGTGGAACAAATGTGATTTTCTCGGCGAGTTAAGCATTTTGAGTAATTTGCCGATTGGATTCAGAACGGCTTGCATCAAAATGAACTATTTTTTGCCAGGCATTCATTGTGGAACAAAAGTGGTTTTCTCGGCAACTTAAGCATTTTGAGTAATTTGCCGATTGGTTTCAGAACGTCTTGCATCAAAATTAACTATTTATTGCCAAACATTCATTGTGGGGAAAAAGTGATTATCTCGGCGAGTTAAGCATTTTGAGTAATTTGCCGATTGGTTTCAGAACGGCTTGCATCAAAATGAACTATTTTTTGCCAGACATTCATTGTGGAACAAAAGTGATTTTCTCGGCGAGTTAAGCATTTTGAGTAATTTGCCGATTGGTTTCAGAACGGCTTGCCTCAAAATGAACTTTCTTTTGCCAGACATTCATTGTGGAACAAAAGTGCTTTTCTCGGCGTGTTAAGCATTTTGAGTAATTTGCCGATTGGTTTCAGAACGTCTTGCGTCAAAATTAACTATTTATTGCCATGACATTAATTGTGGGACAAAAGTGATTTTCTCGGCGCGTTAAGCATTTTGCCGATTGGTTTCTGAACGGCTTGCATTGAAATTTACTATTTTTTGCCAGGCATTCATTGTGGAACAACAGTGATTTTCTCGGCGAGTTAAGCATTTTGAGTAATTTGCCGATTGGTTTCAGAACGGCTTGCATCAAAATGAACTATTTTTTGCCAGACATTCATTCTGGGGAAAAAGTGATTTTCTCGGCGCGTTAAGCATTTTGCCGATTGGTTTCTGAACGGCTTGCATTGAAATTTACTATTTTTTGCCAGGCATTCATTGTGGAACAACAGTGATTTTCTCGGCGAGTTAAGCATTTTGAGTAATTTGCCGATTGGTTTCAGAACGTCCTGCATCAAAATTAACTATTTTTTGCCAGACATTCATTGTGGGGAAAAAGTGATTTCCTCGGCGCGTTAAGCATTTTGAGTAATTTGCCGATTGGTTTCAGAACGGCTTGCATCACAATTAACTATTTTTTGCCAGGCATTCATTGTGGAACAAAAGTGATTTTCTCGGCGAGTTAAGCATTTTGAGAAATGTGCCGATTGGTTTCAGAACGGCTTGCATTGAAATTTACTATTTTTTGCCAGACATTCATTGTGGGGAAAAAGTGATTTTCTCGGCGCGTTAAGCATTTTGAGTAATTTGCCGATTGGTTTCAGAACGGCTTGCATCAAAATTAACTATTTTTTGCCAGACATTCATTGTGGGGAAAAAGTGATTTTTTCGGCGCGTTAAGCATTTTAAATAATTTGCCGATTGGTTTCAGAACGGCTTGCATCACAATGAACTATTTTTTGCCAGCCATTCATTGTGGGAAAAAACTGATTTTATAGGCGAGTTACGCATTTTGAGTAATTTGCCGGTTGGTTTCAGAACATCTTGCATTAAAATGAACTATTTTTTGACAGACATTCATTGTGGGGAAAAAGTGATTTTCTCGGCGCGTTAAGCATTTTGCCGATTGGTTTCAGAACGGCTTGCATTGAAATTTAATATTTTTTGCCAGGCATTCATTGTGGAACAACAGTGATTTTCTCGGCGAGTTAAGCATTTTGAGTAATTTGCCGATTGGTTTCAGAACGGCTTGCATTAAAATTTACTATTTTATGCCAGACATTCATCGTGGAAAGAAAGTGATTTTCTCGGCGAGTTAAGCATTTTGAGTAATTTGCCGATTGGTTTCAGAACGGCTTGCATTGAAATTTACTATTTTTGGCCAACCATTCATTGAGGGGGGAAAAGTGATCTTCTCGGCGCGTTCAGCATTTTGAGTAATTTGCCGATTGGTTTCAGAACGGCTTGCATCAAAATGAACTATTTTTTGCCAGACATTCATTGTGGGGAAAAAGTGATTTTCTCGGCGCGTTAAGCATTTTGCCGATTGGTTTCTGAACGGCTTGCATTGAAATTTACTATTTTTTGCCAGGCATTCATTGTGGAACAACAGTGATTTTCTCGGCGAGTTAAGCATTTTGAGTAATTTGCCGATTGGTTTCAGAACGTCTTGCATCAAAATGAACTATTTTTGACAGACATTCATTGTGGGGAAAAAGTGATTTTCTCGGCGCGTTAAGCATTTTGCCGATTGGTTTCAGAACTGCTTGCATTGAAATTTAATATTTTTTGCCAGGCATTCATTGTGGAACAACAGTGATTTTCTCGGCGAGTTAAGCATTTTGAGTAATTTGCCGATTGGTTTCAGAACGGCTTGCATTAAAATTTACTATTTTATGCCAGACATTCATCGTGGAAAGAAAGTGATTTTCTCGGCGAGTTAAGCATTTTGAGTAATTTGCCGATTGGTTTCAGAACGTCTTGCATCAAAATAAACTATTTTTTGCCAGACATTCATTGTGGGAAAAAAGTGATTTTCTCGTCGCGTTAAGCATTTTGCCGATTGGTTTCAGAACGGCTTGCATCAAAATGAACTATTATTTGCCACACATTCATTGTGGAACAAAAGTGATTTTCTCGGCGAGTTAAGCATTTTGAGTAATTTGCCGATTGGTTTCAGAACGGCTTGCATTGAAATTTACTATTTTTTGCCAGACATTCATTGTGGGGAAAAAAGTGATTTTCCGGCGAGTTAAGCATTTTGAGTAATTTGCCGATTGGTTTCAGAACGGCTTGCATTGAAATTTACTATTTTTTGCCAGACATTCATTGTGGGGAAAAAAGTGATTTTCCCGGCGAGTTAAGCATTTTGAGTAATTTGCCGATTGGTTTCAGAACGGCTTGCATCACAATTAACTATTTTTTACCAGACATTCATTGTGGAACAAAAGTGATTTTCTCGGCGAGTTAAGCATTTTGAGTAATTTGCCGATTGGTTTCAGAACGTCTTGCATCAAAATTAACTATTTTTTGCCAAGCATTCATTGTGGGAAAAACTGATTTTCTTGGCGACTTAAGCATTTTGAGTAATTTGCCGATTGGTTTCAGAACATCTTGCATCAAAATTAACTATTTTTTGCCAGACATTCATTGTGGGGAAAAAGTGATTTTCTCGGCGCGTTAAGCATTCTGAGTAATTTGCCGATTGGTTTCAGAACGGCTTGCATCACAATTAACTATTTGTTGCCAGGCATTCATTGTGGAACAAAAGTGATTTTCTCGGCGAGTTAAGCATTTTGAGTAATTTGCCGATTGGTTTCAGAACGGCTTGCCTCAAAATGAACTTTTTTTTGCCAGACATTCATTGTGGAACAAAAGTGATTTTCTCGGCGAGTTAAGCATTTTGAGTAATTTGCCGATTGGTTTCAGAACGTCTTGCATCAAAATTAACTATTTATTGCCAAACATTCATTGTGGGAAAAAAGTGATTTACTCGGCGCGTTAAGCATTTTGAGTTATTTTGCCATTAGTTTCAGAACGTCTTGCACTGAAATTTACTATTTTTTGCCAGGCATTCATTGTGGGAAAAAAGTGATTATCTCGGCGAGTTAAGCATTTTGAGTAATTTGCCGATTGGTTCCAGAACGGCTTGCATTAAAATTTACTATTTTATGCCAGACATTCATCGTGGAAAGAAAGTGATTTTCTCGGCGAGTTAAGCATTTTGAGTAATTTGCCGATTGGTTTCAGAACGGCTTGCATTGAAATTTACTATTTTTTGCCAGACATTCATTGTGGGAAAAAAGTGATTTTCTCGGCGCGTTAAGCATTTTGAGTAATTTGCCGATTGGTTTCAGAACGGCTTGCATCGCAATTAACTATTTGTTGCCAGGCATTCATTGTGGAACAAAAGTGATTTTCTCGGCGAGTTTAGCATTTTGAGTAATTTGCCGATTGGTTTCAGAACGGCTTGCCTCAAAATGAACTTTTTTTTGCCAGACATTCATTGTGGGTAAAAAAGTGATTTTCTCGGCGAGTTAAGCATTTTGAGAAATGTGCCGATTGGTTTCAGAACGGCTTGCATTGAAATTTACTATTTTTAGCCAGGCATTCATTGTGGAACAAAAGTGGTTTTCTCGGCAAGTTAAGCATTTTGAGTAATTTGCCGATTGATTTCAGAACGTCTTGCATCAAAATTAACTATTTATTGCCAAACATTCATTGTGGGAAAAAAGTGATTTACTCGGCGCGTTAAGCATTTTGAGTTATTTTCCCATTAGTTTCAGAACGTCTTGCACTGAAATTTACTATTTTTTGCCAGGCATTCATTGTGGGAAAAAAGTGATTATCTCGGCGAGTTAAGCATTTTGAGTAATTTGCCGATTGGTTTCAGAACGGCTGGCATCAAAATGAACTTTTTTTTGCCAGACATTCATTGTGGAACAAAAGTGATTTTCTCGGCGAGTTAAGCATTTTGAGTAATTTGCCGATTGGTTTCAGAACGGATTGCATTGAAATTTACTATTTTTTGCCAGACATTCATTGTGGGGAAAAAAGTGATTTTCTCGGCGAGTTAAGCATTTTGAGTAATTTGCCGATTGGTTTCAGAACGGCTTGCATCAGAATGAACTATTTTTTGCCAGACATTCATTGTGGGGAAAAAAGTGATTTTCTCGGCGAGTTAAGCATTTTGAGTAATTTGCCGATTGGTTTCAGAACGGCTTGCATCATAATGAACTATTTTTTGCCAAACATTCATTGTGGGGAAAAAGTGATTTACTCGGCGCGTTAAGCATTTTGAGTTATTTGCCCATTAGTTTCAGAACGTCTTGCACTGAAATTTACTATTTTTTGCCAGGCATTCATTGTGGGAAAAAAGTGATTATCTCGGCGAGTTAAGCATTTTGAGTAATTTGCCGATTGGTTTCAGAACGGCTTGCATCAAAATGAACTATTTTTTGCCAGACATTCATTGTGGAACAAAAGTGATTTTCTCGGCGAGTTAAGCATTTTGAGTAATTTGCCGATTGGTTTTAGAACGTCTTGCATCAAAATTATCTATTTTTTGCCAAGCATTCATTGTGGGAAAAACTGATTTTCTTGGCGACTTAAGCATTTTGAGTAATTTGCCGATTGGTTTCAGAACATCTTGCATCAAAATTAACTATCTTTTGCCAGACATTCATTGTTGGGAAAAAGTGATTATTTCGGCGCGTTCAGCATTTTGAGTAATTTGCCGATTGGTTTCAGAACGGCTTGCATCACAATTAACTATTTTTTGCCAGGCATTCATTGTGGAACAAAAGTGATTTTCTCGGCGAGTTAAGCATTTTGAGTAATTCGCCGATTGATTTCAGAACGGCTTGCATCACAAATTTGCCAGGCATTCATTGTGGAACAAAAGTGATTTTCTCGGCGAGTTAAGCATTTTGAGTAATTTGCCGATTGGTTTCAGAACGGCTGGCATCAAAATGAACTTTTTTTTGCCAGGCATTTATTGTGGAACAAAAGTGATTTTCTCGGCGAGTTAAGCATTTTGAGTAATTTGGCGATTGGTTTCAGAACGTCTTGCATCAAAATGAACTATTTTTTGACAGACATTCATTGTGGGGAAAAAGTGATTATCTCGGCGCGTTAAGCATTTTGAGTAATTTGCCGATTGGTTTCAGAACAGCTTGCATTGAAATTTACTATTTTTGGCCAACCATTCATTGAGGGGGGAAAAGTGATTTTCTCGGCGCGTTAAGCATTTTGAGTAATTTGCCGATTGGTTTCAGAACGTCTTGCATCAAAATTAACTATTTTTTGCCAGACATTCATTGTGGGAAAAAAGTGATTTTCTCGTCGCGTTAAGCATTTTGCCGATTGGTTTCAGAACGGCTTGCATCAAAATGAACTATTTTTTGCCAGACATTCATTGTGGAACAAAAGTGATTTTCTCGGCGAGTTAAGCATTTTGAGTAATTTGCCGATTGGTTTCAGAACGGCTTGCATTGAAATTTACTATTTTTTGCCAGACATTCATTTAGGGGAAAAAAGTGATTTTCTCGGCGAGTTAAGCATTTTGAGTAATTTGCCGATTGGTTTCAGAACGGCTTGCATCAAAATGAACTATTTTTTGCCAGACATTCATTGTGGAACAAAAGTGATTTTCTCGGCGAGTTAAGCATTTTGAGTAATTTGCCGATTGGTTTCAGAACGGCTTGCCTCAAAATGAACTTTCTTTTGCCAGACATTCATTGTGGAACAAAAGTGTTTTTCTCGGCGAGTTAAGCATTTTGAGTAATTTGCCGATTGGTTTCAGAACGTCTTGCGTCAAAATTAACTATTTATTGCCAAGACATTCATTGTGGGACAAAAGTGATTTTCTCGGCGCGTTAAGCATTTTGCCGATTGGTTTCTGAACGGCTTGCATTGAAATTTACTATTTTTTGCCAGGCATTCATTGTGGAACAACAGTGATTTTCTCGGCGAGTTAAGCATTTTGAGTAATTTGCCGATTGGTTTCAGAACGGCTTGCATCAAAATGAACTATTTTTTGCCAGACATTCATTGTGGGGAAAAAGTGATTTTCTCGGCGCGTTAAGCATTTTGCCGATTGGTTTCTGAACGGCTTGCATTGAAATTTACTATTTTTTGCCAGGCATTCATTGTGGAACAACAGTGATTTTCTCGGCGAGTTAAGCATTTTGAGTAATTTGCCGATTGGTTTCAGAACGTCTTGCATCAAAATTAACTATTTTTTGCCAGACATTCATTGTGGGGAAAAAGTGATTTTCTCGGCGCGTTAAGCATTTTGAGTAATTTGCCGATTGGTTTCAGAACAGCTTGCATTGAAATTTACTATTTTTGGCCAACCATTCATTGAGGGGGGAAAAGTGATTTTCTCGGCGCGTTAAGCATTTTGAGTAATTTGCCGATTGGTTTCAGAACGTCTTGCATCAAAATTAACTATTTTTTGCCAGACATTCATTGTGGGAAAAAAGTGATTTTCTCGTCGCGTTAAGCATTTTGCCGATTGGTTTCAGAACGGCTTGCATCAAAATGAACTATTTTTTGCCAGACATTCATTGTGGAACAAAAGTGATTTTCTCGGCGAGTTAAGCATTTTGAGTAATTTGCCGATTGGTTTCAGAACGGCTTGCATTGAAATTTACTATTTTTTGCCAGGCATTCATTGTGGGAAAAAAGTGATTATCTCGGCGAGTTAAGCATTTTGAGTAATTTACCGATTGGTTTCAGAACGGCTTGCATCAAAATGAACTATTTTTTGCCAGACATTCATTGTGGAACAAAAGTGATTTTCTCGGCGAGTTAAGCATTTTGAGTAATTTGCCGATTGGTTTCAGAACGGCTTGCCTCAAAATGAACTTTCTTTTGCCAGACATTCATTGTGGAACAAAAGTGTTTTTCTCGGCGAGTTAAGCATTTTGAGTAATTTGCCGATTGGTTTCAGAACGTCTTGCGTCAAAATTAACTATTTATTGCCAAGACATTCATTGTGGGACAAAAGTGATTTTCTCGGCGCGTTAAGCATTTTGCCGATTGGTTTCTGAACGGCTTGCATTGAAATTTACTATTTTTTGCCAGGCATTCATTGTGGAACAACAGTGATTTTCGCGGCGAGTTAAGCATTTTGAGTAATTTGCCGATTGGTTTCAGAACGGCTTGCATCAAAATGAACTATTTTTTGCCAGACATTCATTGTGGGGAAAAAGTGATTTTCTCGGCGCGTTAAGCATTTTGCCGATTGGTTTCTGAACGGCTTGCATTGAAATTTACTATTTTTTGCCAGGCATTCATTGTGGAACAACAGTGATTTTCTCGGCGAGTTAAGCATTTTGAGTAATTTGCCGATTGGTTTCAGAACGTCTTGCATCAAAATTAACTATTTTTTGCCAGACATTCATTGTGGGGAAAAAGTGATTTTCTCGGCGCGTTAAGCATTTTGAGTAATTTGCCGATTGGTTTCAGAACAGCTTGCATTGAAATTTACTATTTTTGGCCAACCATTCATTGAGGGGGGAAAAGTGATTTTCTCGGCGCGTTAAGCATTTTGAGTAATTTGCCGATTGGTTTCAGAACGTCTTGCATCAAAATTAACTATTTTTGCCAGACATTCATTGTGGGAAAAAAGTGATTTTCTCGTCGCGTTAAGCATTTTGCCGATTGGTTTCAGAACGGCTTGCATCAAAATGAACTATTTTTTGCCAGACATTCATTGTGGAACAAAAGTGATTTTCTCGGCGAGTTAAGCATTTTGAGTAATTTGCCGATTGGTTTCAGAACGGCTTGCATTGAAATTTACTATTTTTTGCCAGACATTCATTGTGGGAAAAAAGTGATTTTCTCGGCGCGTTAAGCATTTTGAGAAATGTGCCGATTGGTTTCAGAACGGCTTGCATTGAAATTTACTATTTTTAGCCAGGCATTCATTGTGGAACAAAAGTGGTTTTCTCGGCAAGTTAAGCATTTTGAGTAATTTGCCGATTGATTTCAGAACGTCTTGCATCAAAATTAACTATTTATTGCCAAACATTCATTGTGGGAAAAAAGTGATTTACTCGGCGCGTTAAGCATTTTGAGTTATTTTCCCATTAGTTTCAGAACGTCTTGCACTGAAATTTACTATTTTTTGCCAGGCATTCATTGTGGGAAAAAAGTGATTATCTCGGCGAGTTAAGCATTTTGAGTAATTTGCCGATTGGTTTCAGAACGGCTGGCATCAAAATGAACTTTTTTTTGCCAGACATTCATTGTGGAACAAAAGTGATTTTCTCAGCGAGTTAAGCATTTTGAGTAATTTGCCGATTGGTTTCAGAACGGATTGCATTGAAATTTACTATTTTTTGCCAGACATTCATTGTGGGGAAAAAAGTGATTTTCTCGGCGAGTTAAGCATTTTGAGTAATTTCCCGATTGGTTTCAGAACGGCTTGCATCAGAATGAACTATTTTTTGCCAGACATTCATTGTGGGGAAAAAAGTGATTTTCTCGGCGAGTTAAGCATTTTGAGTAATTTGCCGATTGGTTTCAGAACGGCTTGCATCATAATGAACTATTTTTTGCCAAACATTCATTGTGGGGAAAAAGTGATTTACTCGGCGCGTTAAGCATTTTGAGTTATTTGCCCATTAGTTTCAGAACGTCTTGCACTGAAATTTACTATTTTTTGCCAGGCATTCATTGTGGGAAAAAAGTGATTATCTCGGCGAGTTAAGCATTTTGAGTAATTTGCCGATTGGTTTCAGAACGGCTTGCATCAAAATGAACTATTTTTTGCCAGACATTCATTGTGGAACAAAAGTGATTTTCTCGGCGAGTTAAGCATTTTGAGTAATTTGCCGATTGGTTTTAGAACGTCTTGCATCAAAATTATCTATTTTTTGCCAAGCATTCATTGTGGGAAAAACTGATTTTCTTGGCGACTTAAGCATTTTGAGTAATTTGCCGATTGGTTTCAGAACATCTTGCATCAAAATTAACTATCTTTTGCCAGACATTCATTGTGGGGAAAAAGTGATTATTTCGGCGCGTTCAGCATTTTGAGTAATTTGCCGATTGGTTTCAGAACGGCTTGCATCACAATTAACTATTTTTTGCCAGGCATTCATTGTGGAACAAAAGTGATTTTCTCGGCGAGTTAAGCATTTTGAGTAATTTGCCGATTGATTTCAGAACGGCTTGCATCACAAATTTGCCAGGCATTCATTGTGGAACAAAAGTGATTTTCTCGGCGAGTTAAGCATTTTGAGTAATTTGCCGATTGGTTTCAGAACGGCTGGCATCAAAATGAACTTTTTTTTGCCAGGCATTTATTGTGGAACAAAAGTGATTTTCTCGGCGAGTTAAGCATTTTGAGTAATTTGGCGATTGCTTTCAGAACGTCTTGCATCAAAATGAACTATTTTTTGACAGACATTCATTGTGGGGAAAAAGTGATTATCTCGGCGCGTTAAGCATTTTGAGTAATTTGCCGATTGGTTTCAGAACAGCTTGCATTGAAATTTACTATTTTTGGCCAACCATTCATTGAGGGGGGAAAAGTGATTTTCTCGGCGCGTTAAGCATTTTGAGTAATTTGCCGATTGGTTTCAGAACGTCTTGCATCAAAATTAACTATTTTTTGCCAGTCATTCATTGTGGGAAAAAAGTGATTTTCTCGTCGCGTTAAGCATTTTGCCGATTGGTTTCAGAACGGCTTGCATCAAAATGAACTATTTTTTGCCAGACATTCATTGTGGAACAAAAGTGATTTTCTCGGCGAGTTAAGCATTTTGAGTAATTTGCCGATTGGTTTCAGAACGGCTTGCATTGAAATTTACTATTTTTTGCCAGACATTCATTTAGGGGAAAAAAGTGATTTTCTCGGCGAGTTAAGCATTTTGAGTAATTTGCCGATTGGTTTCAGAACGGCTTGCATCAAAATGAACTATTTTTTGCCAGACATTCATTGTGGAACAAAAGTGATTTTCTCGGCGAGTTAAGCATTTTGAGTAATTTGCCGATTGGTTTCAGAACGGCTTGCCTCAAAATGAACTTTCTTTTGCCAGACATTCATTGTGGAACAAAAGTGTTTTTCTCGGCGAGTTAAGCATTTTGAGTAATTTGCCGATTGGTTTCAGAACGTCTTGCGTCAAAATTAACTATTTATTGCCAAGACATTCATTGTGGGACAAAAGTGATTTTCTCGGCGCGTTAAGCATTTTGCCGATTGGTTTCTGAACGGCTTGCATTGAAATTTACTATTTTTTGCCAGGCATTCATTGTGGAACAACAGTGATTTTCTCGGCGAGTTAAGCATTTTGAGTAATTTGCCGATTGGTTTCAGAACGGCTTGCATCAAAATGAACTATTTTTTGCCAGACATTCATTGTGGGGAAAAAGTGATTTTCTCGGCGCGTTAAGCATTTTGCCGATTGGTTTCTGAACGGCTTGCATTGAAATTTACTATTTTTTGCCAGGCATTCATTGTGGAACAACAGTGATTTTCTCGGCGAGTTAAGCATTTTGAGTAATTTGCCGATTGGTTTCAGAACGTCTTGCATCAAAATTAACTATTTTTTGCCAGACATTCATTGTGGGGAAAAAGTGATTTTCTCGGCGCGTTAAGCATTTTGAGTAATTTGCCGATTGGTTTCAGAACAGCTTGCATTGAAATTTACTATTTTTGGCCAACCATTCATTGAGGGGGGAAAAGTGATTTTCTCGGCGCGTTAAGCATTTTGAGTAATTTGCCGATTGGTTTCAGAACGTCTTGCATCAAAATTAACTATTTTTTGCCAGACATTCATTGTGGGAAAAAAGTGATTTTCTCGTCGCGTTAAGCATTTTGCCGATTGGTTTCAGAACGGCTTGCATCAAAATGAACTATTTTTTGCCAGACATTCATTGTGGAACAAAAGTGATTTTCTCGGCGAGTTAAGCATTTTGAGTAATTTGCCGATTGGTTTCAGAACGGCTTGCATTGAAATTTACTATTTTTTGCCAGGCATTCATTGTGGGAAAAAAGTGATTATCTCGGCGAGTTAAGCATTTTGAGTAATTTACCGATTGGTTTCAGAACGGCTTGCATCAAAATGAACTATTTTTTGCCAGACATTCATTGTGGAACAAAAGTGATTTTCTCGGCGAGTTAAGCATTTTGAGTAATTTGCCGATTGGTTTCAGAACGGCTTGCCTCAAAATGAACTTTCTTTTGCCAGACATTCATTGTGGAACAAAAGTGTTTTTCTCGGCGAGTTAAGCATTTTGAGTAATTTGCCGATTGGTTTCAGAACGTCTTGCGTCAAAATTAACTATTTATTGCCAAGACATTCATTGTGGGACAAAAGTGATTTTCTCGGCGCGTTAAGCATTTTGCCGATTGGTTTCTGAACGGCTTGCATTGAAATTTACTATTTTTTGCCAGGCATTCATTGTGGAACAACAGTGATTTTCTCGGCGAGTTAAGCATTTTGAGTAATTTGCCGATTGGTTTCAGAACGGCTTGCATCAAAATGAACTATTTTTTGCCAGACATTCATTGTGGGGAAAAAGTGATTTTCTCGGCGCGTTAAGCATTTTGCCGATTGGTTTCTGAACGGCTTGCATTGAAATTTACTATTTTTTGCCAGGCATTCATTGTGGAACAACAGTGATTTTCTCGGCGAGTTAAGCATTTTGAGTAATTTGCCGATTGGTTTCAGAACGTCTTGCATCAAAATTAACTATTTTTTGCCAGACATTCATTGTGGGGAAAAAGTGATTTTCTCGGCGCGTTAAGCATTTTGAGTAATTTGCCGATTGGTTTCAGAACAGCTTGCATTGAAATTTACTATTTTTGGCCAACCATTCATTGAGGGGGGAAAAGTGATTTTCTCGGCGCGTTAAGCATTTTGAGTAATTTGCCGATTGGTTTCAGAACGTCTTGCATCAAAATTAACTATTTTTTGCCAGACATTCATTGTGGGAAAAAAGTGATTTTCTCGTCGCGTTAAGCATTTTGCCGATTGGTTTCAGAACGGCTTGCATCAAAATGAACTATTTTTTGCCAGACATTCATTGTGGAACAAAAGTGATTTTCTCGGCGAGTTAAGCATTTTGAGTAATTTGCCGATTGGTTTCAGAACGGCTTGCATTGAAATTTACTATTTTTTGCCAGGCATTCATTGTGGGAAAAAAGTGATTATCTCGGCGAGTTAAGCATTTTGAGTAATTTACCGATTGGTTTCAGAACGGCTTGCATCAAAATGAACTATTTTTTGCCAGACATTCATTGTGGAACAAAAGTGATTTTCTCGGCGAGTTAAGCATTTTGAGTAATTTGCCGATTGGTTTCAGAACGGCTTGCCTCAAAATGAACTTTCTTTTGCCAGACATTCATTGTGGAACAAAAGTGTTTTTCTCGGCGAGTTAAGCATTTTGAGTAATTTGCCGATTGGTTTCAGAACGTCTTGCGTCAAAATTAACTATTTATTGCCAAGACATTCATTGTGGGACAAAAGTGATTTTCTCGGCGCGTTAAGCATTTTGCCGATTGGTTTCTGAACGGCTTGCATTGAAATTTACTATTTTTTGCCAGGCATTCATTGTGGAACAACAGTGATTTTCTCGGCGAGTTAAGCATTTTGAGTAATTTGCCGATTGGTTTCAGAACGGCTTGCATCAAAATGAACTATTTTTTGCCAGACATTCATTGTGGGGAAAAAGTGATTTTCTCGGCGCGTTAAGCATTTTGCCGATTGGTTTCTGAACGGCTTGCATTGAAATTTACTATTTTTTGCCAGGCATTCATTGTGGAACAACAGTGATTTTCTCGGCGAGTTAAGCATTTTGAGTAATTTACCGATTGGTTTCAGAACGTCTTGCATCAAAATTAACTATTTTTTGCCAGACATTCATTGTGGGGAAAAAGTGATTTTCTCGGCGCGTTAAGCATTTTGAGTAATTTGCCGATTGGTTTCAGAACAGCTTGCATTGAAATTTACTATTTTTGGCCAACCATTCATTGAGGGGGTAAAGTGATTTTCTCGGCGCGTTAAGCATTTTGAGTAATTTGCCGATTGGTTTCAGAACGTCTTGCATCAAAATTAACTATTTTTTGCCAGACATTCATTGTGGGAAAAAAGTGATTTTCTCGTCGCGTTAAGCATTTTGCCGATTGGTTTCAGAACGGCTTGCATCAAAATGAACTATTTTTTGCCAGACATTCATTGTGGAACAAAAGTGATTTTCTCGGCGAGTTAAGCATTTTGAGTAATTTGCCGATTGGTTTCAGAACGGCTTGCATTGAAATTTACTATTTTTTGCCAGACATTCATTTAGGGGAAAAAAGTGATTTTCTCGGCGAGTTAAGCATTTTGAGTAATTTGCCGATTGGTTTCAGAACGGCTTGCATCAAAATGAACTATTTTTTGCCAGACATTCATTGTGGAACAAAAGTGATTTTCTCGGCGAGTTAAGCATTTTGAGTAATTTGCCGATTGGTTTCAGAACGGCTTGCCTCAAAATGAACTTTCTTTTGCCAGACATTCATTGTGGAACAAAAGTGTTTTTCTCGGCGAGTTAAGCATTTTGAGTAATTTGCCGATTGGTTTCAGAACGTCTTGCGTCAAAATTAACTATTTATTGCCAAGACATTCATTGTGGGACAAAAGTGATTTTCTCGGCGCGTTAAGCATTTTGCCGATTGGTTTCTGAACGGCTTGCATTGAAATTTACTATTTTTTGCCAGGCATTCATTGTGGAACAAGAGTGATTTTCTCGGCGAGTTAAGCATTTTGAGTAATTTGCCGATTGGTTTCAGAACGGCTTGCATCAAAATGAACTATTTTTTGCCAGACATTCATAGTGGGGAAAAAGTGAGTTTCTCGGCGCGTTAAGCATTTTGCCGATTGGTTTCTGAACGGCTTGCATTGAAATTTACTATTTTTTGCCAGGCATTCATTGTGGAACAACAGTGATTTTCTCGGCGAGTTAAGCATTTTGAGTAATTTGCCGATTGGTTTCAGAACGGCTTGCATCAAAATGAACTATTTTTTGCCAGACATTCATTGTGGGGAAAAAGTGATTTTCTCGGCGCGTTAAGCATTTTGCCGATTGGTTTCTGAACGGCTTGCATTGAAATTTACTATTTTTTGCCAGGCATTCATTGTGGAACAACAGTGATTTTCTCGGCGAGTTAAGCATTTTGAGTAATTTGCCGATTGGTTTCAGAACGTCTTGCATCAAAATTAACTATTTTTTGCCAGACATTCATTGTGGGGAAAAAGTGATTTTCTCGGCGCGTTAAGCATTTTGAGTAATTTGCCGATTGGTTTTAGAACAGCTTGCATTGAAATTTACTATTTTTGGCCAACCATTCATTGAGGGGGGAAAAGTGATTTTCTCGGCGCGTTAAGCATTTTGAGTAATTTGCCGATTGGTTTCAGAACGTCTTGCATCAAAATTAACTATTTTTTGCCAGACATTCATTGTGGGAAAAAAGTGATTTTCTCGTCGCGTTAAGCATTTTGCCGATTGGTTTCAGAACGGCTTGCATCAAAATGAACTATTTTTTGCCAGACATTCATTGTGGAACAAAAGTGATTTTCTCGGCGAGTTAAGCATTTTGAGTAATTTGCCGATTGGTTTCAGAACGGCTTGCCTCAAAATGAACTTTCTTTTGCCAGACATTCATTGTGGAACAAAAGTGTTTTTCTCGGCGAGTTAAGCATTTTGAGTAATTTGCCGATTGGTTTCAGAACGTCTTGCGTCAAAATTAACTATTTATTGCCAAGACATTCATTGTGGGACAAAAGTGATTTTCTCGGCGCGTTAAGCATTTTGCCGATTGGTTTCTGAACGGCTTGCATTGAAATTTACTATTTTTTGCCAGGCATTCATTGTGGAACAAGAGTGATTTTCTCGGCGAGTTAAGCATTTTGAGTAATTTGCCGATTGGTTTCAGAACGGCTTGCATCAAAATGAACTATTTTTTGCCAGACATTCATTGTGGGGAAAAAGTGAGTTTCTCGGCGCGTTAAGCATTTTGCCGATTGGTTTCTGAACGGCTTGCATTGAAATTTACTATTTTTTGCCAGGCATTCATTGTGGAACAACAGTGATTTTCTCGGCGAGTTAAGCATTTTGAGTAATTTGCCGATTGGTTTCAGAACGGCTTGCATCAAAATGAACAATTTTTTGCCAGACATTCATTGTGGGGAAAAAGTGATTTTCTCGGCGCGTTAAGCATTTTGCCGATTGGTTTCTGAACGGCTTGCATTGAAATTTACTATTTTTTGCCAGGCATTCATTGTGGAACAACAGTGATTTTCTCGGCGAGTTAAGCATTTTGAGTAATTTGCCGATTGGTTTCAGAACGTCTTGCATCAAAATTAACTATTTTTTGCCAGACATTCATTGTGGGGAAAAAGTGATTTTCTCGGCGCGTTAAGCATTTTGAGTAATTTGCCGATTGGGTTTAGAACAGCTTGCATTGAAATTTACTATTTTTGGCCAACCATTCATTGAGGGGGGAAAAGTGATTTTCTCGGCGCGTTAAGCATTTTGAGTAATTTGCCGATTGGTTTCAGAACGTCTTGCATCAAAATTAACTATTTTTTGCCAGACATTCATTGTGGGAAAAAAGTGATTTTCTCGTCGCGTTAAGCATTTTGCCGATTGGTTTCAGAACGGCTTGCATCAAAATGAACTATTTTTTGCCAGACATTCATTGTGGAACAAAAGTGATTTTCTCGGCGAGTTAAGCATTTTGAGTAATTTGCCGATTGGTTTCAGAACGGCTTGCATTGAAATTTACTATTTTTTGCCAGGCATTCATTGTGGGAAAAAAGTGATTATCTCGGCGAGTTAAGCATTTTGAGTAATTTGCCGATTGGTTTCAGAACGGCTTGCATCAAAATGAACTATTTTTAGCCAGACATTCATTGTGGAACAAAAGTGATTTTCTCGGCGAGTTAAGCATTTTGAGTAATTTGCCGATTGGTTTCAGAACGGCTTGCCTCAAAATGAACTTTCTTTTGCCAGACATTCATTGTGGAACAAAAGTGTTTTTCTCGGCGAGTTAAGCATTTTGAGTAATTTGCCGATTGGTTTCAGAACGTCTTGCGTCAAAATTAACTATTTATTGCCAAGACATTCATTGTGGGACAAAAGTGATTTTCTCGGCGCGTTAAGCATTTTGCCGATTGGTTTCGGAACGGCTTGCATTGAAATTTACTATTTTTTGCCAGGCATTCATTGTGGAACAACAGTGATTTTCTCGGCGAGTTAAGCATTTTGAGTAATTTGCCGATTGGTTTCAGAACGTCTTGCATCAAAATTAACTATTTTTTGCCAGACATTCATTGTGGGGAAAAAGTGATTTTCTCGGCGCGTTAAGCATTTTGAGTAATTTGCCGATTGGTTTCAGAACAGCTTGCATTGAAATTTACTATTTTTGGCCAACCATTCATTGAGGGGGTAAAGTGATTTTCTCGGCGCGTTAAGCATTTTGAGTAATTTGCCGATTGGTTTCAGAACGTCTTGCATCAAAATTAACTATTTTTTGCCAGACATTCATTGTGGGAAAAAAGTGATTTTCTCGTCGCGTTAAGCATTTTGCCGATTGGTTTCAGAACGGCTTGCATCAAAATGAACTATTTTTTGCCAGACATTCATTGTGGAACAAAAGTGATTTTCTCGGCGAGTTAAGCATTTTGAGTAATTTGCCGATTGGTTTCAGAACGGCTTGCATTGAAATTTACTATTTTTTGCCAGACATTCATTTAGGGGAAAAAAGTGATTTTCTCGGCGAGTTAAGCATTTTGAGTAATTTGCCGATTGGTTTCAGAACGGCTTGCATCAAAATGAACTATTTTTTGCCAGACATTCATTGTGGAACAAAAGTGATTTTCTCGGCGAGTTAAGCATTTTGAGTAATTTGCCGATTGGTTTCAGAACGGCTTGCCTCAAAATGAACTTTCTTTTGCCAGACATTCATTGTGGAACAAAAGTGTTTTTCTCGGCAAGTTAAGCATTTTGAGTAATTTGCCGATTGGTTTCAGAACGTCTTGCGTCAAAATTAACTATTTATTGCCAAGACATTCATTGTGGGACAAAAGTGATTTTCTCGGCGCGTTAAGCATTTTGCCGATTGGTTTCTGAACTTCTTGCATTGAAATTTACTATTTTTTGCCAGGCATTCATTGTGGAACAACAGTGATTTTCTCGGCGAGTTAAGCATTTTGAGTAATTTGCCGATTGGTTTCAGAACGTCTTGCATCAAAATTAACTATTTTTTGCCAGACATTCATTGTGGCGAAAAAGTGATTTTCTCGGCGCGTTAAGCATTTTGAGTAATTTGCCGATTGGTTTCAGAACAGCTTGCATTGAAATTTACTATTTTTGGCCAACCATTCATTGAGGGGGTAAAGTGATTTTCTCGGCGCGTTAAGCATTTTGAATAATTTGCCGATTGGTTTCAGAACGGCTTGCATCAAAATGAACTATTTTTTGCCAGACATTCATTGTGGAACAAAAGTGATTTTCTCGGCGAGTTAAGCATTTTGAGTAATTTGCCGATTGGTTTCAGAACGGCTTGCCTCAAAATGAACTTTCTTTTGCCAGACATTCATTGTGGAACAAAAGTGTTTTTCTCGGCGAGTTAAGCATTTTGAGTAATTTGCCGATTGGTTTCAGAACGTCTTGCGTCAAAATTAACTATTTATTGCCAAGACATTCATTGTGGGACAAAAGTGATTTTCTCGGCGCGTTAAGCATTTTGCCGATTGGTTTCTGAACTTCTTGCATTGAAATTTACTATTTTTTGCCAGGCATTCATTGTGGAACAACAGTGATTTTCTCGGCGAGTTAAGCATTTTGAGTAATTTGCCGATTGGTTTCAGAACGTCTTGCATCAAAATTAACTATTTTTTGCCAGACATTCATTGTGGCGAAAAAGTGATTTTCTCGGCGCGTTAAGCATTTTGAGTAATTTGCCGATTGGTTTCAGAACAGCTTGCATTGAAATTTACTATTTTTGGCCAACCATTCATTGAGGGGGTAAAGTGATTTTCTCGGCGCGTTAAGCATTTTGAATAATTTGCCGATTGGTTTCAGAACGTCTTGCATCAAAATTAACTATTTTTTGCCAGACATTCATTTAGGGGAAAAAAGTGATTTTCTCGGCGAGTTAAGCATTTTGAGTAATTTGCCGATTGGTTTCAGAACGGCTTACATCAAAATGAACTATTTTTTGCCAGACATTCATTGTGGAACAAAAGTGATTTTCTCGGCGAGTTAAGCATTTTGAGTAATTTGCCGATTGGTTTCAGAACGGCTTGCCTCAAAATGAACTTTCTTTTGCCAGACATTCATTGTGGAACAAAAGTGTTTTTCTCGGCGAGTTAAGCATTTTGAGTAATTTGCCGATTGGTTTCAGAACGGCTTGCATCAAAATGAACAATTTTTTGCCAGACATTCATTGTGGGGAAAAAGTGATTTTCTCGGCGCGTTAAGCATTTTGCCGATTGGTTTCTGAACGGCTTGCATTGAAATTTACTATTTTTTGCCAGGCATTCATTGTGGAACAACAGTGATTTTCTCGGCGAGTTAAGCATTTTGAGTAATTTGCCGATTGGTTTCAGAACGTCTTGCATCAAAATTAACTATTTTTTGCCAGACATTCATTGTGGGGAAAAAGTGATTTTCTCGGCGCGTTAAGCATTTTGAGTAATTTGCCGATTGGGTTTAGAACAGCTTGCATTGAAATTTACTATTTTTGGCCAACCATTCATTGAGGGGGGAAAAGTGATTTTCTCGGCGCGTTAAGCATTTTGAGTAATTTGCCGATTGGTTTCAGAACGTCTTGCATCAAAATTAACTATTTTTTGCCAGACATTCATTGTGGGAAAAAAGTGATTTTCTCGTCGCGTTAAGCATTTTGCCGATTGGTTTCAGAACGGCTTGCATCAAAATGAACTATTTTTTGCCAGACATTCATTGTGGAACAAAAGTGATTTTCTCGGCGAGTTAAGCATTTTGAGTAATTTGCCGATTGGTTTCAGAACGGCTTGCATTGAAATTTACTATTTTTTGCCAGGCATTCATTGTGGGAAAAAAGTGATTATCTCGGCGAGTTAAGCATTTTGAGTAATTTGCCGATTGGTTTCAGAACGGCTTGCATCAAAATGAACTATTTTTTGCCAGACATTCATTGTGGAACAAAAGTGATTTTCTCGGCGAGTTAAGCATTTTGAGTAATTTGCCGATTGGTTTCAGAACGGCTTGCCTCAAAATGAACTTTCTTTTGCCAGACATTCATTGTGGAACAAAAGTGTTTTTCTCGGCGAGTTAAGCATTTTGAGTAATTTGCCGATTGGTTTCAGAACGTCTTGCGTCAAAATTAACTATTTATTGCCAAGACATTCATTGTGGGACAAAAGTGATTTTCTCGGCGCGTTAAGCATTTTGCCGATTTGTTTCGGAACGGCTTGCATTGAAATTTACTATTTTTTGCCAGGCATTCATTGTGGAACAACAGTGATTTTCTCGGCGAGTTAAGCATTTTGAGTAATTTGCCGATTGGTTTCAGAACGTCTTGCATCAAAATTAACTATTTTTTGCCAGACATTCATTGTGGGGAAAAAGTGATTTTCTCGGCGCGTTAAGCATTTTGAGTAATTTGCCGATTGGTTTCAGAACAGCTTGCATTGAAATTTACTATTTTTGGCCAACCATTCATTGAGGGGGTAAAGTGATTTTCTCGGCGCGTTAAGCATTTTGAGTAATTTGCCGATTGGTTTCAGAACGGCTTGCATCAAAATTAACTATTTTTTGCCAGACATTCATTGTGGGAAAAAAGTGATTTTCTCGTCGCGTTAAGCATTTTGCCGATTGGTTTCAGAACGGCTTGCATCAAAATGAACTATTTTTTGCCAGACATTCATTGTGGAACAAAAGTGATTTTCTCGGCGAGTTAAGCATTTTGAGTAATTTGCCGATTGGTTTCAGAACGGCTTGCATTGAAATTTACTATTTTTTGCCAGACATTCATTTAGGGGAAAAAAGTGATTTTCTCGGCGAGTTAAGCATTTTGAGTAATTTGCCGATTGGTTTCAGAACGGCTTGCATCAAAATGAACTTTCTTTTGCCAGACATTCATTGTGGAACAAAAGTGTTTTTCTCGGCGAGTTAAGCATTTTGAGTAATTTGCCGATTGGTTTCAGAACGTCTTGCGTCAAAATTAACTATTTATTGCCAAGACATTCATTGTGGGACAAAAGTGATTTTCTCGGCGCGTTAAGCATTTTGCCGATTGGTTTCTGAACGGCTTGCATTGAAATTTACTATTTTTTGCCAGGCATTCATTGTGGAACAACAGTGATTTTCTCGGCGAGTTAAGCATTTTGAGTAATTTGCCGATTGGTTTCAGAACGGCTTGCATCAAAATGAACTATTTTTTGCCAGACATTCATTGTGGGGAAAAAGTGAGTTTCTCGGCGCGTTAAGCATTTTGCCGATTGGTTTCAGAACGTCTTGCATCAAAATTAACTATTTTTTGCCAGACATTCATTGTGGGGAAAAAGTGATTTTCTCGGCGCGTTAAGCATTTTGAGTAATTTGCCGATTGGTTTCAGAACAGCTTGCATTGAAATTTACTATTTTTGGCCAACCATTCATTGAGGGGGTAAAGTGATTTTCTCGGCGCGTTAAGCATTTTGAGTAATTTGCCGATTGGTTTCAGAACGTCTTGCATCAAAATTAACTATTTTTTGCCAGACATTCATTGTGGGAAAAAAGTGATTTTCTCGTCGCGTTAAGCATTTTGCCGATTGGTTTCAGAACGGCTTGCATCAAAATGAACTATTTTTTGCCAGGCATTCATTGTGGAACAAAAGTGGTTTTCTCGGCAAGTTAAGCATTTTGAGTAATTTGCCGATTGGTTTCAGAACGTCTTGCATCAAAATTAACTATTTATTGCCAAACATTCATTGTGGGAAAAAAGTGATTATCTCGGCGAGTTAAGCATTTTGAGTAATTTGCCGATTGGTTTCAGAACGGCTTGCATCAAAATGAACTATTTTTTGCCAGACATTCATTGTGGAACAAAAGTGATTTTCTCGGCGAGTTAAGCATTTTGCCGATTGGTTTCAGAACGGCTTGCATTGAAATTTACTATTTTTTGCCAGGCATTCATTGTGAAACAACAGTGATTTTCTCGGCGACTTAAGCATTTTGAGTAATTTGCCGATTGGGTTCAGAACGGCTTGCATTAAAATTTACTATTTTATGCCAACATTCATCGTGGAAAGAAAATGATTTTCTCGGCGAGTTAAGCATTTTGCCGATTGGTTTCAGAACGGCTTGCATTGAAATTTACTATTTTTTGCCAGGCATTCATTGTGAAACAACAGTGATTTTCTCGGCGACTTAAGCATTTTGAGTAATTTGCCGATTGGTTTCAGAACGGCTTGCATTGAAATTTACTATTTTTTGCTAGACATTCATTTAGGGGAAAAAAGTGATTTTCTCGGCGAGTTAAGCATTTTGAGTAATTTGCCGATTGGTTTCAGAACGGCTTGCATCAAAATGAACTATTTTTTGCCAGACATTCATTGTGGAACAAAAGTGATTTTCTCGGCGAGTTAAGCATTTTGAGTAATTTGCCGATTGGTTTCAGAACGGCTTGCCTCAAAATGAACTTTCTTTTGCCAGACATTCATTGTGGAACAAAAGTGTTTTTCTCGGCAAGTTAAGCATTTTGAGTAATTTGCCGATTGGTTTCAGAACGTCTTGCGTCAAAATTAACTATTTATTGCCAAGACATTCATTGTGGGACAAAAGTGATTTTCTCGGCGCGTTAAGCATTTTGCCGATTGGTTTCTGAACTTCTTGCATTGAAATTTACTATTTTTTGCCAGGCATTCATTGTGGAACAACAGTGATTTTCTCGGCGAGTTAAGCATTTTGAGTAATTTGCCGATTGGTTTCAGAACGTCTTGCATCAAAATTAACTATTTTTTGCCAGACATTCATTGTGGCGAAAAAGTGATTTTCTCGGCGCGTTAAGCATTTTGAGTAATTTGCCGATTGGTTTCAGAACAGCTTGCATTGAAATTTACTATTTTTGGCCAACCATTCATTGAGGGGGTAAAGTGATTTTCTCGGCGCGTTAAGCATTTTGAATAATTTGCCGATTGGTTTCAGAACGGCTTGCATCAAAATGAACTATTTTTTGCCAGACATTCATTGTGGAACAAAAGTGATTTTCTCGGCGAGTTAAGCATTTTGAGTAATTTGCCGATTGGTTTCAGAACGGCTTGCCTCAAAATGAACTTTCTTTTGCCAGACATTCATTGTGGAACAAAAGTGTTTTTCTCGGCGAGTTAAGCATTTTGAGTAATTTGCCGATTGGTTTCAGAACGTCTTGCGTCAAAATTAACTATTTATTGCCAAGACATTCATTGTGGGACAAAAGTGATTTTCTCGGCGCGTTAAGCATTTTGCCGATTGGTTTCTGAACTTCTTGCATTGAAATTTACTATTTTTTGCCAGGCATTCATTGTGGAACAACAGTGATTTTCTCGGCGAGTTAAGCATTTTGAGTAATTTGCCGATTGGTTTCAGAACGTCTTGCATCAAAATTAACTATTTTTTGCCAGACATTCATTGTGGCGAAAAAGTGATTTTCTCGGCGCGTTAAGCATTTTGAGTAATTTGCCGATTGGTTTCAGAACAGCTTGCATTGAAATTTACTATTTTTGGCCAACCATTCATTGAGGGGGTAAAGTGATTTTCTCGGCGCGTTAAGCATTTTGAATAATTTGCCGATTGGTTTCAGAACGTCTTGCATCAAAATTAACTATTTTTTGCCAGACATTCATTTAGGGGAAAAAAGTGATTTTCTCGGCGAGTTAAGCATTTTGAGTAATTTGCCGATTGGTTTCAGAACGGCTTGCATCAAAATGAACTATTTTTTGCCAGACATTCATTGTGGAACAAAAGTGATTTTCTCGGCGAGTTAAGCATTTTGAGTAATTTGCCGATTGGTTTCAGAACGGCTTGCCTCAAAATGAACTTTCTTTTGCCAGACATTCATTGTGGAACAAAAGTGTTTTTCTCGGCGAGTTAAGCATTTTGAGTAATTTGCCGATTGGTTTCAGAACGTCTTGCGTCAAAATTAACTATTTATTGCCAAGACATTCATTGTGGGACAAAAGTGATTTTCTCGGCGCGTTAAGCATTTTGCCGATTGGTTTCTGAACGGCTTGCATTGAAATTTACTATTTTTTGCCAGGCATTCATTGTGGAACAACAGTGATTTTCTCGGCGAGTTAAGCATTTTGAGTAATTTGCCGATTGGTTTCAGAACGGCTTGCATCAAAATGAACTATTTTTTGCCAGACATTCATTGTGGGGAAAAAGTGAGTTTCTCGGCGCGTTAAGCATTTTGCCGATTGGTTTCTGAACGGCTTGCATTGAAATTTACTATTTTTTGCCAGGCATTCATTGTGGAACAACAGTGATTTTCTCGGCGAGTTAAGCATTTTGAGTAATTTGCCGATTGGTTTCAGAACGTCTTGCATCAAAATTAACTATTTTTTGCCAGACATTCATTGTGGGGAAAAAGTGATTTTCTCGGCGCGTTAAGCATTTTGAGTAATTTGCCGATTGGTTTCAGAACAGCTTGCATTGAAATTTACTATTTTTGGCCAACCATTCATTGAGGGGGTAAAGTGATTTTCTCGGCGCGTTAAGCATTTTGAGTAATTTGCCGATTGGTTTCAGAACGTCTTGCATCAAAATTAACTATTTTTTGCCAGACATTCATTGTGGGAAAAAAGTGATTTTCTCGTCGCGTTAAGCATTTTGCCGATTGGTTTCAGAACGGCTTGCATCAAAATGAACTATTTTTTGCCAGACATTCATTGTGGAACAAAAGTGATTTTCTCGGCGAGTTAAGCATTTTGAGTAATTTGCCGATTGGTTTCAGAACGGCTTGCATTGAAATTTACTATTTTTTGCCAGACATTCATTTAGGGGAAAAAAGTGATTTTCTCGGCGAGTTAAGCATTTTGAGTAATTTGCCGATTGGTTTCAGAACGGCTTGCATCAAAATGAACTATTTTTTGCCAGACATTCATTCTGGAACAAAAGTGATTTTCTCGGCGAGTTAAGCATTTTGAGTAATTTGCCGATTGGTTTCAGAACGGCTTGCCTCAAAATGAACTTTCTTTTGCCAGACATTCATTGTGGAACAAAAGTGTTTTTCTCGGCGAGTTAAGCATTTTGAGTAATTTGCCGATTGGTTTCAGAACGTCTTGCGTCAAAATTAACTATTTATTGCCAAGACATTCATTGTGGGACAAAAGTGATTTTCTCGGCGCGTTAAGCATTTTGCCGATTGGTTTCTGAACGGCTTGCATTGAAATTTACTATTTTTTGCCAGGCATTCATTGTGGAACAAGAGTGATTTTCTCGGCGAGTTAAGCATTTTGAGTAATTTGCCGATTGGTTTCAGAACGGCTTGCATCAAAATGAACTATTTTTTGCCAGACATTCATTGTGGGGAAAAAGTGAGTTTCTCGGCGCGTTAAGCATTTTGCCGATTGGTTTCTGAACGGCTTGCATTGAAATTTACTATTTTTTGCCAGGCATTCATTGTGGAACAACAGTGATTTTCTCGGCGAGTTAAGCATTTTGAGTAATTTGCCGATTGGTTTCAGAACGGCTTGCATCAAAATGAACTATTTTTTGCCAGACATTCATTGTGGGGAAAAAGTGATTTTCTCGGCGCGTTAAGCATTTTGCCGATTGGTTTCTGAACGGCTTGCATTGAAATTTACTATTTTTTGCCAGGCATTCATTGTGGAACAACAGTGATTTTCTCGGCGAGTTAAGCATTTTGAGTAATTTGCCGATTGGTTTCAGAACGTCTTGCATCAAAATTAACTATTTTTTGCCAGACATTCATTGTGGGGAAAAAGTGATTTTCTCGGCGCGTTAAGCATTTTGAGTAATTTGCCGATTGGT
Organism: Scyliorhinus torazame; assembly: GCF_047496885.1. Lineage (NCBI taxonomy): Eukaryota > Metazoa > Chordata > Chondrichthyes > Carcharhiniformes > Scyliorhinidae > Scyliorhinus > Scyliorhinus torazame. The sequence continues at coordinate 93,953,652 of NC_092719.1, forward strand.
TTGAGAACAGCTTGCATTGAAATTTACTATTTTTGGCCAACCATTCATTGAGGGGGGAAAAGTGATTTTCTCGGCGCGTTAAGCATTTTGAGTAATTTGCCGATTGGTTTCAGAACGTCTTGCATCAAAATTAACTATTTTTTGCCAGACATTCATTGTGGGAAAAAAGTGATTTTCTCGTCGCGTTAAGCATTTTGCCGATTGGTTTCAGAACGGCTTGCATCAAAATGAACTATTTTTTGCCAGACATTCATTGTGGAACAAAAGTGATTTTCTCGGCGAGTTAAGCATTTTGAGTAATTTGCCGATTGGTTTCAGAACGGCTTGCATTGAAATTTACTATTTTTTGCCAGGCATTCATTGTGGAAAAAAAGTGATTATCTCAACGAGTTAAGCATTTTGAGTAATTTGCCGATTGGTTTCAGAACGGCTTGCATCAAAATGAACTATTTTTAGCCAGACATTCATTGTGGAACAAAAGTGATTTTCTCGGCGAGTTAAGCATTTTGAGTAATTTGCCGATTGGTTTCAGAACGGCTTGCCTCAAAATGAACTTTCTTTTGCCAGACATTCATTGTGGAACAAAAGTGTTTTTCTCGGCGAGTTAAGCATTTTGAGTAATTTGAAGATTGGTTTCAGAACGTCTTGCGTCAAAATTAACTATTTATTGCCAAGACATTCATTGTGGGACAAAAGTGATTTTCTCGGCGCGTTAAGCATTTTGCCGATTGGTTTCTGAACGGCTTGCATTGAAATTTACTATTTTTTGCCAGGCATTCATTGTGGAACAACAGTGATTTTCTCGGCGAGTTAAGCATTTTGAGTAATTTGCCGATTGGTTTCAGAACGGCTTGCATCAAAATGAACTATTTTTTGCCAGACATTCATTGTGGGGAAAAAGTGATTTTCTCGGCGCGTTAAGCATTTTGCCGATTGGTTTCTGAACGGCTTGCATTGAAATTTACTATTTTTTGCCAGGCATTCATTGTGGAACAACAGTGATTTTCTCGGCGAGTTAAGCATTTTGAGTAATTTGCCGATTGGTTTCAGAACGTCTTGCATCAAAATTAACTATTTTTTGCCAGACATTCATTGTGGGGAAAAAGTGATTTTCTCGGCGCGTTAAGCATTTTGAGTAATTTGCCGATTGGTTTCAGAACAGCTTGCATTGAAATTTACTATTTTTGGCCAACCATTCATTGAGGGGGTAAAGTGATTTTCTCGGCGCGTTAAGCATTTTGAGTAATTTGCCGATTGGTTTCAGAACGGCTTGCATCAAAATTAACTATTTTTTGCCAGACATTCATTGTGGGAAAAAAGTGATTTTCTCGTCGCGTTAAGCATTTTGCCGATTGGTTTCAGAACGGCTTGCATCAAAATGAACTATTTTTTGCCAGACATTCATTGTGGAACAAAAGTGATTTTCTCGGCGAGTTAAGCATTTTGAGTAATTTGCCGATTGGTTTCAGAACGGCTTGCATTGAAATTTACTATTTTTTGCCAGACATTCATTTAGGGGAAAAAAGTGATTTTCTCGGCGAGTTAAGCATTTTGAGTAATTTGCCGATTGGTTTCAGAACGGCTTGCATCAAAATGAACTTTCTTTTGCCAGACATTCATTGTGGAACAAGAGTGATTTTCTCGGCGAGTTAAGCATTTTGAGTAATTTGCCGATTGGTTTCAGAACGGCTTGCATCAAAATGAACTATTTTTTGCCAGACATTCATTGTGGGGAAAAAGTGAGTTTCTCGGCGCGTTAAGCATTTTGCCGATTGGTTTCTGAACGGCTTGCATTGAAATTTACTATTTTTTGCCAGGCATTCATTGTGGAACAACAGTGATTTTCTCGGCGAGTTAAGCATTTTGAGTAATTTGCCGATTGGTTTCAGAACGGCTTGCATCAAAATGAACTATTTTTTGCCAGACATTCATTGTGTGGAAAAAGTGATTTTCTCGGCGCGTTAAGCATTTTGAGTAATTTGCCGATTGGTTTTAGAACAGCTTGCATTGAAATTTACTATTTTTGGCCAACCATTCATTGAGGGGGGAAAAGTGATTTTCTCGGCGCGTTAAGCATTTTGAGTAATTTGCCGATTGGTTTCAGAACGTCTTGCATCAAAATTAACTATTTTTTGCCAGACATTCATTGTGGGAAAAAAGTGATTTTCTCGTCGCGTTAAGCATTTTGCCGATTGGTTTCAGAACGGCTTGCATCAAAATGAACTATTTTTTGCCAGACATTCATTGTGGAACAAAAGTGATTTTCTCGGCGAGTTAAGCATTTTGAGTAATTTGCCGATTGGTTTCAGAACGGCTTGCATTGAAATTTACTATTTTTTGCCAGACATTCATTTAGGGGAAAAAAGTGATTTTCTCGGCGAGTTAAGCATTTTGAGTAATTTGCCGATTGGTTTCAGAACGGCTTGCATCAAAATGAACTTTCTTTTGCCAGACATTCATTGTGGAACAAGAGTGATTTTCTCGGCGAGTTAAGCATTTTGAGTAATTTGCCGATTGGTTTCAGAACGGCTTGCATCAAAATGAACTATTTTTTGCCAGACATTCATTGTGGGGAAAAAGTGAGTTTCTCGGCGCGTTAAGCATTTTGCCGATTGGTTTCTGAACGGCTTGCATTGAAATTTACTATTTTTTGCCAGGCATTCATTGTGGAACAACAGTGATTTTCTCGGCGAGTTAAGCATTTTGAGTAATTTGCCGATTGGTTTCAGAACGGCTTGCATCAAAATGAACTATTTTTTGCCAGACATTCATTGTGTGGAAAAAGTGATTTTCTCGGCGCGTTAAGCATTTTGCCGATTGGTTTCTGAACGGCTTGCATTGAAATTTACTATTTTTTGCCAGGCATTCATTGTGGAACAACAGTGATTTTCTCGGCGAGTTAAGCATTTTGAGTAATTTGCCGATTGGTTTCAGAACGTCTTGCATCAAAATTAACTATTTTTTGCCAGACATTCATTGTGTGGAAAAAGTGATTTTCTCGGCGCGTTAAGCATTTTGAGTAATTTGCCGATTGGTTTTAGAACAGCTTGCATTGAAATTTACTATTTTTGGCCAACCATTCATTGAGGGGGTAAAGTGATTTTCTCGGCACGTTAAGCATTTTGAGTAATTTGCCGATTGGTTTCAGAACGTCTTGCATCAAAATTAACTATTTTTTGCCAGACATTCATTGTGGGAAAAAAGTGATTTTCTCGTCGCGTTAAGCATTTTGCCGATTGGTTTCAGAACGGCTTGCATCAAAATGAACTATTTTTTGCCAGACATTCATTGTGGAACAAAAGTGATTTTCTCGGCGAGTTAAGCATTTTGAGTAATTTGCCGATTGGTTTCAGAACGGCTTGCATTGAAATTTACTATTTTTTGCCAGACATTCATTTAGGGGAAAAAAGTGATTTTCTCGGCGAGTTAAGCATTTTGAGTAATTTGCCGATTGGTTTCAGAACGGCTTGCATCAAAATGAACTATTTTTTGCCAGACATTCATTGTGGAACAAAAGTGATTTTCTCGGCGAGTTAAGCATTTTGAGTAATTTGCCGATTGGTTTCAGAACGGCTTGCCTCAAAATGAACTTTCTTTTGCCAGACATTCATTGTGGAACAAAAGTGTTTTTCTCGGCGAGTTAAGCATTTTGAGTAATTTGCCGATTGGTTTCAGAACGTCTTGCGTCAAAATTAACTATTTATTGCCAAGACATTCATTGTGGGGCAAAAGTGATTTTCTCAGCGCGTTAAGCATTTTGCCGATTGGTTTCTGAACGGCTTGCATTGAAATTTACTATTTTTTGCCAGGCATTCATTGTGGAACAACAGTGATTTTCTCGGCGAGTTAAGCATTTTGAGTAATTTGCCGATTGGTTTCAGAACGTCTTGCATCAAAATTAACTATTTTTTGCCAGACATTCATTGTGGGAAAAAAGTGATTTTCTCGTCGCGTTAAGCATTTTGAGTAATTTGCCGATTGGTTTCAGAACGGCTTGCATCAAAATGAACTATTTTTTGCCAGACATTCATTGTGGAACAAAAGTGATTTTCTCGGCGAGTTAAGCATTTTGAGTAATTTGCCGATTGGTTTCAGAACGGCTTGCCTCAAAATGAACTTTCTTTTGCCAGACATTCATTGTGGAACAAAAGTGTTTTTCTCGGCGAGTTAAGCATTTTGAGTAATTTGCCGATTGGTTTCAGAACGTCTTGCGTCAAAATTAACTATTTATTGCCAAGACATTCATTGTGGGACAAAAGTGATTTTCTCGGCGCGTTAAGCATTTTGCCGATTGGTTTCTGAACGGCTTGCATTGAAATTTACTATTTTTTGCCAGGCATTCATTGTGGAACAACAGTGATTTTCTCGGCGAGTTAAGCATTTTGAGTAATTTGCCGATTGGTTTCAGAACGTCTTGCATCAAAATTAACTATTTTTTGCCAGACATTCATTGTGGGAAAAAAGTGATTTTCTCGTCGCGTTAAGCATTTTGAGTAATTTGCCGATTGGTTTCAGAACGGCTTGCATCAAAATGAACTATTTTTTGCCAGACATTCATTGTGGAACAAAAGTGATTTTCTCGGCGAGTTAAGCATTTTGAGTAATTTGCCGATTGGTTTCAGAACGGCTTGCATTGAAATTTACTATTTTTTGCCAGGCATTCATTGTGGGAAAAAAGTGATTATCTCGGCGAGTTAAGCATTTTGAGTAATTTGCCGATTGGTTTCAGAACGGCTTGCATCAAAATGAACTATTTTTTGCCAGACATTCATTGTGGGGAAAAAGTGATTTTCTCGGCGCGTTAAGCATTTTGCCGATTGGTTTCTGAACGGCTCGCATTGAAATTTACTATTTTTTGCCAGGCATTCATTGTGGAACAACAGTGATTTTCTCGGCGAGTTAAGCATTTTGAGTAATTTGCCGATTGGTTTCAGAACGTCTTGCATCAAAATTAACTATTTTTTGCCAGACATTCATTGTGGGGAAAAAGTGATTTTCTCGGCGCGTTAAGCATTTTGAGTAATTTGCCGATTGGTTTCAGAACAGCTTGCATTGAAATTTACTATTTTTGGCCAACCATTCATTGAGGGGGTAAAGTGATTTTCTCGGCGCGTTAAGCATTTTGAGTAATTTGCCGATTGGTTTCAGAACGGCTTGCATCAAAATTAACTATTTTTTGCCAGACATTCATTGTGGGAAAAAAGTGATTTTCTCGTCGCGTTAAGCATTTTGCCGATTGGTTTCAGAACGGCTTGCATCAAAATGAACTATTTTTTGCCAGACATTCATTGTGGAACAAAAGTGATTTTCTCGGCGAGTTAAGCATTTTGAGTAATTTGCCGATTGGTTTCAGAACGGCTTGCATTGAAATTTACTATTTTTTGCCAGACATTCATTTAGGGGAAAAAAGTGATTTTCTCGGCGAGTTAAGCATTTTGAGTAATTTGCCGATTGGTTTCAGAACGGCTTGCATCAAAATGAACTTTCTTTTGCCAGACATTCATTGTGGAACAAAAGTGTTTTTCTCGGCGATTTAAGCATTTTGAGTAATTTGCCGATTGGTTTCAGAACGTCTTGCGTCAAAATTAACTATTTATTGCCAAGACATTCATTGTGGGACAAAAGTGATTTTCTCGGCGCGTTAAGCATTTTGCCGATTGGTTTCTGAACGGCTTGCATTGAAATTTACTATTTTTTGCCAGGCATTCATTGTGGAACAACAGTGATTTTCTCGGCGAGTTAAGCATTTTGAGTAATTTGCCGATTGGTTTCAGAACGGCTTGCATCAAAATGAACTATTTTTTGCCAGACATTCATTGTGGGGAAAAAGTGAGTTTCTCGGCGCGTTAAGCATTTTGCCGATTGGTTTCAGAACGTCTTGCATCAAAATTAACTATTTTTTGCCAGACATTCATTGTGGGGAAAAAGTGATTTTCTCGGCGCGTTAAGCATTTTGAGTAATTTGCCGATTGGTTTCAGAACAGCTTGCATTGAAATTTACTATTTTTGGCCAACCATTCATTGAGGGGGTAAAGTGATTTTCTCGGCGCGTTAAGCATTTTGTGTAATTTGCCGATTGGTTTCAGAACGTCTTGCATCAAAATTAACTATTTTTTGCCAGACATTCATTGTGGGAAAAAAGTGATTTTCTCGTCGCGTTAAGCATTTTGCCGATTGGTTTCAGAACGGCTTGCATCAAAATGAACTATTTTTTGCCAGACATTCATTGTGGAACAAAAGTGATTTTCTCGGCGAGTTAAGCATTTTGAGTAATTTGCCGATTGGTTTCAGAACGGCTTGCATTGAAATTTACTATTTTTTGCCAGACATTCATTTAGGGGAAAAAAGTGATTTTCTCGGCGAGTTAAGCATTTTGAGTAATTTGCCGATTGGTTTCAGAACGGCTTGCATCAAAATGAACTTTCTTTTGCCAGACATTCATTGTGGAACAAAAGTGTTTTTCTCGGCGAGTTAAGCATTTTGAGTAATTTGCCGATTGGTTTCAGAACGTCTTGCGTCAAAATTAACTATTTATTGCCAAGACATTCATTGTGGGACAAAAGTGATTTTCTCGGCGCGTTAAGCATTTTGCCGATTGGTTTCTGAACGGCTTGCATTGAAATTTACTATTTTTTGCCAGGCATTCATTGTGGAACAACAGTGATTTTCTCGGCGAGTTAAGCATTTTGAGTAATTTGCCGATTGGTTTCAGAACGGCTTGCATCAAAATGAACTATTTTTTGCCAGACATTCATTGTGGGGAAAAAGTGAGTTTCTCGGCGCGTTAAGCATTTTGCCGATTGGTTTCAGAACGTCTTGCATCAAAATTAACTATTTTTTGCCAGACATTCATTGTGGGGAAAAAGTGATTTTCTCGGCGCGTTAAGCATTTTGAGTAATTTGCCGATTGGTTTCAGAACAGCTTGCATTGAAATTTACTATTTTTGGCCAACCATTCATTGAGGGGGTAAAGTGATTTTCTCGGCGCGTTAAGCATTTTGTGTAATTTGCCGATTGGTTTCAGAACGTCTTGCATCAAAATTAACTATTTTTTGCCAGACATTCATTGTGGGAAAAAAGTGATTTTCTCGTCGCGTTAAGCATTTTGCCGATTGGTTTCAGAACGGCTTGCATCAAAATGAACTATTTTTTGCCAGACATTCATTGTGGAACAAAAGTGATTTTCTCGGCGAGTTAAGCATTTTGAGTAATTTGCCGATTGGTTTCAGAACGGCTTGCATTGAAATTTACTATTTTTTGCCAGACATTCATTTAGGGGAAAAAAGTGATTTTCTCGGCGAGTTAAGCATTTTGAGTAATTTGCCGATTGGTTTCAGAACGGCTTGCATCAAAATGAACTATTTTTTGCCAGACATTCATTGTGGAACAAAAGTGATTTTCTCGGCGAGTTAAGCATTTTGAGTAATTTGCCGATTGGTTTCAGAACGGCTTGCCTCAAAATGAACTTTCTTTTGCCAGACATTCATTGTGGAACAAAAGTGTTTTTCTCGGCGAGTTAAGCATTTTGAGTAATTTGCCGATTGGTTTCAGAACGTCTTGCGTCAAAATTAACTATTTATTGCCAAGACATTCATTGTGGGACAAAAGTGATTTTCTCGGCGCGTTAAGCATTTTGCCGATTGGTTTCTGAACGGCTTGCATTGAAATTTACTATTTTTTGCCAGGCATTCATTGTGGAACAACAGTGATTTTCTCGGCGAGTTAAGCATTTTGAGTAATTTGCCGATTGGTTTCAGAACGGCTTGCATCAAAATGAACTATTTTTTGCCAGACATTCATTGTGGGGAAAAAGTGAGTTTCTCGGCGCGTTAAGCATTTTGCCGATTGGTTTCAGAACGTCTTGCATCAAAATTAACTATTTTTTGCCAGACATTCATTGTGGGGAAAAAGTGATTTTCTCGGCGCGTTTAGCATTTTGAGTAATTTGCCGATTGGTTTCAGAACAGCTTGCATTGAAATTTACTATTTTTGGCCAACCATTCATTGAGGGGGTAAAGTGATTTTCTCGGCACGTTAAGCATTTTGAGTAATTTGCCGATTGGTTTCAGAACGTCTTGCATCAAAATTAACTATTTTTTGCCAGACATTCATTGTGGGAAAAAAGTGATTTTCTCGTCGCGTTAAGCATTTTGCCGATTGGTTTCAGAACGGCTTGCATCAAAATGAACTATTTTTTGCCAGACATTCATTGTGGAACAAAAGTGATTTTCTCGGCGAGTTAAGCATTTTGAGTAATTTGCCGATTGGTTTCAGAACGGCTTGCATTGAAATTTACTATTTTTTGCCAGACATTCATTTAGGGGAAAAAAGTGATTTTCTCGGCGAGTTAAGCATTTTGAGTAATTTGCCGATTGGTTTCAGAACGGCTTGCATCAAAATGAACTATTTTTTGCCAGACATTCATTGTGGAACAAAAGTGATTTTCTCGGCGAGTTAAGCATTTTGAGTAATTTGCCGATTGGTTTCAGAACGGCTTGCCTCAAAATGAACTTTCTTTTGCCAGACATTCATTGTGGAACAAAAGTGTTTTTCTCGGCGAGTTAAGCATTTTGAGTAATTTGCCGATTGGTTTCAGAACGTCTTGCGTCAAAATTAACTATTTATTGCCAAGACATTCATTGTGGGACAAAAGTGATTTTCTCGGCGCGTTAAGCATTTTGCCGATTGGTTTCTGAACGGCTTGCATTGAAATTTACTATTTTTTGCCAGGCATTCATTGTGGAACAACAGTGATTTTCTCGGCGAGTTAAGCATTTTGAGTAATTTGCCGATTGGTTTCAGAACGTCTTGCATCAAAATTAACTATTTTTTGCCAGACATTCATTGTGGGAAAAAAGTGATTTTCTCGTCGCGTTAAGCATTTTGAGTAATTTGCCGATTGGTTTCAGAACGGCTTGCATCAAAATGAACTATTTTTTGCCAGACATTCATTGTGGAACAAAAGTGATTTTCTCGGCGAGTTAAGCATTTTGAGTAATTTGCCGATTGGTTTCAGAACGGCTTGCATTGAAATTTACTATTTTTTGCCAGGCATTCATTGTGGGAAAAAAGTGATTATCTTGGCGAGTTAAGCATTTTGAGTAATTTGCCGATTGGTTTCAGAACGGCTTGCATCAAAATGAACTATTTTTTGCCAGACATTCATTGTGGGGAAAAAGTGATTTTCTCGGCGCGTTAAGCATTTTGCCGATTGGTTTCTGAACGGCTTGCATTGAAATTTACTATTTTTTGCCAGGCATTCATTGTGGAACAACAGTGATTTTCTCGGCGAGTTAAGCATTTTGAGTAATTTGCCGATTGGTTTCAGAACGTCTTGCATCAAAATTAACTATTTTTTGCCAGACATTCATTGTGGGGAAAAAGTGATTTTCTCGGCGCGTTAAGCATTTTGAGTAATTTGCCGATTGGTTTCAGAACAGCTTGCATTGAAATTTACTATTTTTGGCCAACCATTCATTGAGGGGGTAAAGTGATTTTCTCGGCGCGTTAAGCATTTTGAGTAATTTGCCGATTGGTTTCAGAACGGCTTGCATCAAAATTAACTATTTTTTGCCAGACATTCATTGTGGGAAAAAAGTGATTTTCTCGTCGCGTTAAGCATTTTGCCGATTGGTTTCAGAACGGCTTGCATCAAAATGAACTATTTTTTGCCAGACATTCATTGTGGAACAAAAGTGATTTTCTCGGCGAGTTAAGCATTTTGAGTAATTTGCCGATTGGTTTCAGAACGGCTTGCATTGAAATTTACTATTTTTTGCCAGACATTCATTGAGGGGGTAAAGTGATTTTCTCGGCGCGTTAAGCATTTTGAGTAATTTGCCGATTGGTTTCAGAACGGCTTGCATCAAAATTAACTATTTTTTGCCAGACATTCATTGTGGGAAAAAAGTGATTTTCTCGTCGCGTTAAGCATTTTGCCGATTGGTTTCAGAACGGCTTGCATCAAAATTTACTATTTTTTGCCAGACATTCATTTAGGGGAAAAAAGTGATTTTCTCGGCGAGTTAAGCATTTTGAGTAATTTGCCGATTGGTTTCAGAACGGCTTGCATCAAAATGAACTTTCTTTTGCCAGACATTCATTGTGGAACAAAAGTGTTTTTCTCGGCGAGTTAAGCATTTTGAGTAATTTGCCGATTGGTTTCAGAACGTCTTGCGTCAAAATTAACTATTTATTGCCAAGACATTCATTGTGGGACAAAAGTGATTTTCTCGGCGCGTTAAGCATTTTGCCGATTGGTTTCTGAACGGCTTGCATTGAAATTTACTATTTTTTGCCAGGCATTCATTGTGGAACAACAGTGATTTTCTCGGCGAGTTAAGCATTTTGAGTAATTTGCCGATTGGTTTCAGAACGGCTTGCATCAAAATGAACTATTTTTTGCCAGACATTCATTGTGGGGAAAAAGTGAGTTTCTCGGCGCGTTAAGCATTTTGCCGATTGGTTTCAGAACGTCTTGCATCAAAATTAACTATTTTTTGCCAGACATTCATTGTGGGGAAAAAGTGATTTTCTCGGCGCGTTAAGCATTTTGAGTAATTTGCCGATTGGTTTCAGAACAGCTTGCATTGAAATTTACTATTTTTGGCCAACCATTCATTGAGGGGGTAAAGTGATTTTCTCGGCGCGTTAAGCATTTTGTGTAATTTGCCGATTGGTTTCAGAACGTCTTGCATCAAAATTAACTATTTTTTGCCAGACATTCATTGTGGGAAAAAAGTGATTTTCTCGTCGCGTTAAGCATTTTGCCGATTGGTTTCAGAACGGCTTGCATCAAAATGAACTATTTTTTGCCAGACATTCATTGTGGAACAAAAGTGATTTTCTCGGCGAGTTAAGCATTTTGAGTAATTTGCCGATTGGTTTCAGAACGGCTTGCATTGAAATTTACTATTTTTTGCCAGACATTCATTTAGGGGAAAAAAGTGATTTTCTCGGCGAGTTAAGCATTTTGAGTAATTTGCCGATTGGTTTCAGAACGGCTTGCATCAAAATGAACTATTTTTTGCCAGACATTCATTGTGGAACAAAAGTGATTTTCTCGGCGAGTTAAGCATTTTGAGTAATTTGCCGATTGGTTTCAGAACGGCTTGCCTCAAAATGAACTTTCTTTTGCCAGACATTCATTGTGGAACAAAAGTGTTTTTCTCGGCGAGTTAAGCATTTTGAGTAATTTGCCGATTGGTTTCAGAACGTCTTGCGTCAAAATTAACTATTTATTGCCAAGACATTCATTGTGGGACAAAAGTGATTTTCTCGGCGCGTTAAGCATTTTGCCGATTGGTTTCTGAACGGCTTGCATTGAAATTTACTATTTTTTGCCAGGCATTCATTGTGGAACAACAGTGATTTTCTCGGCGAGTTAAGCATTTTGAGTAATTTGCCGATTGGTTTCAGAACGGCTTGCATCAAAATGAACTATTTTTTGCCAGACATTCATTGTGGGGAAAAAGTGAGTTTCTCGGCGCGTTAAGCATTTTGCCGATTGGTTTCAGAACGTCTTGCATCAAAATTAACTATTTTTTGCCAGACATTCATTGTGGGGAAAAAGTGATTTTCTCGGCGCGTTTAGCATTTTGAGTAATTTGCCGATTGGTTTCAGAACAGCTTGCATTGAAATTTACTATTTTTGGCCAACCATTCATTGAGGGGGTAAAGTGATTTTCTCGGCACGTTAAGCATTTTGAGTAATTTGCCGATTGGTTTCAGAACGTCTTGCATCAAAATTAACTATTTTTTGCCAGACATTCATTGTGGGAAAAAAGTGATTTTCTCGTCGCGTTAAGCATTTTGCCGATTGGTTTCAGAACGGCTTGCATCAAAATGAACTATTTTTTGCCAGACATTCATTGTGGAACAAAAGTGATTTTCTCGGCGAGTTAAGCATTTTGAGTAATTTGCCGATTGGTTTCAGAACGGCTTGCATTGAAATTTACTATTTTTTGCCAGACATTCATTTAGGGGAAAAAAGTGATTTTCTCGGCGAGTTAAGCATTTTGAGTAATTTGCCGATTGGTTTCAGAACGGCTTGCATCAAAATGAACTATTTTTTGCCAGACATTCATTGTGGAACAAAAGTGATTTTCTCGGCGAGTTAAGCATTTTGAGTAATTTGCCGATTGGTTTCAGAACGGCTTGCCTCAAAATGAACTTTCTTTTGCCAGACATTCATTGTGGAACAAAAGTGTTTTTCTCGGCGAGTTAAGCATTTTGAGTAATTTGCCGATTGGTTTCAGAACGTCTTGCGTCAAAATTAACTATTTATTGCCAAGACATTCATTGTGGGACAAAAGTGATTTTCTCGGCGCGTTAAGCATTTTGCCGATTGGTTTCTGAACGGCTTGCATTGAAATTTACTATTTTTTGCCAGGCATTCATTGTGGAACAACAGTGATTTTCTCGGCGAGTTAAGCATTTTGAGTAATTTGCCGATTGGTTTCAGAACGTCTTGCATCAAAATTAACTATTTTTTGCCAGACATTCATTGTGGCGAAAAAGTGATTTTCTCGGCGCGTTAAGCATTTTGAGTAATTTGCCGATTGGTTTCAGAACAGCTTGCATTGAAATTTACTATTTTTGGCCAACCATTCATTGAGGGGGTAAAGTGATTTTCTCGGCGCGTTAAGCATTTTGAGTAATTTGCCGATTGGTTTCAGAACGTCTTGCATCAAAATTAACTATTTTTTGCCAGACATTCATTTAGGGGAAAAAAGTGATTTTCTCGGCGAGTTAAGCATTTTGAGTAATTTGCCGATTGGTTTCAGAACGGCTTGCATCAAAATGAACTATTTTTTGCCAGACATTCATTGTGGAACAAAAGTGATTTTCTCGGCGAGTTAAGCATTTTGAGTAATTTGCCGATTGGTTTCAGAACGGCTTGCCTCAAAATGAACTTTCTTTTGCCAGACATTCATTGTGGAACAAAAGTGTTTTTCTCGGCGAGTTAAGCATTTTGAGTAATTTGCCGATTGGTTTCAGAACGTCTTGCATCAAAATTAACTATTTTTTGCCAAGACATTCATTGTGGGACAAAAGTGATTTTCTCGGCGCGTTAAGCATTTTGCCGATTGGTTTCTGAACGGCTTGCATTGAAATTTACTATTTTTTGCCAGGCATTCATTGTGGAACAACAGTGATTTTCTCGGCGAGTTAAGCATTTTGAGTAATTTGCCGATTGGTTTCAGAACAGCTTGCATTGAAATTTACTATTTTTGGCCAACCATTCATTGAGGGGGTAAAGTGATTTTCTCGGCGCGTTAAGCATTTTGAGTAATTTGCCGATTGGTTTCAGAACGTCTTGCATCAAAATTAACTATTTTTTGCCAGACATTCATTGTGGGAAAAAAGTGATTTTCTCGTCGCGTTAAGCATTTTGCCGATTGGTTTCAGAACGGCTTGCATCAAAATGAACTATTTTTTGCCAGACATTCATTGTGGAACAAAAGTGATTTTCTCGGCGAGTTAAGCATTTTGAGTAATTTGCCGATTGGTTTCAGAACGGCTTGCATTGAAATTTACTATTTTTTGCCAGACATTCATTTAGGGGAAAAAAGTGATTTTCTCGGCGAGTAAAGCATTTTGAGTAATTTGCCGATTGGTTTCAGAACGGCTTGCAGCAAAATGAACTATTTTTTGCCAGACATTCATTGTGGAACAAAAGTGATTTTCTCGGCGAGTTAAGCATTTTGAGTAATTTGCGGATTGGTTTCAGAACGGCTTGCCTCAAAATGAACTTTCTTTTGCCAGACATTCATTGTGGAACAAAAGTGTTTTTCTCGGCGAGTTAAGCATTTTGAGTAATTTGCCGATTGGTTTCAGAACGTCTTGCGTCAAAATTAACTATTTATTGCCAAGACATTCATTGTGGGACAAAAGTGATTTTCTCGGCGCGTTAAGCATTTTGCCGATTGGTTTCTGAACGGCTTGCATTGAAATTTACTATTTTTTGCCAGGCATTCATTGTGGAACAACAGTGATTTTCTCGGCGAGTTAAGCATTTTGAGTAATTTGCCGATTGGTTTCAGAACGTCTTGCATCAAAATTAACTATTTTTTGCCAGACATTCATTGTGGGGAAAAAGTGATTTTCTCGGCGCGTTAAGCATTTTGAGTAATTTGCCGATTGGTTTCAGAACAGCTTGCATTGAAATTTACTATTTTTGGCCAACCATTCATTGAGGGGGTAAAGTGATTTTCTCGGCGCGTTAAGCATTTTGAGTAATTTGCCGATTGGTTTCAGAACGTCTTGCATCAAAATTAACTATTTTTTGCCAGACATTCATTTAGGGGAAAAAAGTGATTTTCTCGGCGAGTTAAGCATTTTGAGTAATTTGCCGATTGGTTTCAGAACGGCTTGCATCAAAATGAACTATTTTTTGCCAGACATTCATTGTGGAACAAAAGTGATTTTCTCGGTGAGTTAAGCATTTTGAGTAATTTGCCGATTGGTTTCAGAACGGCTTGCCTCAAAATGAACTTTCTTTTGCCAGACATTCATTGTGGAACAAAAGTGTTTTTCTCGGCGAGTTAAGCATTTTGAGTAATTTGCCGATTGGTTTCAGAACGTCTTGCATCAAAATTAACTATTTTTTGCCAAGACATTCATTGTGGGACAAAAGTGATTTTCTCGGCGCGTTAAGCATTTTGCCGATTGGTTTCTGCACGGCTTGCATTGAAATTTACTATTTTTTGCCAGGCATTCATTGTGGAACAACAGTGATTTTCTCGGCGAGTTAAGCATTTTGAGTAATTTGCCGATTGGTTTCAGAACGGCTTGCATCAAAATGAACTATTTTTTGCCAGACATTCATTGTGGGGAAAAAGTGAGTTTCTCGGCGCGTTAAGCATTTTGCCGATTGGTTTCAGAACGGCTTGCATTGAAATTTACTATTTTTTGCCAGGCATTCATTGTGGAACAACAGTGATTTTCTCGGCGAGTTAAGCATTTTGAGTAATTTGCCGATTGGTTTCAGAACGTCTTGCATCAAAATTAACTATTTTTTGCCAGACATTCATTGTGGGGAAAAAGTGATTTTCTCGGCGCGTTAAGCATTTTGCCGATTGGTTTCTGAACGGCTTGCATTGAAATTTACTATTTTTTGCCAGGCATTCATTGTGGAACAACAGTGATTTTCTCGGCGAGTTAAGCATTTTGAGTAATTTGCCGATTGGTTTCAGAACGTCTTGCATCAAAATTAACTATTTTTTGCCAGACATTCATTGTGGGGAAAAAGTGATTTTCTCGGCGCGTTAAGCATTTTGAGTAATTTGCCGATTGGTTTCAGAACAGCTTGCATTGAAATTTACTATTTTTGGCCAACCATTCATTGAGGGGGTAAAGTGATTTTCTCGGCGCGTTAAGCATTTTGAGTAATTTGCCGATTGGTTTCAGAACGTCTTGCATCAAAATTAACTATTTTTTGCCAGACATTCATTGTGGGAAAAAAGTGATTTTCTCGTCGCGTTAAGCATTTTGCCGATTGGTTTCAGAACGGCTTGCATCAAAATGAACTATTTTTTGCCAGACATTCATTGTGGAACAAAAGTGATTTTCTCGGCGAGTTAAGCATTTTGAGTAATTTGCCGATTGGTTTCAGAACGGCTTGCATTGAAATTTACTATTTTTTGCCAGACATTCATTTAGGGGAAAAAAGTGATTTTCTCGGCGAGTTAAGCATTTTGAGTAATTTGCCGATTGGTTTCAGAACGGCTTGCATCAAAATGAACTATTTTTTGCCAGACATTCATTGTGGAACAAAAGTGATTTTCTCGGCGAGTTAAGCATTTTGAGTAATTTGCCGATTGGTTTCAGAACGGCTTGCCTCAAAATGAACTTTCTTTTGCCAGACATTCATTGTGGAACAAAAGTGTTTTTCTCGGCGAGTTAAGCATTTTGAGTAATTTGCCGATTGGTTTCAGAACGTCTTGCGTCAAAATTAACTATTTATTGCCAAGACATTCATTGTGGGACAAAAGTGATTTTCTCGGCGCGTTAAGCATTTTGCCGATTGGTTTCTGAACGGCTTGCATTGAAATTTACTATTTTTTGCCAGGCATTCATTGTGGAACAACAGTGATTTTCTCGGCGAGTTAAGCATTTTGAGTAATTTGCCGATTGGTTTCAGAACGTCTTGCATCAAAATTAACTATTTTTTGCCAGACATTCATTGTGGCGAAAAAGTGATTTTCTCGGCGCGTTAAGCATTTTGAGTAATTTGCCGATTGGTTTCAGAACAGCTTGCATTGAAATTTACTATTTTTGGCCAACCATTCATTGAGGGGGTAAAGTGATTTTCTCGGCGCGTTAAGCATTTTGAGTAATTTGCCGATTGGTTTCAGAACGTCTTGCATCAAAATTAACTATTTTTTGCCAGACATTCATTTAGGGGAAAAAAGTGATTTTCTCGGCGAGTTAAGCATTTTGAGTAATTTGCCGATTGGTTTCAGAACGGCTTGCATCAAAATGAACTATTTTTTGCCAGACATTCATTGTGGAACAAAAGTGATTTTCTCGGCGAGTTAAGCATTTTGAGTAATTTGCCGATTGGTTTCAGAACGGCTTGCCTCAAAATGAACTTTCTTTTGCCAGACATTCATTGTGGAACAAAAGTGTTTTTCTCGGCGAGTTAAGCATTTTGAGTAATTTGCCGATTGGTTTCAGAACGTCTTGCATCAAAATTAACTATTTTTTGCCAAGACATTCATTGTGGGACAAAAGTGATTTTCTCGGCGCGTTAAGCATTTTGCCGATTGGTTTCTGAACGGCTTGCATTGAAATTTACTATTTTTTGCCAGGCATTCATTGTGGAACAACAGTGATTTTCTCGGCGAGTTAAGCATTTTGAGTAATTTGCCGATTGGTTTCAGAACGGCTTGCATCAAAATGAACTATTTTTTGCCAGACATTCATTGTGGGGAAAAAGTGAGTTTCTCGGCGCGTTAAGCATTTTGCCGATTGGTTTCTGAACGGCTTGCATTGAAATTTACTATTTTTTGCCAGGCATTCATTGTGGAACAACAGTGATTTTCTCGGCGAGTTAAGCATTTTGAGTAATTTGCCGATTGGTTTCAGAACGTCTTGCATCAAAATTAACTATTTTTTGCCAGACATTCATTGTGGGGAAAAAGTGATTTTCTCGGCGCGTTAAGCATTTTGCCGATTGGTTTCTGAACGGCTTGCATTGAAATTTACTATTTTTTGCCAGGCATTCATTGTGGAACAACAGTGATTTTCTCGGCGAGTTAAGCATTTTGAGTAATTTGCCGATTGGTTTCAGAACGTCTTGCATCAAAATTAACTATTTTTTGCCAGACATTCATTGTGGGGAAAAAGTGATTTTCTCGGCGCGTTAAGCATTTTGAGTAATTTGCCGATTGGTTTCAGAACAGCTTGCATTGAAATTTACTATTTTTGGCCAACCATTCATTGAGGGGGTAAAGTGATTTTCTCGGCGCGTTAAGCATTTTGAGTAATTTGCCGATTGGTTTCAGAACGTCTTGCATCAAAATTAACTATTTTTTGCCAGACATTCATTGTGGGAAAAAAGTGATTTTCTCGTCGCGTTAAGCATTTTGCCGATTGGTTTCAGAACGGCTTGCATCAAAATGAACTATTTTTTGCCAGACATTCATTGTGGAACAAAAGTGATTTTCTCGGCGAGTTAAGCATTTTGAGTAATTTGCCGATTGGTTTCAGAACGGCTTGCATTGAAATTTACTATTTTTTGCCAGACATTCATTTAGGGGAAAAAAGTGATTTTCTCGGCGAGTTAAGCATTTTGAGTAATTTGCCGATTGGTTTCAGAACGGCTTGCATCAAAATGAACTATTTTTTGCCAGACATTCATTGTGGGGAAAAAGTGATTTTCTCGGCGCGTTAAGCATTTTGCCGATTGGTTTCTGAACGGCTTGCATTGAAATTTACTATTTTTTGCCAGGCATTCATTGTGGAACAACAGTGATTTCCTCGGCGAGTTAAGCATTTTGAGTAATTTGCCGATTGGTTTCAGAACGTCTTGCATCAAAATTAACTATTTTTTGCCAGACATTCATTGTGGGGAAAAAGTGATTTTCTCGGCGCGTTAAGCATTTTGAGTAATTTGCCGATTGGTTTTAGAACAGCTTGCATTGAAATTTACTATTTTTGGCCAACCATTCATTGAGGGGGGAAAAGTGATTTTCTCGGCGCGTTAAGCATTTTGAGTAATTTGCCGATTGGTTTCAGAACGTCTTGCATCAAAATTAACTATTTTTTGCCAGACATTCATTGTGGGAAAAAAGTGATTTTCTCGTCGCGTTAAGCATTTTGCCGATTGGTTTCAGAACGGCTTGCATCAAAATGAACTATTTTTTGCCAGACATTCATTGTGGAACAAAAGTGATTTTCTCGGCGAGTTAAGCATTTTGAGTAATTTGCCGATTGGTTTCAGAACGGCTTGCATTGAAATTTACTATTTTTTGCCAGGCATTCATTGTGGGAAAAAAGTGATTATCTCGGCGAGTTAAGCATTTTGAGTAATTTGCCGATTGGTTTCAGAACGGCTTGCATCAAAATGAACTATTTTTAGCCAGACATTCATTGTGGAACAAAAGTGATTTTCTCGGCGAGTTAAGCATTTTGAGTAATTTGCCGATTGGTTTCAGAACGGCTTGCCTCAAAATGAACTTTCTTTTGCCAGACATTCATTGTGGAACAAAAGTGTTTTTCTCGGCGAGTTAAGCATTTTGAGTAATTTGCCGATTGGTTTCAGAACGTCTTGCGTCAAAATTAACTATTTATTGCCAAGACATTCATTGTGGGACAAAAGTGATTTTCTCGGCGCGTTAAGCATTTTGCCGATTGGTTTCTGAACGGCTTGCATTGAAATTTACTATTTTTTGCCAGGCATTCATTGTGGAACAACAGTGATTTTCTCGGCGAGTTAAGCATTTTGAGTAATTTGCCGATTGGTTTCAGAACGGCTTGCATCAAAATGAACTATTTTTTGCCAGACATTCATTGTGGGGAAAAAGTGATTTTCTCGGCGCGTTAAGCATTTTGCCGATTGGTTTCTGAACGGCTTGCATTGAAATTTACTATTTTTTGCCAGGCATTCATTGTGGAACAACAGTGATTTTCTCGGCGAGTTAAGCATTTTGAGTAATTTGCCGATTGGTTTCAGAACGTCTTGCATCAAAATTAACTATTTTTTGCCAGACATTCATTGTGGGGAAAAAGTGATTTTCTCGGCGCGTTAAGCATTTTGAGTAATTTGCCGATTGGTTTCAGAACAGCTTGCATTGAAATTTACTATTTTTGGCCAACCATTCATTGAGGGGGTAAAGTGATTTTCTCGGCGCGTTAAGCATTTTGAGTAATTTGCCGATTGGTTTCAGAACGGCTTGCATCAAAATTAACTATTTTTTGCCAGACATTCATTGTGGGAAAAAAGTGATTTTCTCGTCGCGTTAAGCATTTTGCCGATTGGTTTCAGAACGGCTTGCATCAAAATGAACTATTTTTTGCCAGACATTCATTGTGGAACAAAAGTGATTTTCTCGGCGAGTTAAGCATTTTGAGTAATTTGCCGATTGGTTTCAGAACGGCTTGCATTGAAATTTACTATTTTTTGCCAGACATTCATTTAGGGGAAAAAAGTGATTTTCTCGGCGAGTTAAGCATTTTGAGTAATTTGCCGATTGGTTTCAGAACGGCTTGCATCAAAATGAACTTTCTTTTGCCAGACATTCATTGTGGAACAAAAGTGTTTTTCTCGGCGAGTTAAGCATTTTGAGTAATTTGCCGATTGGTTTCAGAACGTCTTGCGTCAAAATTAACTATTTATTGCCAAGACATTCATTGTGGGACAAAAGTGATTTTCTCGGCGCGTTAAGCATTTTGCCGATTGGTTTCTGAACGGCTTGCATTGAAATTTACTATTTTTTGCCAGGCATTCATTGTGGAACAACAGTGATTTTCTCGGCGAGTTAAGCATTTTGAGTAATTTGCCGATTGGTTTCAGAACGGCTTGCATCAAAATGAACTATTTTTTGCCAGACATTCATTGTGGGGAAAAAGTGAGTTTCTCGGCGCGTTAAGCATTTTGCCGATTGGTTTCAGAACGTCTTGCATCAAAATTAACTATTTTTTGCCAGACATTCATTGTGGGGAAAAAGTGATTTTCTCGGCGCGTTAAGCATTTTGAGTAATTTGCCGATTGGTTTCAGAACAGCTTGCATTGAAATTTACTATTTTTGGCCAACCATTCATTGAGGGGGTAAAGTGATTTTCTCGGCGCGTTAAGCATTTTGTGTAATTTGCCGATTGGTTTCAGAACGTCTTGCATCAAAATTAACTATTTTTTGCCAGACATTCATTGTGGGAAAAAAGTGATTTTCTCGTCGCGTTAAGCATTTTGCCGATTGGTTTCAGAAGGGCTTGCATCAAAATGAACTATTTTTTGCCAGACATTCATTGTGGAACAAAAGTGATTTTCTCGGCGAGTTAAGCATTTTGAGTAATTTGCCGATTGGTTCCAGAACGGCTTGCATTGAAATTTACTATTTTTTGCCAGACATTCATTTAGGGGAAAAAAGTGATTTTCTCGGCGAGTTAAGCATTTTGAGTAATTTGCCGATTGGTTTCAGAACGGCTTGCATCAAAATGAACTATTTTTTGCCAGACATTCATTGTGGAACAAAAGTGATTTTCTCGGCGAGTTAAGCATTTTGAGTAATTTGCCGATTGGTTTCAGAACGGCTTGCCTCAAAATGAACTTTCTTTTGCCAGACATTCATTGTGGAACAAAAGTGTTTTTCTCGGCGAGTTAAGCATTTTGAGTAATTTGCCGATTGGTTTCAGAACGTCTTGCGTCAAAATTAACTATTTATTGCCAAGACATTCATTGTGGGACAAAAGTGATTTTCTCGGCGCGTTAAGCATTTTGCCGATTGGTTTCTGAACGGCTTGCATCAAAATGAACTATTTTTTGCCAGACATTCATTGTGGAACAAAAGTGATTTTCTCGGCGAGTTAAGCATTTTGAGTAATTTGCCGATTGGTTTCAGAACGGCTTGCATTGAAATTTACTATTTTTTGCCAGACATTCATTTAGGGGAAAAAAGTGATTTTCTCGGCGAGTTAAGCATTTTGAGTAATTTGCCGATTGGTTTCAGAACGGCTTGCATCAAAATGAACTATTTTTTGCCAGACATTCATTGTGGAACAAAAGTGATTTTCTCGGCGAGTTAAGCATTTTGAGTAATTTGCCGATTGGTTTCAGAACGGCTTGCCTCAAAATGAACTTTCTTTTGCCAGACATTCATTGTGGAACAAAAGTGTTTTTATCGGCGAGTTCAGCATTTTGAGTAATTTGCCGATTGGTTTCAGAACGTCTTGCGTCAAAATTAACTATTTATTGCCAAGACATTCATTGTGGGACAAAAGTGATTTTCTCGGCGCGTTAAGCATTTTGCCGATTGGTTTCTGAACGGCTTGCATTGAAATTTACTATTTTTTGCCAGGCATTCATTGTGGAACAACAGTGATTTTCTCGGCGAGTTAAGCATTTTGAGTAATTTGCCGATTGGTTTCAGAACGGCTTGCATCAAAATGAACTATTTTTTGCCAGACATTCATTGTGGGGAAAAAGTGATTTTCTCGGCGCGTTAAGCATTTTGCCGATTGGTTTCTGAACGGCTTGCATTGAAATTTACTATTTTTTGCCAGGCATTCATTGTGGAACAACAGTGATTTTCTCGGCGAGTTAAGCATTTTGAGTAATTTGCCGATTGGTTTCAGAACGTCTTGCATCAAAATTAACTATTTTTTGCCAGACATTCATTGTGGGGAAAAAGTGATTTTCTCGGCGCGTTAAGCATTTTGAGTAATTTGCCGATTGGTTTCAGAACAGCTTGCATTGAAATTTACTATTTTTGGCCAACCATTCATTGAGGGGGTAAAGTGATTTTCTCGGCGCGTTAAGCATTTTGAGTAATTTGCCGATTGGTTTCAGAACGTCTTGCATCAAAATTAACTATTTTTTGCCAGACATTCATTGTGGGAAAAAAGTGATTTTCTCGTCGCGTTAAGCATTTTGCCGATTGGTTTCAGAACGGCTTGCATCAAAATGAACTATTTTTTGCCAGACATTCATTGTGGAACAAAAGTGATTTTCTCGGTGAGTTAAGCATTTTGAGTAATTTGCCGATTGGTTTCAGAACGGCTTGCATTGAAATTTACTATTTTTTGCCAGACATTCATTTAGGGGAAAAAAGTGATTTTCTCGGCGAGTTAAGCATTTTGAGTAATTTGCCGATTGGTTTCAGAACGGCTTGCATCAAAATGAACTATTTTTTGCCAGACATTCATTGTGGGGAAAAAGTGATTTTCTCGGCGCGTTAAGCATTTTGCCGATTGGTTTCTGAACGGCTTGCATTGAAATTTACTATTTTTTGCCAGGCATTCATTGTGGAACAACAGTGATTTCCTCGGCGAGTTAAGCATTTTGAGTAATTTGCCGATTGGTTTCAGAACGTCTTGCATCAAAATTAACTATTTTTTGCCAGACATTCATTGTGGGGAAAAAGTGATTTTCTCGGCGCGTTAAGCATTTTGAGTAATTTGCCGATTGGTTTTAGAACAGCTTGCATTGAAATTTACTATTTTTGGCCAACCATTCATTGAGGGGGGAAAAGTGATTTTCTCGGCGCGTTAAGCATTTTGAGTAATTTGCCGATTGGTTTCAGAACGTCTTGCATCAAAATTAACTATTTTTTGCCAGACATTCATTGTGGGAAAAAAGTGATTTTCTCGTCGCGTTAAGCATTTTGCCGATTGGTTTCAGAACGGCTTGCATCAAAATGAACTATTTTTTGCCAGACATTCATTGTGGAACAAAAGTGATTTTCTCGGCGAGTTAAGCATTTTGAGTAATTTGCCGATTGGTTTCAGAACGGCTTGCATTGAAATTTACTATTTTTTGCCAGGCATTCATTGTGGGAAAAAAGTGATTATCTCGGCGAGTTAAGCATTTTGAGTAATTTGCCGATTGGTTTCAGAACGGCTTGCATCAAAATGAACTATTTTTAGCCAGACATTCATTGTGGAACAAAAGTGATTTTCTCGGCGAGTTAAGCATTTTGAGTAATTTGCCGATTGGTTTCAGAACGGCTTGCCTCAAAATGAACTTTCTTTTGCCAGACATTCATTGTGGAACAAAAGTGTTTTTCTCGGCGAGTTAAGCATTTTGAGTAATTTGCCGATTGGTTTCAGAACGTCTTGCGTCAAAATTAACTATTTATTGCCAAGACATTCATTGTGGGACAAAAGTGATTTTCTCGGCGCGTTAAGCATTTTGCCGATTGGTTTCTGAACGGCTTGCATTGAAATTTACTATTTTTTGCCAGGCATTCATTGTGGAACAACAGTGATTTTCTCGGCGAGTTAAGCATTTTGAGTAATTTGCCGATTGGTTTCAGAACGGCTTGCATCAAAATGAACTATTTTTTGCCAGACATTCATTGTGGGGAAAAAGTGATTTTCTCGGCGCGTTAAGCATTTTGCCGATTGGTTTCTGAACGGCTTGCATTGAAATTTACTATTTTTTGCCAGGCATTCATTGTGGAACAACAGTGATTTTCTCGGCGAGTTAAGCATTTTGAGTAATTTGCCGATTGGTTTCAGAACGTCTTGCATCAAAATTAACTATTTTTTGCCAGACATTCATTGTGGGGAAAAAGTGATTTTCTCGGCGCGTTAAGCATTTTGAGTAATTTGCCGATTGGTTTCAGAACAGCTTGCATTGAAATTTACTATTTTTGGCCAACCATTCATTGAGGGGGTAAAGTGATTTTCTCGGCGCGTTAAGCATTTTGAGTAATTTGCCGATTGGTTTCAGAACGGCTTGCATCAAAATTAACTATTTTTTGCCAGACATTCATTGTGGGAAAAAAGTGATTTTCTCGTCGCGTTAAGCATTTTGCCGATTGGTTTCAGAACGGCTTGCATCAAAATGAACTATTTTTTGCCAGACATTCATTGTGGAACAAAAGTGATTTTCTCGGCGAGTTAAGCATTTTGAGTAATTTGCCGATTGGTTTCAGAACGGCTTGCATTGAAATTTACTATTTTTTGCCAGACATTCATTTAGGGGAAAAAAGTGATTTTCTCGGCGAGTTAAGCATTTTGAGTAATTTGCCGATTGGTTTCAGAACGGCTTGCATCAAAATGAACTTTCTTTTGCCAGACATTCATTGTGGAACAAAAGTGTTTTTCTCGGCGAGTTAAGCATTTTGAGTAATTTGCCGATTGGTTTCAGAACGTCTTGCGTCAAAATTAACTATTTATTGCCAAGACATTCATTGTGGGACAAAAGTGATTTTCTCGGCGCGTTAAGCATTTTGCCGATTGGTTTCTGAACGGCTTGCATTGAAATTTACTATTTTTTGCCAGGCATTCATTGTGGAACAACAGTGATTTTCTCGGCGAGTTAAGCATTTTGAGTAATTTGCCGATTGGTTTCAGAACGGCTTGCATCAAAATGAACTATTTTTTGCCAGACATTCATTGTGGGGAAAAAGTGATTTTCTCGGCGCGTTAAGCATTTTGCCGATTGGTTTCTGAACGGCTTGCATTGAAATTTACTATTTTTTGCCAGGCATTCATTGTGGAACAACAGTGATTTTCTCGGCGAGTTAAGCATTTTGAGTAATTTGCCGATTGGTTTCAGAACGTCTTGCATCAAAATTAACTATTTTTTGCCAGACATTCATTGTGGGGAAAAAGTGATTTTCTCGGCGCGTTAAGCATTTTGAGTAATTTGCCGATTGGTTTCAGAACAGCTTGCATTGAAATTTACTATTTTTGGCCAACCATTCATTGAGGGGGTAAAGTGATTTTCTCGGCGCGTTAAGCATTTTGAGTAATTTGCCGATTGGTTTCAGAACGGCTTGCATCAAAATTAACTATTTTTTGCCAGACATTCATTGTGGGAAAAAAGTGATTTTCTCGTCGCGTTAAGCATTTTGCCGATTGGTTTCAGAACGGCTTGCATCAAAATGAACTATTTTTTGCCAGACATTCATTGTGGAACAAAAGTGATTTTCTCGGCGAGTTAAGCATTTTGAGTAATTTGCCGATTGGTTTCAGAACGGCTTGCATTGAAATTTACTATTTTTTGCCAGACATTCATTTAGGGGAAAAAAGTGATTTTCTCGGCGAGTTAAGCATTTTGAGTAATTTGCCGATTGGTTTCAGAACGGCTTGCATCAAAATGAACTTTCTTTTGCCAGACATTCATTGTGGAACAAAAGTGTTTTTCTCGGCGAGTTAAGCATTTTGAGTAATTTGCCGATTGGTTTCAGAACGTCTTGCGTCAAAATTAACTATTTATTGCCAAGACATTCATTGTGGGACAAAAGTGATTTTCTCGGCG
Organism: Scyliorhinus torazame; assembly: GCF_047496885.1. Lineage (NCBI taxonomy): Eukaryota > Metazoa > Chordata > Chondrichthyes > Carcharhiniformes > Scyliorhinidae > Scyliorhinus > Scyliorhinus torazame. The sequence goes on from NC_092719.1 coordinate 93,979,084, forward strand.
CGTTAAGCATTTTGCCGATTGGTTTCTGAACGGCTTGCATTGAAATTTACTATTTTTTGCCAGGCATTCATTGTGGAACAACAGTGATTTTCTCGGCGAGTTAAGCATTTTGAGTAATTTGCCGATTGGTTTCAGAACGGCTTGCATCAAAATGAACTATTTTTTGCCAGACATTCATTGTGGGGAAAAAGTGAGTTTCTCGGCGCGTTAAGCATTTTGCCGATTGGTTTCAGAACGTCTTGCATCAAAATTAACTATTTTTTGCCAGACATTCATTGTGGGGAAAAAGTGATTTTCTCGGCGCGTTAAGCATTTTGAGTAATTTGCCGATTGGTTTCAGAACAGCTTGCATTGAAATTTACTATTTTTGGCCAACCATTCATTGAGGGGGTAAAGTGATTTTCTCGGCGCGTTAAGCATTTTGTGTAATTTGCCGATTGGTTTCAGAACGTCTTGCATCAAAATTAACTATTTTTTGCCAGACATTCATTGTGGGAAAAAAGTGATTTTCTCGTCGCGTTAAGCATTTTGCCGATTGGTTTCAGAAGGGCTTGCATCAAAATGAACTATTTTTTGCCAGACATTCATTGTGGAACAAAAGTGATTTTCTCGGCGAGTTAAGCATTTTGAGTAATTTGCCGATTGGTTCCAGAACGGCTTGCATTGAAATTTACTATTTTTTGCCAGACATTCATTTAGGGGAAAAAAGTGATTTTCTCGGCGAGTTAAGCATTTTGAGTAATTTGCCGATTGGTTTCAGAACGGCTTGCATCAAAATGAACTATTTTTTGCCAGACATTCATTGTGGAACAAAAGTGATTTTCTCGGCGAGTTAAGCATTTTGAGTAATTTGCCGATTGGTTTCAGAACGGCTTGCCTCAAAATGAACTTTCTTTTGCCAGACATTCATTGTGGAACAAAAGTGTTTTTCTCGGCGAGTTAAGCATTTTGAGTAATTTGCCGATTGGTTTCAGAACGTCTTGCGTCAAAATTAACTATTTATTGCCAAGACATTCATTGTGGGACAAAAGTGATTTTCTCGGCGCGTTAAGCATTTTGCCGATTGGTTTCTGAACGGCTTGCATCAAAATGAACTATTTTTTGCCAGACATTCATTGTGGAACAAAAGTGATTTTCTCGGCGAGTTAAGCATTTTGAGTAATTTGCCGATTGGTTTCAGAACGGCTTGCATTGAAATTTACTATTTTTTGCCAGACATTCATTTAGGGGAAAAAAGTGATTTTCTCGGCGAGTTAAGCATTTTGAGTAATTTGCTTATTGGTTTCAGAACGGCTTGCATCAAAATGAACTATTTTTTGCCAGACATTCATTGTGGAACAAAAGTGATTTTCTCGGCGAGTTAAGCATTTTGAGTAATTTGCCGATTGGTTTCAGAACGGCTTGCCTCAAAATGAACTTTCTTTTGCCAGACATTCATTGTGGAACAAAAGTGTTTTTATCGGCGAGTTCAGCATTTTGAGTAATTTGCCGATTGGTTTCAGAACGTCTTGCGTCAAAATTAACTATTTATTGCCAAGACATTCATTGTGGGACAAAAGTGATTTTCTCGGCGCGTTAAGCATTTTGCCGATTGGTTTCTGAACGGCTTGCATTGAAATTTACTATTTTTTGCCAGACATTCATTGTGGAACAACAGTGATTTTCTCGGCGAGTTAAGCATTTTGAGTAATTTGCCGATTGGTTTCAGAACGGCTTGCATCAAAATGAACTATTTTTTGCCAGACATTCATTGTGGGGAAAAAGTGATTTTCTCGGCGCGTTAAGCATTTTGCCGATTGGTTTCTGAACGGCTTGCATTGAAATTTTCTATTTTTTGCCAGGCATTCATTGTGGAACAACAGTGATTTTCTCGGCGAGTTAAGCATTTTGAGTAATTTGCCGATTGGTTTCAGAACGTCTTGCATCAAAATTAACTATTTTTTGCCAGACATTCATTGTGGGGAAAAAGTGATTTTCTCGGCGCGTTAAGCATTTTGAGTAATTTGCCGATTGGTTTCAGAACGGCTTGCATTACAATTAACTATTTTTTGCCAGGCATTCATTGTGGAACAAAAGTGATTTTCTCGGTTAGTTAAGCATTTTGAGTAATTTGCCGATTGATTTCAGAACGGTTGCATCACAATTAACTATTTTTTGCCAGGCATTCATTGTGGAACAAAAGTGATTTTCTCGGCGAGTTAAGCATTTTGAGTAATTTGCCGATTGGTTTCAGAACGGCTGGCATCAAAATGAACTTATTTTTGCCAGACATTTATTGTGGAACAAAAGTGATTTTCTCGGCGAGTTAAGCATTTTGAGTAATTTGCCGATTGGTTTCAGAACGGCTGGCATCAAAATGAACTTATTTTTGCCAGACATTTATTGTGGAACAAAAGTGATTTTCTCGGCGAGTTAAGCATTTTGAGTAATTTGCCGATTGGTTTCAGAACGTCTTGCATCAAAATTAACTATTTTTTGCCAGACATTCATTGTGGGAAAAAAGTGATTTTCTCGTCGCGTTAAGCATTTTGCCGATTGGTTTCAGAACGGCTTGCATCAAAATGAACTATTTTTTGCCAGACATTCATTGTGGAACAAAAGTGATTTTCTCGGCGAGTTAAGCATTTTGAGTAATTTGCCGATTGGTTTCAGAACGGCTTGCATTGAAATTTACTATTTTTTGCCAGACATTCATTTAGGGGAAAAAAGTGATTTTCTCGGCGAGTTAAGCATTTTGAGTAATTTGCCGATTGGTTTCAGAACGGCTTGCATCAAAATGAACTATTTTTTGCCAGACATTCATTGTGGAACAAAAGTGATTTTCTCGGCGAGTTAAGCATTTTGAGTAATTTGCCGATTGGTTTCAGAACGGCTTGCCTCAAAATGAACTTTCTTTTGCCAGACATTCATTGTGGAACAAAAGTGTTTTTATCGGCGAGTTCAGCATTTTGAGTAATTTGCCGATTGGTTTCAGAACGTCTTGCGTCAAAATTAACTATTTATTGCCAAGACATTCATTGTGGGACAAAAGTGATTTTCTCGGCGCGTTAAGCATTTTGCCGATTGGTTTCTGAACGGCTTGCATTGAAATTTACTATTTTTTGCCAGGCATTCATTGTGGAACAACAGTGATTTTCTCGGCGAGTTAAGCATTTTGAGTAATTTGCCGATTGGTTTCAGAACGGCTTGCATCAAAATGAACTATTTTTTGCCAGACATTCATTGTGGGGAAAAAGTGATTTTCTCGGCGCGTTAAGCATTTTGCCGATTGGTTTCTGAACGGCTTGCATTGAAATTTTCTATTTTTTGCCAGGCATTCATTGTGGAACAACAGTGATTTTCTCGGCGAGTTAAGCATTTTGAGTAATTTGCCGATTGGTTTCAGAACGTCTTGCATTAAAATTAACTATTTTTTGCCAGACATTCATTGTGGGGAAAAAGTGATTTTCTCGGCGCGTTAAGCATTTTGAGTAATTTGCCGATTGGTTTCAGAACGGCTTGCATTACAATTAACTATTTTTTGCCAGGCATTCATTGTGGAACAAAAGTGATTTTCTCGGCGAGTTAAGCATTTTGAGAAATGTGCCGATTGGTTTCAGAACGGCTTGCATTGAAATTTACTATTTTTTGCCAGACATTCATTTAGGGGAAAAAAGTGATTTTCTCGGCGAGTTAAGCATTTTGAGTAATTTGCCGATTGGTTTCAGAACGGCTTGCATCAAAATGAACTTTCTTTTGCCAGACATTCATTGTGGAACAAGAGTGATTTTCTCGGCGAGTTAAGCATTTTGAGTAATTTGCCGATTGGTTTCAGAACGGCTTGCATCAAAATGAACTATTTTTTGCCAGACATTCATTGTGGGGAAAAAGTGAGTTTCTCGGCGCGTTAAGCATTTTGCCGATTGGTTTCTGAACGGCTTGCATTGAAATTTACTATTTTTTGCCAGGCATTCATTGTGGAACAACAGTGATTTTCTCGGCGAGTTAAGCATTTTGAGTAATTTGCCGATTGGTTTCAGAACGGCTTGCATCAAAATGAACTATTTTTTGCCAGACATTCATTGTGTGGAAAAAGTGATTTTCTCGGCGCGTTAAGCATTTTGCCGATTGGTTTCTGAACGGCTTGCATTGAAATTTACTATTTTTTGCCAGGCATTCATTGTGGAACAACAGTGATTTTCTCGGCGAGTTAAGCATTTTGAGTAATTTGCCGATTGGTTTCAGAACGTCTTGCATCAAAATTAACTATTTTTTGCCAGACATTCATTGTGTGGAAAAAGTGATTTTCTCGGCGCGTTAAGCATTTTGAGTAATTTGCCGATTGGTTTTAGAACAGCTTGCATTGAAATTTACTATTTTTGGCCAACCATTCATTGAGGGGGGAAAAGTGATTTTCTCGGCGCGTTAAGCATTTTGAGTAATTTGCCGATTGGTTTCAGAACGTCTTGCATCAAAATTAACTATTTTTTGCCAGACATTCATTGTGGGAAAAAAGTGATTTTCTCGTCGCGTTAAGCATTTTGCCGATTGGTTTCAGAAGGGCTTGCATCAAAATGAACTATTTTTTGCCAGACATTCATTGTGGAACAAAAGTGATTTTCTCGGCGAGTTAAGCATTTTGAGTAATTTGCCGATTGGTTTCAGAACGGCTTGCATTGAAATTTACTATTTTTTGCCAGGCATTCATTGTGGGAAAAAAGTGATTATCTCGGCGAGTTAAGCATTTTCAGTAATTTGCCGATTGGTTTCAGAACGGCTTGCATCAAAATGAACTATTTTTAGCCAGACATTCATTGTGGAACAAAAGTGATTTTCTCGGCGAGTTAAGCATTTTGAGTAATTTGCCGATTGGTTTCAGAACGGCTTGCCTCAAAATGAACTTTCTTTTGCCAGACATTCATTGTGGAACAAAAGTGTTTTTCTCGGCGAGTTAAGCATTTTGAGTAATTTGCCGATTGGTTTCAGAACGTCTTGCGTCAAAATTAACTATTTATTGCCAAGACATTCATTGTGGGACAAAAGTGATTTTCTCGGCGCGTTAAGCATTTTGCCGATTGGTTTCTGAACGGCTTGCATTGAAATTTACTATTTTTTGCCAGGCATTCATTGTGGAACAACAGTGATTTTCTCGGCGAGTTAAGCATTTTGAGTAATTTGCCGATTGGTTTCAGAACGGCTTGCATCAAAATGAACTATTTTTTGCCAGACATTCATTGTGGGGAAAAAGTGATTTTCTCGGCGCGTTAAGCATTTTGCCGATTGGTTTCTGAACGGCTTGCATTGAAATTTACTATTTTTTGCCAGGCATTCATTGTGGAACAACAGTGATTTTCTCGGCGAGTTAAGCATTTTGAGTAATTTGCCGATTGGTTTCAGAACGTCTTGCATCAAAATTAACTATTTTTTGCCAGACATTCATTGTGGGGAAAAAGTGATTTTCTCGGCGCGTTAAGCATTTTGAGTAATTTGCCGATTGGTTTCAGAACAGCTTGCATTGAAATTTACTATTTTTGGCCAACCATTCATTGAGGGGGTAAAGTGATTTTCTCGGCGCGTTAAGCATTTTGAGTAATTTGCCGATTGGTTTCAGAACGGCTTGCATCAAAATTAACTATTTTTTGCCAGACATTCATTGTGGGAAAAAAGTGATTTTCTCGTCGCGTTAAGCATTTTGCCGATTGGTTTCAGAACGGCTTGCATCAAAATGAACTATTTTTTGCCAGACATTCATTGTGGAACAAAAGTGATTTTCTCGGCGAGTTAAGCATTTTGAGTAATTTGCCGATTGGTTTCAGAACGGCTTGCATTGAAATTTACTATTTTTTGCCAGACATTCATTTAGGGGAAAAAAGTGATTTTCTCGGCGAGTTAAGCATTTTGAGTAATTTGCCGATTGGTTTCAGAACGGCTTGCATCAAAATGAACTTTCTTTTGCCAGACATTCATTGTGGAACAAAAGTGTTTTTCTCGGCGAGTTAAGCATTTTGAGTAATTTGCCGATTGGTTTCAGAACGTCTTGCGTCAAAATTAACTATTTATTGCCAAGACATTCATTGTGGGACAAAAGTGATTTTCTCGGCGCGTTAAGCATTTTGCCGATTGGTTTCTGAACGGCTTGCATTGAAATTTACTATTTTTTGCCAGGCATTCATTGTGGAACAACAGTGATTTTCTCGGCGAGTTAAGCATTTTGAGTAATTTGCCGATTGGTTTCAGAACGGCTTGCATCAAAATGAACTATTTTTTGCCAGACATTCATTGTGGGGAAAAAGTGAGTTTCTCGGCGCGTTAAGCATTTTGCCGATTGGTTTCAGAACGTCTTGCATCAAAATTAACTATTTTTTGCCAGACATTCATTGTGGGGAAAAAGTGATTTTCTCGGCGCGTTAAGCATTTTGAGTAATTTGCCGATTGGTTTCAGAACAGCTTGCATTGAAATTTACTATTTTTGGCCAACCATTCATTGAGGGGGTAAAGTGATTTTCTCGGCGCGTTAAGCATTTTGTGTAATTTGCCGATTGGTTTCAGAACGTCTTGCATCAAAATTAACTATTTTTTGCCAGACATTCATTGTGGGAAAAAAGTGATTTTCTCGTCGCGTTAAGCATTTTGCCGATTGGTTTCAGAACGGCTTGCATCAAAATGAACTATTTTTTGCCAGACATTCATTGTGGAACAAAAGTGATTTTCTCGGCGAGTTAAGCATTTTGAGTAATTTGCCGATTGGTTTCAGAACGGCTTGCATTGAAATTTACTATTTTTTGCCAGACATTCATTTAGGGGAAAAAAGTGATTTTCTCGGCGAGTTAAGCATTTTGAGTAATTTGCCGATTGGTTTCAGAACGGCTTGCATCAAAATGAACTATTTTTTGCCAGACATTCATTGTGGAACAAAAGTGATTTTCTCGGCGAGTTAAGCATTTTGAGTAATTTGCCGATTGGTTTCAGAACGGCTTGCCTCAAAATGACTTTCTTTTGCCAGACATTCATTGTGGAACAAAAGTGTTTTTCTCGGCGAGTTAAGCATTTTGAGTAATTTGCCGATTGGTTTCAGAACGTCTTGCGTCAAAATTAACTATTTATTGCCAAGACATTCATTGTGGGACAAAAGTGATTTTCTCGGCGCGTTAAGCATTTTGCCGATTGGTTTCTGAACGGCTTGCATTGAAATTTACTATTTTTTGCCAGGCATTCATTGTGGAACAACAGTGATTTTCTCGGCGAGTTAAGCATTTTGAGTAATTTGCCGATTGGTTTCAGAACGGCTTGCATCAAAATGAACTATTTTTTGCCAGACATTCATTGTGGGGAAAAAGTGAGTTTCTCGGCGCGTTAAGCATTTTGCCGATTGGTTTCAGAACGTCTTGCATCAAAATTAACTATTTTTTGCCAGACATTCATTGTGGGGAAAAAGTGATTTTCTCGGCGCGTTTAGCATTTTGAGTAATTTGCCGATTGGTTTCAGAACAGCTTGCATTGAAATTTACTATTTTTGGCCAACCATTCATTGAGTGGGTAAAGTGATTTTCTCGGCACGTTAAGCATTTTGAGTAATTTGCCGATTGGTTTCAGAACGTCTTGCATCAAAATTAACTATTTTTTGCCAGACATTCATTGTGGGAAAAAAGTGATTTTCTCGTCGCGTTAAGCATTTTGCCGATTGGTTTCAGAACGGCTTGCATCAAAATGAACTATTTTTTGCCAGACATTCATTGTGGAACAAAAGTGATTTTCTCGGCGAGTTAAGCATTTTGAGTAATTTGCCGATTGGTTTCAGAACGGCTTGCATTGAAATTTACTATTTTTTGCCAGACATTCATTTAGGGGAAAAAAGTGATTTTCTCGGCGAGTTAAGCATTTTGAGTAATTTGCCGATTGGTTTCAGAACGGCTTGCATCAAAATGAACTATTTTTTGCCAGACATTCATTGTGGAACAAAAGTGATTTTCTCGGCGAGTTAAGCATTTTGAGTAATTTGCCGATTGGTTTCAGAACGGCTTGCCTCAAAATGAACTTTCTTTTGCCAGACATTCATTGTGGAACAAAAGTGTTTTTCTCGGCGAGTTAAGCATTTTGAGTAATTTGCCGATTGGTTTCAGAACGTCTTGCGTCAAAATTAACTATTTATTGCCAAGACATTCATTGTGGGACAAAAGTGATTTTCTCGGCGCGTTAAGCATTTTGCCGATTGGTTTCTGAACGGCTTGCATTGAAATTTACTATTTTTTGCCAGGCATTCATTGTGGAACAACAGTGATTTTCTCGGCGAGTTAAGCATTTTGAGTAATTTGCCGATTGGTTTCAGAACGTCTTGCATCAAAATTAACTATTTTTTGCCAGACATTCATTGTGGGAAAAAAGTGATTTTCTCGTCGCGTTAAGCATTTTGAGTAATTTGCCGATTGGTTTCAGAACGGCTTGCATCAAAATGAACTATTTTTTGCCAGACATTCATTGTGGAACAAAAGTGATTTTCTCGGCGAGTTAAGCATTTTGAGTAATTTGCCGATTGGTTTCAGAACGGCTT